>NC_087348.1:5328295-5641136 GCF_030014295.1 Loxodonta africana | reverse complement strand
TACACTAGGAGGGCAGACCCCATGGCCAAGGGCACGGGTGCCCAGCTGAGCCTGGGCTTTACTCAGTAGACAACACGCCAAAGAGTGACAACATAACCCACTGGAGGTGGGACGAAACACTGGACACTGTCCTTATTTTCTCACATTTTTTTTTTTTATATATAACAGCTTTATTGAGTTACAATTCGCAAACCAAATAATTCATTCATTTAATGTGTACAGTTCAGTTGTTTTTAGTATGTTCTCAGGCTTGTGTAATTATCACCACTATCTAATTTTAGAGGATTTTAACATCCCATAAAGGAGCCCTCGTGGCACAATGGGTAAGAGCTTGAGTGTTAACCAAAAGGTTGGCAGTTCAAACCCATTTAGCTGCTCTCCAAGAGAAAGACCTGGTGATCTGCTCCCATAAAGATTACAACCAGGGAAACCCTATGGAGCAGTTCTACTCTGTTGCATGGGGTCCTGTCGCATGATAGTACCCAACAATAACCTCATTCCAAAAAGAAGCCTTATACCCATTAACAGTTACTCCATATCCACCCCTGACACAATTGCCTGGCAACCACTCATCTATTTTCTGTCTCTGTGGATTTGCCTCTTCTGAACATTTCATGTGACTGGTATCGTATAATATGTGAACTTTTGTGTCTGGCTTCTTTCACTTAGTTAACGTTTTCAGGGTTCATCCTTGTTGCAGCCTATATCAATATTGCATGCCTTTTATGGCTTAACAATATTCCATTCAATGGCTATACCGTGTTTTGTGTATCCATTCATCAGCTGATGAACATTTCATTGTTTCCACTTTGGGGAATAAGTCACTTTTTTGTGTTTAATAACGCTGCTATGACAACAGAGAACCCCTGAGGGAGCAGGAGAACAGTGGGATGCAGACCCCAAATTCTCATAAAAAGACCAGACTTAATGGTCTGACTGAGACTAGAAGAATCCCGGCGGTCATGGTCCCCAAACCTTCTGTTGGCCCAGGACAAGAACCATTCCCAAAGACAACTCATCAGACAAGGAAGGGACTGGACAATGGGTTGGAGAGAGATGCTGATGAAGAGTGAGCTACTTGTGTCAGGTGGACACTTGAGACTGTGTTGGCATCTCCTGTCTGGAGGGGAGATGGGAGGGTAGAGAGGGTTAGAAACTGGCAGAACGGTCACAAAAGGAGAGACTGGAAGGAGGGAGCACGGTGACTCATTAGGGGGAGAGTAAATGGGAGTATGTAGTAAGGTGTATATAAGTTTATGTGTGACAGACTGACTTGACTTGTAAACTTTCACTTAAAGCACAATAAAAATTATTTTTTTAAAGAAACAAAAAAATAATAATAATGCTGCTATGAGCATTCGTGCACAAGATGTTGTGTGGGCTTATGTTTTTATGTCTCTTGGTTATATACACCTAGGGATGAAATTGCTGGGGCATATGATAATTCTATGTCTAGCCTTTACAGGCCTCTCTAGACTGTTTTCCAAAGTGGCTACTCCATTTTACATTCCCACCAGCAGTACATGAGGGCTCTGATTTCTCCATATCCATGCCATCACATGTTATTGTCTGTATTGTTTACTTTAGGCATCCTAAGAATTGTTTGACATTCAACCATTTCAGGAGGTAACATATGAGTGTTGAATCTATAGATCATTTTGGGGAGTGTTGGCATCATAATGATATTAAGTCTTTCAATCCATAAATACGAGATGTCTTTCCATTGGTTTAGGTCTCCTTTGATTTCTCTCCACAATCTTTTGTAGTTTTCAGAGTTCATGTTTCACACTTCTTTTGTTAAGCTTATTCCTAAATACTGTATTCATTTTAATGCTAAGTAAACGAAATTATTTTCTTAGTTAAATGTTTGCATTGTGACTCACGGACCACAGCCAGTGTCCTCCAGCTGCTGCCTTAGTCCCCGAAGCTTGGAGGCTTTCTTTGCCCACGCAGATGCCCATCATTCCCAGGCCACAGTGAAAGATATATTTAAGTCATTTAAGCAGGACAAGATGGCTCCATCAAGTGACCAAAATAAAGAATCAGATGACCTTTTGAACGAAGAATAGGCCGTGGAACTACCTGATATAGAACTCAAAAGACTAGTATTTAAGGCTCTTCAAGAGATTAGGAAAGAGATCAAGGAAAACACAGATGACACCAAGGAAAAAATAGTCAGAATCATGGAAAACACAGACAAAACCAAGGAAAAAGTAGACAAAATCATAGAAAACAAACACAAAGCAATAGAAGAATTCAGGAAAATAATACGAGAACAAAACATCAAAATAAATAACTAGAAGTCATACAAAAACAGCAACTAGACATCAATTTCAGAAATGGACCACTTAATAGAAGGTTTAGTAGCAAATATGAAGCAATGGAACACAGAATCAGTGAGACTGAAGACAAATGGTAGATGCCACTTTGAGGAAAAACCAGAGAAAAGAACAAAGAAAAATGAAAGATTATGTGGGACACAATCAAAAGCAAAAATCTGCACATGATCAGAGTTTCAGAACAGGGTGAGAAAATGGAAAACACAGAGAAAATTGTTGAAGATTTGCTGGGAGAAAACTTCCCAAATATCATGAAAGACAAAAACCTGATCTTTCGAGATGCTCAAAAAACCTCATATAGGAATGACCTCAAAAGAAAGTCACCAAGCATAACATAATCACACCTGCCAAAACCAAAGACAAAAAAACCCTGAGAGCAGCTTGAGACAAAAGAAAATTCACCTACAAAAGGGAAACAATAAGACTAAACTCTGATTACTTGGCAGAAACTATGCAAGCTAGAAGACAATGGGATGATGTGTATAAAACCTTGAAAGAAAATAAACAGCCAACCAAGAATAATATATCCTGGTGAAAAAAAAAAAACCAAACCCACTGCCATCAAGTCAATTCCGACTCATAGCAACTCTCTCAAATATGATGGCAAAATTAGGACATTTCTATATAAACAGAAATTAAGGGAATTTGTAAAAACTGAGTCAAACTTACAAGAAATATTAAACAGAGACCTTCTGTTAGAGAACCAAGAACATTAGACAATACCATAGTCTAGGACACAGGACAGCATCAGCCAGATAACAACCTAGGTAAAGAACTCTCAATAATAAAACAAAGCTACAAGACTTAAAAGGGGGAAACAGAGTTGTCGATGTGTAAACGATGACAACATCTAAACGATAAAAGGGGGAATAAGTGGTGTAGGTATAGAACTTCCAAATGAAGAGGAGGTCAAGGTGATACCAAGTAATAAAAGACCGGTTCAAACTTAGGAAGATAAGGGTAAATTTCAAGGTAACCACAAAGAAATTTAACAAACCTACTCATCAGAATAAAAGAAAAACATAAAGTCTCGGTAAACACAAAATCTGTAATAAGGAAAGAAAAAAGAAAATCCACAAACAAAAGGAACTCAGCACAGGAAAGTAAGAGGAACAAAGGAAACATCAACACCACAAAAAGAGCACAACTATATGACAGCGATAAACTCATACCTATCAATAATCACAAAAAATAAATTAAAATGAATGGGTTGTTCTATACTTTTCTGATGTATAGAAAAACAGTTAATTTTTTAATATTATCATGTATTCTGTAACCTCGCTGAACTCATTTATTAGTTCTAATGATTTTTTAGTAAATTTCTTAGGATTTTCTATTTACAAGATCACGTCATCTGCAAATAGAGAGAGTTTTACTTCTTCCTTTGCAATCTGGAAGCCTTTTATTTCCTGCCTGTTTGCCCTGGAGAGAACATCCATTACAAGGTTGAATAAAAGTGGTGAGAGCAGACACCCTTGTCTTATTCCGGATCTTAAGAGGTAAGCATTCAGTCTTTCACCATTAATAAGATGTTAGCTACCCTTCATCAGGTTGAGAAAATTCCCTTCTCATACCATTTTATTGAAGAGCAATTCACATACAATCGAATTGACAAAATCTTAAGTGTATTTTGTTGTTTTCAGGTGTCGTGGTGTCAACTTCAACTCACAGCAAACCCATGTGACAGGGTAGAACTACTGCACAGGGTTCTCTAGGCTGTAATCTTCATGCGAGCTGATAGTCAGGCCTTTCACCCACGGACCTTCTGGGTAAGTTGGAACCGCCGACCTTTCGGTTAGTAGTCAAGTGCTTAACAGTTCTACCACCAGGGTTCCTTCCTAAGTGCATAGCTTAATGGATTTTTATATATGTATATACCCATGTAACTGTCAAAAGACCCAGCTGTAGACATCTCCAACCACCAGGAAATCCCTTTATGCCCTTCCCCTAGGGTGGCAAAATTTTAAAAAATAAATAAATACAGGGCACCCAGTTATGTTTAAATTTCAGATAAACAAAAAAATTTTTAAGATAAATACATTCCATGCAATATGTTGGGGCACGCTTACACCAAAAAAAAAAAAAAAAAAAAATTCTTTGTTTACCTGAAATTCCAAATGTAGCTAAGCGTCCTGAACTTGCCTGCGACCATGCCTCACAGAGGCAGCCACTTGCAGACTTCCATCACCATATACTGTCCTGGAACCGCATGTAAACGAAATCATATAGTATGAGCTTTGTTTAGTGAAAATTGTTGTCGTTTGTTGCCATTGAGTCACAGCTACCTCTTGTGTAACAGAACGAAATGTTGCCTGGTCCTATGCCATCTTCACGACCATTGGTGGCTTAGTTATCTAGTGCTGCTATGACAATACCACAGGTGGGTGGCTTTAACAAACAGAAATTTATTTTCTCACAGTTTAGAAGGTTAGACGTCTGAATTCAGGGTGTTGGCTGGAGAGGAAGGCTTTCTCTCTGTTGGCCCTAGAAGAAAATCCTTGTCTCTTTGAGCTTCTGCTCCTGGGCGACCCTCACGTGGCTTGGCATCTGTCTCCTTCCATCTCAGCTCCTTTCCCTTCTTTGTTTAATCTCTTTTATATCTCAAAAGAGATGGACTCAAGACACATCCTACACTAATACTGTCTCACTAACATAACGAAGACAACCTCTTCCCATGTGGGGTTATAACCACAGGCACAGAGGCTAGGATTTACAGCACATATTTCGGGGACAAGATTCAGTTCACAACAGTTAGTATGTTTGAGTCCATTGTTGTCCCTATGGTGTCAATCCATCTCATGGAGGGTTTTCCTCGTTTTCGCTGACCCTCTGCTTTACCAACCGTGATGTTCCCTTCTAACGATAGGTCTTTCCCTATGACCTGCCTGAAGTCAAAGCAAGTCGAAGTCTCACTATCCTCGCTTCGAAGGAAAATTCTGTTTGCATTTCTTCTAAGACTAATTTATTTGTTCTTTTGGCGATCCACCATACAGTCAATATTCTTCACCAGCACCGCAGTTCCTGTAAGTCTGTTCCATCATATGTCCCAATATTGCAGAGGACATATTTACACTAAAATATTATTTGTTCTTTATCTGAAATTCAACTGTAACTGAGAGTCCTGTTTTTTTATGCGCTCCATCCAGGACTGGCATTTTCAATCACTTCATATGCATGAGAAAGTTGGACAATGAAAAAGAAAGATGGAAGAAGAATTGACGCCTTTGAATTATGGTGTTGGGGAAGAACACTGAATATACGATAGACTGCCAGAAGAACAAACAAATCTGTCTTGGAAGAAGTATGGCCGGAATGCTCCTTAGAAGTGAGGATGGTGAGACTTCTTGCTTACTTTGGACATGTCATCAGAAGGGATCAATGGCTGGAGAAGGACGTCATGCTTGGTAAGGTAGAGGGCCAGCGAAGGAGAGGAAGACCCTCAACAAGATGGACTGATGCAGCGGCTGCAACAATGGGCTCAAACGTAACAACGATTCTGAGGATGGCGCAGGGCCGGGCAGTGTTTCGTTCAGTTGTTCAGGGGGTTGTTATTAGTTGGAGGCAGCTCGACAGCACTCAACAACAACAATAAATCTGGCATGCATAGCTTTCCAGGGAAGTCGGCTTTGGGTAAAACCATGACAACTCGGTGAAACTGCTGAGGACTAGTTGCCCTAGGGTCTTGGTTCTGTGAAGTCTCTCCCCACGCTAACAGGGCAAAGGGAGAGAAGAGATAACTGAGCTTAGGCTCAGCGTCTGCCCTCCAGCCTCTAGGCTGCACTGAAGCTCTAGCCACTGGGAAATGGTCAGCAGGGACCAACCAAATCTGAGGGACAAACAGTGACTGGGGTCTGCTTGCAAGAAATGAAGGTATCCCCAGGACCTCAGAAATCAGCAGTCTTATCCACGTGGAGGGGCCGAGGCAGAAGATCCTAAATGCAACCACTCTGAGCACTGAAAGAGCCTTCCAGCACCATCTCAGCAACACCTCTCCAAGGTCCAGAGAGGGGAAGGTGGCTACATGTCCAGGTCAGGAATGAGCTGGGCTCAAATCCACGTCCCCACACTCTAGTGTGGTCTCCTGCCTCCCACCAAGAGATTTCACAAAAGCAACTCGGGGCGCTGTGCGGAGTTTGGTACCTCTCTCCATTCACATGGGAAAGAAATCTGAAATCAGTCTAGTCAGAGTTTGATGGAAACATTTAAATCATACGTAGTGATGCCCACAGTTCTAAACGTCCTGTGGCAACATACAGTTGAGAGGACGGCAAGATAACTTCGTTATTCCATATTCTGAGCCAAGCCTCTGAGGTCAGATTTATTTGTGTCACATGTGGCTGGGGAAACCACCCCTGGAGCCTACATTTACTTCTTGCCAAATGGCCTCATGAGATCAAGGACAACAGGCGTCTCTCAATTGCCGTCGAGTTATTTTTAACTCCTTGGTGCTCCGAATGGGAGAGCCGAATGCAAGAGGAAGGCATCTGTTTGGAAACATGTCATCGCCATCTCACTGTGGGGGACATGACGTGGGCCTGGAAGTCACACTTGGGGTCTTGAACACAGTCCAAGCAATTGATGGTTGGAAGCAGCTGTTCTTTTCTTCTCTTGGATCCTGATGCGCACACGCCCCCCTTCCTTCCTATGGGACCAGCCAGGAGCCCTGGAAGCTGTACTACATTTGTCATCCCATTATCCTGATTTTCCAAGTGTCGTTGCTACCCACTCCCCAGCCCCACCATCAAGAGGAAGGTGATGAGCAAGGAAAGGCTAAGCAAGTCGCTTGCCCGTTCAACTGTTGTTTTTAGGTGCTGTCTAATTGGCTCCAACTCATAGCACCTTATGTACAACAGAAGGAAACGTCGCCAGGTCCCGCACCATCTTTATGGTCTGTGCTACGTTTGAGTCCATCGTTGTAGCCACCATGTCAATTCACCTCATTGAGGGCCTTCTTTTTCGCTGACCCTCTGCTTTACCAACCATGAAGTCCTTCTCCAGTGATTGATTCCTCCTGATGACATGTCCAAAGTAAATGAGACAAAGTTTTACCCATCTCTCTTCTAAGAGGCGTTCTGGCTGTACTTCCTCTAAGACTGACAGCCAAGTGTCAAAGTGCCTGTCTGTGCAACTCTGAAGCCAAATCCCGGCCACTGGGCTAATGTGACCCCACAGCAGAGACGGAGGCAAGAAGCAGAAACCATAGGTTTGGACCCCAAACAGGAGGGAGTCCTCGGCTCAGAAATCTGCCCCCAGGCCAGTCTGCCTCATCCCACGGATAGCGACCAGTAGGCCAGGAGACAGTGTGGGGACCTGGCTTCTCAGCCTGAGGCCTCCTCATAGGAGCTGGAGAGTTTGGATCCATTCAGAGCCACAAAGAGGGAGAGGGAGGTGCTTCCAAAGATCCTGGTGCGTGCCCACATGTTTGCGCTTAGAAACTGTGTCTGTTATACTGATTTCTAGGTGTACTTGGCTGATTGCCCCATGTTTGGAACTGATTTTTCTCATGCACACGCTGATTTCTACATGCACACACTGATGTGTTCATGCACACGCCGATGTCTACATACACACACTGATATATACATGCACACGCTGATATCTACATGTACACGCTGATTTCTACATGTACATGCTGATTCCTACATGCACACGCTGATATCTACATGTACATGCTTATTTCTACATGTACACTTTGATTTCTACATGTACACGCTGATTCCTACATGTACACGCTGATTTCTACATGCACACGCTGATGTCTACATGCACACGCTGATGTCTACATGCACACGCTGATGTCTACATGCACACGCTGATGTCTACATGCACATGCTGATATCTACATGCACATGCTGATTTCTACACGCACACACTGATGTCTACATGTGCACACTGATTTCTGTATACACACGCTGATTTCTACATACATATGCTGATTTCTACATGCATGGCTGATCTCTACGTGGATATAAGTGTTTTTTACATGCACACACTGATATCTACATACACGGCTGACTTCTACGTATGTGAATAATGTTTGCATACATGCCTGATTTCTACACGTATGGCTAGTCTCTACATACATGGCTGATCTCTACATGGACATGAGTGATTTCTACATGTACATGCCAATATCTACGTACATGGCTGATTTCTACATACATATGCTGATTTCTGCATACATGGCTGATCTCTACATAGACATGAGTGATTTCTACGTACACACACTGATATCTACATACACAGCTGATTTCTACATACATTAATAATTGTCTACTTACCTGCCTGATTTCTACATACGTGGCTAATCTGTACTTGGACGTGAGTGATTTCTAAAAGCACACGCTGTTTTCTACATACATAGCTGATTTCTACATATGTGAATAATGTCTACATACCTGTCTGATATATATGTGGCTGATCTGTACAAGGACGTGAGTGATTTCTACATGCACATGCTGTTTTCTACATACGTAGCCGATTTATTTATTTACTTACTTATTTTTGTCTTTCCTGGACATTACATACAATTAAACTTACATACAATTAGCCGGAGCTTAGTTACATGGCTACAGCTAGTGACAAGGGAAATGGGATATGTAATCTTTGCGTGTGTGTGTGTGTGTGTGTGGTGTGTATTTTAGGTGAAAGTTTACAGCTCAATTTCTCATACAAAAACTTATACACATATTGTTTTGTGACATTAATTGCAATCCCCACAATGTGCCAGCACACGCCCCCTTTCCACCCTGGCTCCCTCTGTCCGTTTGACTAGTCTCTGCCCCTTCCTGCCTTCTCATCCTGCTTTTTGGTGGCCGCTGCCCATTTGGTCTCGTATACTTGATTGAACCAAGAAACATGTTCCTCACGTGTACTATTTTTTTGTTTTATAGTCTTGTCCGATCTTTGTCCGAAGAGTGGGCTTCAGGAATGGTTTCAGTTCTGGGTTAACACGGTGTCCAGGAGCCACAGTTTCAGGGGTTCCTCCAGTCTTTGTCAGACCATTAAGGCTGGTTTTTTTACATGAGTTTGAGTTCTAGTCTACATTTTTCTCCTGCTCTGTCTGGGACTCTCTGTCGTGTTCCCTGTGAGGGCAGTCATTGGAGATATCTGGGTACCACCTAGTTCTTCTGGTCTCAGGCTGGTAGAGTCTCTAGTTCATATGGTCCCTTAGTCCTTTGGGCTAACATTTTCTTTGTATCTTTGGTTTGTTTCATTCTCCTTTGCTCCAAGTGGGGTGGGATCAATTGATATATCTTAGATGGCTGCTCACAAGCTTTTAAGACCCTAGATGCCATTTGCCAAAGTGGGATGTAGAACATTTTCTTAGGAAACTTTGTTATGCCCATTGAGCTAGATGTCCCCCAAAACTATGGTCCCCAGGCCCCAGCCCCACCTACTCTGTCCCTCAAAGTGTTTGGATGTGTCCAGGAAACTTCTTAGCTTTTGTTTTTGTCCAGTTGTACTGATTTTCCCTATATTGTGTGTTATCCTTCCTTTCACCAAAGTTGATTCTTGTCTACTATCTAGTTAGTGATTTCCCCACTCCCTCCCTCCCCACCCTCGTAACCATCAAACAATGCTTTTTTCTCTGTATAAACCTTTTCATGAGTTCTTATAATCTGTCCTTTTGTGGAAACAAAGAAGAAGGATCAGTAGTTGGAAAATATGGCCTCGGTGATAGAAACAATGCCGGAGATCACATGATTGAATTTTGCAAGACCCACGGCTTCTTCATGGCAAATACCTTTTTCCACCAACATAAAAGGCAACTAAACACATGGGCCTCACCAGATGGAACACACAAGAATCAAATCGACTACATTTTGGAAAGAGACGATGGAAAACCTCCATATCATTTGTTGGAACAAGGCCAGGGGCTGACTGTGGGACAGATCATCAATTGCTCATATGCAAATTCAAGTTGAAGCTGAAGAAAATTAGACCAAGTCCAAGAGAGCCAAAGTACAACCTTAATTATATCCCACCTGAATTTATAGACCATCTCAAGAATAGATTTGACACGTTGAACACTAATGACAGAAGACCAGGCAAGTTGTAGAAGGACATCATACATGAAGAAAGCAAAAGGTCATTAAAAAGACAAGAAAGAAAGAAAAGACCAAGATGGATGTCAGAGGAGACTCTGAAACTTGTTCTCGAACACTGAGGACCTAAAACAAAAGGAGGAAATGATGAAGTAAAAGAACTGAACAGAAGACTCCAAACGGTGGCTCAAGAAGACAAAATAAAGTATTATAATGACACATGCTGGAGATAGAAAACCAAAAGGGAAGAACACGCTCCGCATTTCTAAAGTTGAAAGAACTGAAGAAAAAAATCAAGCCTCGAGTTTCAATAGTGAAGGATTCTATGGGGAAAATATTAACAGTCACAGGAAGCATCAAAAGAAGATAGAAGAAATACACAGAGTCACCGTACCAAAAAGAATTGGTTGACATTTCTCCACCGTTTCAAGAGGTAGCATATGATCAGGAACCAATGGTGCTGAAGGAAGAAGTCCACGCTGCACTGAAGGCATTGGTGAAAAACAAGGCTCCAGGAATTCACGGAAGATCAATAGAGATGTTTCAATAAGCGGATGCAGCGCTGGAAGGGCTCACTTGTCTATGCTAAGAAAATTGGAAGAGAGCTACCTGGTCAACCAACTGGAAGCGATTCATGTTTACACCTATTCCCAAGAAAAGGGATCCAACCAAATGTGGAAATTATCAAACAATATCATTAACACCATGCGCAAGCAAAATTTTGCTGAAGATCTTTCAAAAGCAGCTGCACCAGTATATCTACAGGGAACTGCCAGAAATTCAGGCCAGATTCAGGAGAAGATGTGGAACCAGGGATATCATGGCTGATGTCTGATGGATCCTGGCTGAAGGCAGAGAATACCAGAAAGATGTTTGTTTACCTGTGTTTTATTGACTATGCAAAGGCATTTGACTGTGTGGATCATAACAAATTGTGGACAATATTTTGAAGAATGGGAATTTCCGAACACTTAATTGTGCTCATGAGGAACCTGTACATAGATCAAGAGGCAGTTGTTCGAACAGAACAAGAACATACTGCGTGGTTTAAATTCAGGAAAGGTGTGTGTCAGGGTTGTACCCTCTCACCATACCTATTTAATCTGTATGCTGAGCAAATAATCCAAGAAGCTGGACTGCATGAGAAAGAACCGGGCATCAAGACTGGAGGAAGACTCATTAAGAAACTTTGTTATGCAGATGACACAACCTTGCTTGCTGAAAGTGAAGAGGACTTGAAGCACTTACTGATGAAGATCAAAGACTATAGCCATCAGTATGGATTACACCTCAACATAAAGAAAACAAAAATCCTCACAACTGGACCAATAAACAACATCATGATAAACGTGAAAAAGATTGAAGTTGTCAAGGATTTCATTACTTAGATCCACAATCAACAGCCATGGAAGCAGCCGTCAAGAAATCAAAAGACATATTGCATTGGGCAAATCTGCTTCAAAAGACCTCTTTAAAGTGTCGAAAAGCAAAGATGTCACCTTGAAGACTAAGGAGTGCCTGACCCAAGCCGTGGTATTTTCAATCGCATCATATGCATGTGAAAGCTGGACAATGAATAAGGAAGACCAAAGAAGAGTTGACGCCTTTGAATTGTGGCGTTGGCGAAGAATATTGCATATACCACGGACTGCCAAAAGAACGAACACATCTGTCTTGGAAGAAGTGCGGCCAGTATGCTCCCTAGAAGCAAGGATGATGAGACTGTGTCTCACATACTTTGGACATGTTGTCTGGAGGGACAAGTCCCTGGAGAAGGACATCATGCTTGGTAGAGTAGAGGGTCAGTGAAAAAGAGGAGGACTCAATGAGGTGGATTGACCCAGTGGCTGCAACAGTGGGCTCAAGCCTAACGATCGTGAGCGTGGCGCAGGACTGGGCAGTGTTTCGTTCTGTGGTACATAGGGTCGCTACGAGTCGGAGCCGACTTGACGGCACCCAACAACAACAATTTCACTCAGCATAATGTCCTCCAGGTTCATCCGTGTTGTCAGACGTTTCGAGGATTCATCGCTGTTCTTCACCGTTGCACAGTATTCTGTTGTGTGTATGTACTATGATCTGTTTATTCATTCATCTGTTGATGGGCATTTAGGTTGCTTCCATCTTTTTCTGTCATGAATAGTGCTGCAATGAACATGGGTGTGTATATGTTTATTCGTGTGACCGTTCTTATTTCTCTCGGGTATATTCATAGGAGTGGGATTGCTGTATCGTTTGGTAGTTCTATTTCTAGCTTTTTAAGGAAGTGCCAGATCGTTTTCCAAAGTGGTTGTACCATTTTACGTTCCCATGAGCAGTGCTAAGAGTTCCAATCTCTCCACAACCTCTTCAACATTTATTATTTTGTGTTTTTTTTTTTTTTTTTGGATTAATGCCAAACTTGTTGGGGTGAGATTGTATCTCATTGTAGTTTCGATTTGCATTTCTTTAATGGCTAATGATTGTGAGCATTTCCTCCCCTGTCTGTCAGCCGACTGAGTATCTTCTTTGGGAAAGTGCATGTTCATATCCTTTGCCCATTTTTTAGTTGGGTTATTTGTCTTTTTGTTTTTGAGGTGTTATAGTGTCTTGCAGCTTTTAGAGATCGGACCCTTATAGTATATGTTGTAGCCAAAAATTTTTTCCCAGTCTGTAGGTTCTCTTTTACTCTTTTGGTGAAGTCTTTTGATGAGCAAAAGTGTTTGACTTTTAGGAGCTCCCATCTGTCTAGTTTCTTTTCTGGTGTTTGCGCATTGTTAGTTCTGGTGTGTATACTATTTATGCCCTGTATTAGGGCTCCTAGCATTGTCTCTATTTTTTCTTCCATGATCTTTGTCATTTTAGATTTTATATTTAGGTCTTTGACCCATTTGGAGTTAGATTTTGTGTATGGTGTGAGGTATGGGTCCTGTTTCCTTTTTTTGCAGCTGGATAACCAGTTATGCCAGCCCCTTTTGTTAAAGACGCTGTCTTTTCCCATTTAACGGACTTTGGGCCTTTGTCAAATATCAGCTGCTCATATGTGGGTGGATTTACATCTGAGTTCTCAGTTCTGTTCCATCGGTCTACGTGTCTGTTGTTGTACCAGCACCAGGCTCTTTTGACTACTGTGGTGGTATAATAGGTTCTAAAATCAGGTAGTGTGAGGCCTTTCACTTTCTTCTTCTTCTTTAGTAACGCTTTACTTATCCAGGTCTTCTTCCCTTTCCATATGAAGTTGCCGATTTGTTTCTCCATCTCATTAAAACAGTCGTTGGAATTTGAATCAGAATTGCATTGTATCTATAGATTGGTTTTGGTAGAATAGACATTTTTACAATGTTGAGTCTTCCTATCCATGAGCAAGGTATGTTTTCCCACTTACTTGGCTCTCTTTTGGTTTCTTGCAATAGTGTCTTGTAGTTTTCCATGTATAGGTCTTTTATATCGCTGGTTAGATTTATTCCAAAGTATTATCTTCTTGGGGGCTACTATAAATGGTATTGATTTAGTGATTTCCTCTTCCTAGTTCTTTTTGTTGGTGTAGAGAAATCTGATTTTTGTATGTTTATCTTGTATCCTGATACTCTGCTGAACTCTTCTATTACTTTCAGTAGTTTTCTTGAGGATTCTTTAGGGTTTTCTGTGTATAAGATCATGTCATCTGCAAATAGAGACACTTTTACTTCTTCCTTACCAATCTGGATGCCCTTTATTTCTTTTTCTTGCCTAATTGCTCTGGTTAGGACCGCCAGCACAATGTTGAATAAGAGCGGTGATAAAGGGCATCCTTGTCTGGCTCCCGTTCTCAAGGTGAGTGCTTTCTTACTCTCTCCATTTAGGGTGATGTTGGCTGTTGGCTTTGTATAAATGCCTTTTATTATGTTGAGGAATTTCCCTTCTATTCCTATTTTGCTGAGAGTTTTTATCAAGAATGTGTGTTGGACTTTGTCAAATGCCTTTTCTGTATCACTGATAAGATCTTGTGGTTCTTATCTTTTTTTTTTATTTATTTATGTGATGGAGTACGTTGATTGATTTTCTGATGTCAAACCATCCCTGCCTACGTGGTATGAATCCCAGCTGGCCATGATGAATTATTTTTTTGATGTGTTGTTGAATTCTATTGATTAGAATTTTGCTGAGGATTTTTGTGTCTATGTTCATGAGGGATATTAGGTCTGTAATTTGCTTTTTTTGTTGTGTCTTTACCCGACTTTGGTATCAGGGTTAAGCTGGCTTCATAGAATGAAATGGCTGATTTCTACCTGCACACACTGATATCTGCATACATGGCTGATCTCTACATGGACGAAGGCGATGTCTACATGCACACAGGTGATTTTTCTACGTACACAACTGTTTCCTACATGTATCAGTTGAAGCCCCTCATCCAGCAGCTGGACAGATGCTGTTCAGTAAGTGATCTGAATTCCTTCCCAGTCTGTGAGCTCTCTTTAATGGTGTGACTTTGCCTTTTGCTGGGTAATCAAAATTGGAGTCACTTTCATCTGCCGAGCAGATGCTCAGGTATCCCGAGGGTCCCAGACGTATTGCCGTTCACCCCATGGGCAGAGCTTAGAGACCCCAAGAATGCCTGGAGCTGCAGGAGTAGATCTGGGTGCCTCAGAAAGCCTAGGTGGGAAGGGACTTTGGGTCCTAACAGGAAGCTCTCCCCAGCTTCTGTGCTCAGACTCACCAGTGACAGGTACCCCCACCCCCAGCCCAACAACATTCATGATGGGAGACTCCTTTCAGCTGCTAAATTGCGTGATGCATCAGAAACTGCTTCGGGCAGACCTCCTCTCTCGGCAGGAGCTCTGAGAGCCAGAGCACACAGGGTGAGGCCTCAGCACCCTCCAGCTTTCCCAGGGGCACAGAAGAGGGCCACCTTCTGCCGCCAGTCTCCAAGTCCCCAGGGCACCCTCTGAGGCACCCTTTGGATCCCCAAGGCTCCTCCTGCCCTCAGGAAGAGCCATCCCCATTCCATGTTCACCCGTCGGTGGGTGGTGACCCCCACCCTGACATTAACCCCATAACTCCAGTCAGCATTGGGGTGTCTGTGCCTGTCCTGACTCACAGAGTGGGCGAGGGTGCACAGCTCCCTGGAACATACAGGGATTACTTGCTTCTTGTCCTACCTGCCCACACAGAACTGTGAGCAACTAAGAGCACCTTCTCGAGAGACACCACCAAGACAGACCTCCCACCCTTTTTATAGCTGAGACTGAGCACCAAGTCAGCTCTGCTCCAGATGCGCTTGGGAAGGGCTTCTGGGAGCCCATGTCTCCCCTGTCCTTTCCCCTCCCTTCTCCCTTATTCCCTTCCCTGCCTTCTTCCCTTCCTCCTGTCTTCCTCCCTCCCTCTCTCTCCATTTTGTCCTTGGCTCCCCCAAGAAGCAGTTTCCACTGCCTAGGTCCCAAACAAAGACCAAGCCCCCATCCCATTGAATTCAGAGACTTCTGAGCACCCACTCACAGAGGGCCTGCCCAGGGCATCCAGTTGACCAGGACTTGGCCCAGGAGCTCTGGGAGCCAGCTTATCTCAAAGTCACAGTGAACCTATCTCTTTCAGTCATTCTGATCTCAGACTATAGATCCACCTTCCACAAATCAAAGCAAATAAAAACTAAAAAACCAAGCCCATTGCCACCGAGTTGTAATGACCCTATAGGACACAGGAGCGGCTGGTGGATTTAAACTGCCAACTTTTTGGTTAGCAGCGAGCTCTTAACCACTGTGCTACCAGGGCTCCTTCACAGGTATGGGGGTAGGATTTAAAACTCATAATTTGGGGGACATGATTCAATCCATAGCACTGCCCAACCCTTCAGGGGTCCCCATTTCTCTTCCAGTATGGCCTGGGGCCCTGCCTGCTTGCCTTGGCCCCATTGGCTGCTCTCCCCTGACCCCAGCTCCTGGGCTCCCCAGACGAAGGCCATTTACCAAGTAGACAACCCAGCAGAGAGCCATCGGCTATGTGCTAGGATCCCCCCTATAGCAAATATTGAGGGGGGAGCCGCCATGGTAATGGGCTTGGGACTTGGTGGGGTGGTGGGGGTCTCCCTACCCTGCCCATGTAGGGTAGCTGTGTGGTCTGGGTGGACTTGACCTCACCTCCAGCTCCAGAGGGGGGCTCTGATTGGCCAAAGCAAGTCATGATACACTCAAGTCCCTGGCCAGAGTGATTTCTTACTTTAAGGGATGAGAAATAGCCAATCAACACTCAGCGTTCCCAGCCAAAGTGACTGGACTAGGTTGGCCCAACCAGAGCAAGGCTCAGGGCTTCTGTTCAATTAATATCTCTCTCTTGCTCTAACAGTGTGGGATACAGATGCAAAGCCTGGAACTTCTGCAGCTATTTTGTTGCCATGAAGCAACCCAGCCTGATGATAGCACCAACACACACAGGCAGGCAGAGCAAGAGAACTGTTGGAGGGAAGAGCCTGGGCTAAACTGCACCCAAAGCCCAGCTACCACCAAACCTTCCAGCTGGGGGGAGCCTCTTTGATTTGGGTTTTCTGCTCCCTGGAACATATGATAGAGAACTCCACAGTGGGTTTGTTGCCTGTCCTGCTGTGGATTCAAGATCTGGGCCTGATGACATCATGAGCCCTCTCTACCCTGTGCCCAAGATTTGGTCTAGAAAACACTTTGTCTTCTGTGTCTGTGCATGGTTTGAACCAATCAGTGATCCTCATGGTTTTCCATAATCTGTCAGCTAAGCAGGAAACCAGGGCCCAGCAAGGGTCATAGACTTACCCAAGATCACTGACCTTCTAAGAACTAAATCCAGGACTTGAACCCAGGCCTCTGGTTTCCAGGCTCCACCGAACGTTCCTGAGACAAATTCAGCCGGCCAGCCTGCCCGGCCCTACCAGTTGAATGAACTGCTAAATTGATACTTTGCGAAACATGCATGTTTCCAATTGCAGAGCTTCGCTGTGACTTTGAAGCCGCGTGCAGCCCTCGCCTGATGTGGTGAGGGACAGAGGTTGCTGGCCAGGGATGGTGGAGCATCTTAGGAAACGCTCCACAGAAACCCCAGGGCACCCACCCACTGGAAGGAGATCAGAACCAGCCTCTCTCCGAAGGCCACCGGCCGCCAGCTGCCCACTTGAAAAGGCCCCAGTATCAATTTCACTTTTTTTTCCCTTCGTGGTGCCTTCCTAATGAGACAATGTTCGAGTTTAAAATAAATAAATGGACGGCTGGGTAAATAGACAAACAGATAAATAAAGCCTGGGCTGCTTCCAGGAACGTGGCCCTCTTCCCTCCCAGGGCTGCGGGAGGTGCAGGTTTCGCATGGCGGCTGCTGGTCTTCTTGTGCTGGGGGAGCGGGGTGGACAGCAAAAATTCCAGCCACCACTCCGGAATACCCACTGATGCTGGCAGCACGCTTTGCCCCTACCTCGTTTAGTCTTCACAACAACTGGTGAAATAGGTGGGCATTGCCCCGTGCACAGGAGGGCAGTGTGGATCAGCGGTAGAATTCTCGCATTCCATGCTGGAGACCTGGGTTCAATCCCTGGCCGATGCACCTCGTCCACAGCTACCGCCTGTCTGTCAGCGGAGGCTTGCATGTTGCTATGATGCTGGACAGGTTTCAGTGGAGCTTCCAGACTAAGACAGATGAGGAAGAAAGGCCTGGCAATCTACTTCCAAAAATCAGCCCATGAAAACCCCGTGGGTCACAATGGTCCAATCTGCAACTAATCACGGGGATGCCACAGGACTGGGCAGCATTACCTCGTACCTGGGGTCACGGTGAGTTAGGGGCTGCATCCATTCTGCTAACAACAGCAACAACTATGTTCCACGTTTCTCTCAGCTGGCATTTTAAATGCCATAATCAGAAAAAAAAAAATTATACAAAATAAGGGCTGAAGTGGAAAGCTTCACCAGTGTGTCTTCATCCAACCCACTGGCAGCCATGGGTAGGAGGCACAGGCACCCGGAGAGCCACACCCTCTAACCTAATAACTCCATTCCTAACTTCGGCAGAAAACAAATGCTATGAAATTTGTTAAGAGGTAGATCGTAGTGCTAGCAGTAAAATGTCATCGTTGGGTGCCATCAGTTCAGCCCTGACTCACAGTGGCCCTACGTACAGCAGAACGAAACGCTGCCCGGTCCTGCACCGTCCTCACAGTCGTTATTGTGCTTGAGCCCATCGTTACAGCCACCGTGTCAATCCGTCTCGTTGAGGGTCTTCCTCTTCTTCGCTGACCCTCTGCTTTACCAAGCCTGATGTCCTTCTCCGGGTCCCTCCTGATGACACGTCCAAAGTACGTGAGACGAAGTCTGGCCATCCTCAGTTCTAAGGGGCATTCTGGCCGTGGTCAAACGATGGGAGGAAAATGGAACACACCTAATGTCTAAGGGGTGGGTGCTGTTTGGGGAAGTTAAGGCACACTCACAAATGTGGCCGACACCAAGCAGCTTTGTTGTTGGTGGTGGTGGTGGTAGCTGTCGTCGCCTTGATTCTGACTGGTAGTGACCCCGTGACCCCACGTGTGCAGAGTAGAACTGTCCCATAGAGTTTTCGGTGGTTGATTTTTCGGGAGTAGAGAGCCAGGCCTTTTTCCAAGGCACTTCTGAGTGGGCTCAGAAGGAAATCCACCTTTCGGTTAGCAGTCGAGCTTGTTCATCATTTGCTCCGTTCAGGGACTCCAGAAGGTCTAAAAGGCACGAAAGCACCCAGCAGACCCTCCGGAAACGTTTGCTGACTTTCTTGAAAGAAGAGCTGTTGTTGTTAGTTGCGGTCCAGGCAATTCCGACTCATGGTGACCCCATGTGTGCAGAGTAGAATCTCTCTGTAGAGTTTTTAAGGCTGTGACCTTTTGGAAGTAGATTGCCAGCCCTTTCTTCCTCTGTGCTGCTGGGTATGTTTGAACCGCCAACCTTGTGGCTAGTCACACTACCCTGGGACTCCTAAGTCCAGCCAAGTCCTGGGCTAACTCCAACTGTTTGAGCTCCGTCATTCTGTGTGTTTGTTTCGTCCATGAGCTCCACAACTTGAGCCTGACTGCACATCTTTCAGATCTGATTTATTTAAAAAAGAATAAGATCAACGTGCCCCTCCCGCTCCTGGGAACAAAGCCCCACCTTGGATGAGGCCTTCCGGAGAGGAAGTGGTATTCCCATGGGACTTGTTCCATGTCCTGACCACACTGCTCTGTCCAAAAGCAAGACGACCAGTCACCTGAGGCCAGGACATGCCACTCTGCTAAGGCCTCCCGCTCCGCCTGGCCTGGCAGTGCTGCTTATCAGAGCCATTCTGGTTACAGGGGTCACGGCTCCTGCCTCTGGGTCCTAGAACCTGCCCTGCCCTCACTGGTCCCGGGCTCTGAAGGAGCCGCCTCACCCACCACCCAATCCTCAATCCAGGGGTCCCCACGCTTTGCTTCCTAGGGCCCCAGGTCCTGCGAAAGGGCCCTAGGAACCACTCTGGATGTACGCCTGGAGAGAGGGTCTCCAGGTCCCCCAGTTCCCTCTGTAACTATCAGATTGCGGGACTTCAAGGATTTCTTGTAAAAGGGTGCTCTGCTCTCTTGGCAGACCTGTCTTCACCTGGTGTCTTCAATTTATGGTTATTTTTAAATGAATGGCTCCAACTTAGGTCAAGCCTTTTTTCCAACTTCAAATCAAATAAAGCTTCATTGCATCAAAAAAGAAAAGTGGCTGTACTGATAAAAAAAAAATAAAAACATTGTTTAAAAAGTTTGAAACTCACTCCTGTGTCTCACCCTCGGTGTCAGACCCCTGGGTGCTCTTCCCTGGTGTGATGAGTGGGGCCTGCAGCCCTCCCCTGCACCCCAGCCCCTAGCCATCCCAGAGTGCCTCCTCACCCCTAAGAACAGTCTGCCACCCTCCACACCTGCTGGAAGTATGGGCTCCTCTGATGTCACCCCTGCCCCCTCGTCTCCAGGTTCCTGCCGCCACAGCCTCGTGGCTCCTCCCCGCCCTCAGGGCCCTACCCTCACCCAGCAGCCTAAGGCAGCACGCCTCCACCACCAACGCCTTGTCCATTCCATCATCCCAGCTGCCTTCGAGTCCATTCCGACTCCTGACGAGCCCACGTGTGTCAGAGTGGAACCGTGCTCCACAGGGGTTTCAGGGGCTGAGTATTCAGAAGTAGATACCCAGGCCTTTCCTTCAAGGCGCTTCTGAGTGGACGCAAACCTCCAACCTTTCGGTTGGCAGCCGAGGGCGTTCACCACTTGCACCAATCCACTTTTTGGCACCTCTGCCGACACCATCCCAGGTCTTCCAGCTGCAGCGGCATGGCCCCACAGCCACCCTTTCTCCAGCACCAGCCACGGGAATCTCGTGGGATGCTAAATTGACTGCACCCAGCCCCTACTTACACCCCCCAATGGCTGGTTGCACTTAAGATGAAGCCCACACTCTTCCACGCCTGGTGCTACAGGGCCACCTCCCTCACTGAGCCCACCCCATGCTCCAGCCACACTGCTGGCCCCAAAGCCAGGGGACCCCTGCCTCTGGCTATAATGTCTTCCCTGCTCTGAGCATTGCAGCTTCCAGTCCTTCAGGGATCCCCTGTGGAAGGCAGGCCTCTCCCTACCCTCTGCCAACACCGTGGCCACCACAGCACTGGTGGGAAGGAAGCCGTGGCCCTGTATGGCTCACCGCAGGCCCAGACGTCTGAATCCCTTAATAAATGAATGAATGAATGAATGAATGCTTCCTGTCTCCACAGCTCTGTGGACTCACAGCTCTACCTGGGGCATTTCCTGGATCGGCGGAGTCAGAGCACCGGGACTTATCCCACACTCCTAACCTTCCCACATTCATTCATTCATTTGTTCATTCACTGAGTTTTAAAATGTATCCTAAAACATAAACAGGCCTCCATTTCTTAACAACCAAGTGTATGGAGGACTTTTTGAAATGACAATAATCAATGCCAACTAAAAAAAAAAAATAAGACAATGCTAATTATATTAAAATAACAGGCATGCATGTAATTATATAATTATGCATAGACGTAAATACAGAAAAAACTGGAAAAATACATCAGCTATTCGCAGCGGTCATCTGGAGGTTATGGGAATGAAGAATAATTTGACTTGCTTTCTTTCTGCTCCTGAGAATTCTCCAACTTGTCCACAATGGCATGGATTGCTTTCACAACCAGAAAAAAAAATTTTTTTTTTTAATTATTTTAAAAACTGTCCTGAGTTAAAAGAAAGTAAAAAGAACAAGCCACAGGCTGGGAGAAAATATTTGCAAAACCCATTTGGGATAAAGGACTTGTTTCCAAAATATACAAAGAACTCTTAAAACTCAACAGTAAGAAAACGAACAACCCAATAGCAAAATGAGCAAAAGATCTAAACAGACACCTCACTGAAGAAGACACGTTGTTGTTGTTGTCCTTGTCAGGTGCTGTTCAGTCAGCTCTCACTCATGGCGACCTCGTGTAAAACAGAACAAAACGTTGCCCAGCCCTGCGCCATCTTGGTGACGTTGGTGTGTTTGACTCCGTTTTTATGGCTGATGTGTCTGTCAATCCATCTCACGGAGGGTTTCCTTCGCTTTTGCTGACCCTCTGCTTCACCAACCATAATGTTCTTTTCTAGGGATTGGTCTTTCCTGGTGACATGTCCAAAGCAAGTGAGTCAGAGTCTCGCCATTCTGGCTTCTAAGCAGCATTCTGGCTGTTATTTCCTCTAAGACTGATTTGTTCGTTCTTTTTGGCAGTATGTTCGATGTTCTTCAAAAACACCGGTTTGAACACATTCATTCTTCTGTCTTCCTTTTTCACTGTCCAGCGTTCCCATGCATATGAGGCAACTGAAAAGACCATGGCTTGAGTCAGACGCACCTTAGTCCTCAAGGTGACGTCTTGTCGGGTGAAATATGTTATTTGATTTCTTGACTGTTTGATTTCTTGGCTGCTACTTCCGTGAACACTGATTATTCACCCAAGTAGAAGGAAATCATTGACAACTTCAGTTTCTTCTTTATTTACCATGATATTGCTTATCGGTCCAGTTGTGAGGATTTTTATTATCTTCGTGTTCGGGTATAATTCATATTGAAGGCTGTAGTCCTTGACCTTCACCAGTAAGTGCTTGGAATCGTCTTCACGTTTGGCAAGCCAGGTGTGCAAGGACTCGTTCTGTGTCACCAGCCTGGGATACAAAAGCAGCTCCTATCTCTTTCCATCTTCAAAAGGTTACATTGCTGAGCCCAGAGAATCAGGGGCGGTTCCCACCTCCGGAGTCGTCAGACCCCTGCAGGCCCCCTATAGTCAAAGATCACTGTAACCAGAAAGTCCCCTGGTTGCATCTTGGAGGCCACCAACAGGCAGTTACCTCCTTTCTGGGCCTGGCTGGTCCTGACTCCAACAGAGCAGGGCTCCCCGGCTCCTCGGGGCACTTGGCCAGGAAACCTGCTGCTTTCAGCCAGGCTATTGCCCCAGGAGGTTTTAGGAAAAAGAGATGGGCTGGGATCAGAGCACCTGGACCCACCTCCATGCTGGGATGGGGACCCTGACCCGTGTCCGGCTCTGGCCCCTCTGGCATTCACAGCCCTTTAGCGCCTCAGTGTCCAGCTGTACTCAGGAATGACTTGGAGCCTCTGGCAGCTTCGAGAGGATCTGAGAATGCAAAGCTCCAAGCTAGGGCCCATCCTGTCGAATTCAGTTCTCCTTAGCAAGCTCACCCCACCGCCTTCCCAACCTCCCTCCAGGCTGGTTCCCCTAGTCTATCCCATCACTCAGCGCCCCCTCCTGCCTCTGCCCCCTGCCCCATCACTGACTCCTCCCCAGGACGCACTGTGTCATTGTCCTGGCTAGCTGTCTCAGAGTCTGCTGAACCTGTGAACGAATGAATAAATGAGTAACTGCCTCACTCTTACAGGTAGCCAAATTGAAGAAAGAATCCTGTCCTTTTCCTTCTGCCAAGGGGAAGGTTGGGGGCAGATGAGGAGATGGAAAGCGCCTTCAAAGCTGGTAGAATTCATCAAAATTGGGTGCTGAATACCCATTTCAGAGTGGAAGGGTGGCACCTAGTTCCATCTGTGTGCCACCTGGACAGGACAGTCCTGAGGTCCCTGTCACTGGCAGGAAAGTCAGGCCCACGGGACAGAGCTCTGGTGCAGGGGTCTTCACTCTGGTGAAGGCCCGGTGAGCCCAGCCCGAGGCTCGTTCATGACGAGCAGTGGTTCCATCTGCGCTGCCTGCACAGTGGGCCCAGGACACACAGCGCGATGGTTAGATGCAAGTTCTGAAAGGTCCCCAGCAAGGTGACGCCATGGGACCAGTGGCTCACCTCGGGGACTCAGCCCTGAGCTGGAGGAAGGGGTTACAACTACCATGCACAGAAGGGAACCGGCTCTCCAGATGCTGGAGGGGACCCCTCCTTTCCCAGGGGATCAGAGTCGGTGGGAGGGCTGGAAGGGGCGTCTGAGGGGGACCTGGCAGAAGGCACCCCACCCTTCGTTTCCGGGTAGGAGCAAACCAGCAGGAACACTTGGTGAGAGCCTCCAGGGTTGGTTAGAGCAGGGCTTGAAGCAGGAAACTCCATGCCATAGAAATTCCTGCCCAGGGGCCAGGCTTGGGGACAAAGCCCTCTGGGGGAGGACTGAGCTCCACACCTATGGTGCCCCAGGATTCATATTTAACCAGAGACAGGAATAGGAGCAGGGACACAGACACTGATCACAGCAACCCACTGAGAACATGATGAGGACCGGCCCAGGGCCAGCAAGGCATGGCCTGCAGACTAGCCTCAGCAGGAGGGGGTGAGGAGGCCACAGGGCTCCACCCACTGCCCAGTTAGTGCCCACCCCAGTTAGGTCCCACCCACCCGCTCCACACTGACATCCCACCTCCAGAATCAGCCTGAAGGCTTTTAAATTCTGCTGAGGTCACGGGGCGGTGCACACAGTGAATGACTGCTAGCCAAGGTTTGGAGGCTCCAGTCCACCCAGAGGTGCCTCAGAAGAAAGGCCTGGAGATCTATTTCCAAAAAGCAGCCATTGGAAACCCGGTGGAAGACAGTTCTGCTCTGACACACATGGAGTCGCCATGAGCTGGAGTCAACTCCACAGCAGCCGGAAGAAAGTTAAACAGCAGGGCGTGAAGGGAGAAAGGCGTCCAACAGGGTGTGGTATAAGCCGCCATTTGCATAAAGACCGGGGGTAAGGATTGTGATTGCGGGTCCAGGCCTACAGCCAGGGTGGAAGGAAGACAGGAGAGGAGAGGTCACTTGGGGAAGGGGTCATGGGTGGTCATGGGGTGCGGAGGGGTGTTGGCTTCACTTCAGCGTCTACTTTTGATTCTGTGACCACGCGAAGGAGCCCCTGGTGGTGCAAATGGTGAGACTGCTGGGCCAATAACCAAAAGGACAGAGGTTCAAGTCCACCCCGAGGCAGCTCAGAAGAAAGGCCTGATGAGCTACATCTAGAAAACCAGCCCTTGAAAGCGCTGTGGAGCACACCTCTACTCTGCCACACTGGGGGCCACCGTGAGTCGGAATCCGCTTGATGTCGACTGCATTGGCACCATGTGAAGGTATCACCCGGTCAAAGGCTTACATTTCCAAACGGGCAAAATCCATACAAATGGGTGATTGAATAAGTAAATAAAAGGCTCATTTGGTGTTTCTGTGAGGTGGGAGTGTCGCCGAGGGATCAGACTTCCTGGGTGACAGCCCCCAGACCAATGGGGATGAGCTGCAGAGTGCAAAGAAGAGCCCCCATGAGTCATCTCAGGGACTGTACCCTCAATGCACCAGGCCCCACAAGATGGAGACCCCCCCAGATATGATGCCCCATCTCAGAGCGCAAGTATTCTGCTTGAACATCACCTGACTGAAATCTCAGAGAGGCCCAAAACCCAAACCAAACCCACTGCCCTTGAGTCGATTCATAGCAAGCCTACAGGACAGAGTAGAGCTGGCCCACAGAATTTCTAAGGGTGTAAATCTCCACAGAAGCAGACTACCAGAAATAAAAAAAACCTGAAAGGAAAGAGGTGCCTGTTTTGAGTGCCGGAAGCCAGTTCCTCTTTCTTTCCTCATTCTCCACTTTCTGGGGACCAGCTCCCCCTCTGGGAAGGCCACAGCTGCCCTAAAAGGACAAAGACCTGAAGCAGTTCACCCAGCCCCAGGCCCTCCTCACCCAGCCCCAGGCCCTGTTCACCCAGCCCCAGGCTTTGCTCCCCCAGTGCAGACCCAGCCCCTGGCTACCTCATCCAGCCCCAGGCCCTATTCACTCAGCCCCGGCCCTGCTCACCCAGCCCAGACCCACCCCTAAGCCCAGGCCCAGCTCACCCAGCCCCAGGCCCTGCTCACCAAGCCCAGACCCGGCACCAGGCCCAACTGCTCCAGCCCCAGGCCCTGCTCGCCCAGCCCCAGGCCCTGCTTGCCCAGCCTCAGGCCCTGCTCGCCCCGCCCCAGGCCCTGCTAAACCAGCCCCAGGCCCTGTTCACCCAGCCCCAAGCCCTGCTCACCCAGCCCAGACCCAGCACCAGGCCCAACTGCTCCAGCCCCAGGTCCTGCTCGCCCAGCCCCAGCCTGGCCAGGCAGCACTGTGGGAATTCCCTAGGGGCAGAGAACAGCCCCTGGGTTGGGGGGAGGGTTTGGAGGGCAGGCCTCCCTGTTCCCATCAGGCTGTCCCCTCAGGAGTACCCAGGACGAGGCTCCTCCCTGGGAAAACCCATTTGTCCTCCTGGGGAAGAATGCTGCTCCCATGGTGCAATGCTTTGCAGACAGAGGAGAAAGTCTTGGGAGCCCAGGCCCCACATGCACTTCTGTCCCACCCCCACCTGCCCCCACCCCCTCCACACACACAGTCCACAGAGTCGCTGCCATTTCCTCTGGGTTGGCACATGGGAGCCCCCACACATGGAAAGGGACCAGGTTGGTGGCTGGGCTTGGCGAGGGGTCAGGGTCTAGAAACCTCTTCTCTTCCAGCCCCCCTCCTCAAACGCCATAAGGATCTTCTCGGGGCTTCTGCTGGGGGAGAGAAGAGCCAGAGAGAACGCCACAGACCAAAGCACTCGTATAATTTGGCAGGAGCAGGATCCTGCCAAGCCAAACCCTGCCCTCAGCTCTGCGCCACAGCCCCACTGAAATCACAGAGGGGAAAATGCTTGTCATATTTTTACCATCCAACATCCTCCCACGACAACGGGAACAAGGTAGCTTCTCCAGCATAGAAAACACAGACAGGCTTGGGGGTCCTGTAAGAGAACCACCCACCTTCTTACGACCTTTCTAGGGGGCTTAGGCGTGCGGCCTGCCAGTCACGGGAAGCCACATGATTAGCGTTATGAAGGGCAGTTTTGCCGGGGCCTCAAGTTGGACACGAATGTTCTCCTTTTGGGCTCGTGGAATAGCCCCATCGGAGAGGCCCTCAGAGACCTAGGGGCCAAGCTGCCCTCTGACAGCTGAGGAAACAGGCCCAGAGGGGCAGAATGGCTTGCCTCAGGTTGTTGGGAGTCAGGGTGGAGGGTAGGTCTGGTAAGCTGACCCTGGGTCTGAAATCCCCTCAGAGAACGTCCGCTGAGAGTCTTTTCGGGGCCAGCCAGGAGAAGGAGGCCCAAGGGGCACAGGGCAGGGAAGGCTTCCAGGGGAGTTGGAACTTGCAGGGTGGGGCAGACCCTGTGGGCCTTGCCAGGACCCCTCGAGCACAAAATGATTGGGATTGGGATTGATTTTTGCCTCACATCACCCCACAATGAGACAGGCCCATCATCACGTACACCACCCTGCAGCTCTGCCTTGGTGCTGGCGTTGCCTTCTAAAGCCCCCTCTGCCCACCGTTCAGGAGGGTGAACGCCAGTCAGCTAAAGAATGTTCCAGCCAGTTGTCGCTCTGTGGTCGCAACAGCGGGGGAAAGAGAGGATGTCTGGACACCCTGAGCACCCTCTTGAAATTCCAGCGTTCTGAATTTCAAGCTGAGCTCAGTCCTTCTTGTGTTCAAGTCCATTTAGTCTTGGCAAAATTCAACTTCCTGTTTATACGGGGGAGGGCGGGGAGAGGGCCGAGGGGAGCCCAGGAAGAGGCTCTGGAGGACTTTTAGACGCCCGTGAGCGCTTAGGAAGCACGTTGGTGAATTAAGGCACAAATGAATCAGAAACATGAGGATTCGATTTCCCCTGGAAGACACCCGGGTTTAATAATTAAAGGGAAAATAACTTGGCAAATATAGTTGGGGTTTTGCAGAACCCAAAACATTTAAAAAGATGTTTGACTAATCCCAACCCTGGGCGGGGCCCATCCTTTTTTAAAGGGCAGAGGACCATATTCAACAACTGGAGCCCGTGTGCTTGCAACCCACGGGGCCCTTTTGATTGCAAAGTGGAATTTTCCCTCCCTCCCTAGACACCACCTCGGAGGAGCCCTGGTGGTGCAGGTTAAAGCTCAGCCACTACCCGAAAGGTCAGCGGTTCCAAGCCACCAGCCGCTCCATGAGAGAAAGGTGTGGCAGTCTGCTCCCGGGAAGGAAATAGCCACTCTGTTCTATAGGGTTGCTGTGAGTCGAAATCCAACTCGAGGGCAATGAGTTTGGGTTGGACATACTTTGGAGTCAAGTTCACCTGCAGGGGAGAGGGGGCTTCCCCAAGCGCCCAACACAAGGGCTTCTCCTGGTGGGGGTTCTTGGTTCTCCAGGTCAGAAACTTAGCAGCAACCACTGGGGAGGCTGACTCCTGTGAGATTTTTTAAAGAAACTTTTTGGATGATTCAATTGCTCCCAAGACTCGAAGGCTTTTGATTTTGATTAGGGAAAAGAAAAAGAAAAAAGAGTCTCCACCACCAACAGTGCTGCCAATGTGTAAAGGAGGCAGCTTGCTATCGTCGTGGGGATTCAAGAAGGCCGGGGAGCGGGGCACAAGCCGAAATGTCACAAAGGGCTTCCAGGAAATGCCTTGCCGGGGTCTGCTTCCTCCGGGGAGAGCGGCTGTCCTGGTCCCCCTCCGGGTGCAGAGGCCAGGCCCAGCTCACTGTGGCAGGGGCTATGCTCAGCCTCTGTTCAGACCACAGACTACTTGACCAGCTCCCAGGAGCCAGTGGCCTTTATTTTGGGGGCCCCCAGGGCCTGGGGCATGTTTCACGGGCCATGCATGCTTCTAAGTCTCTTCTCAGAACCTCCCTCGTGGGACCTCCACGTTCCCACTGCCCGCTCCCGGCCATGGCCTCAGCAGCTTCCCGCCGTCCTTTCCCAAGGGCCTCTGGGCTCGGGCGTAACTTCCAGCACATTTGACAGGCAGTCACCAACACACCACCCCAGATCCCCAAGGACACACCCTCAGCAGAAAGGTATCGTGGGCCTACTATGCACCAGAGATGCCGAGATGAAGCACATAGCCTACGTCCCTGAGCAACTCAGATAACGAGAAGCCGATGTAAACCATGGCCTGTGCTCACTCCTTCATTCATTCATTCACCCATTCATTCAACAAGCGTTTCCTCAGAATGTTCTAGGAACAGGTACTCGGTGTGCGTGGAGCTTGCATTCTGGTGAGGAGGTTAACCCGAAAAGCCAAACCAGATGCGGTCATGCTGACTCTGACTCACAGCGACCCCACATGGGTCAGAGCAGAACTGTGCCCCTAGGGTTTTCCAGAAATAGATCGCCAGGCTTTTCTCCCCAGGCACCTCTGGGAGGACTCGAACCGCCAACCTTTCTGTTGGCGGCCTAGCCATTAGGTGAGGGAGACAGATCGTTAAAATAATAAACACCTAAAATAGAATGCCTCGTTGTGATGAGCACAATGAAGACAAGTAAAACTGTCAAGGGGGCTTGAGAGTGGTGGGAAGTCCATTGCCTATGGGAAGCCCAGGAAGGCTCTCTGAGGAGGTGACCGCTGGGCGGGGGGAGGCAGAGCACAGAACAAACCTTTACTATCGTAAGCCTCTGAGACTCCAGAGCTGTTTGTTAATGCAGCATCACCTACCCTGTTCTAACTGACACAGAGAGACGTGCTAGCTGCCGACCCATGATCCATTTTTCCCTTTGCCTTGATAAACCGTTTTAATTCTTCTGGATTCCAGATTTCTGGGTCCATAGAGTTGGGGTGACCCACCCAGGCCCTTTGCCCTTAGGTGTCCTTTTGAACCTCGAGCCTTGAAGAAACTGGTTCCCTACAGTCATCTTAAGTCTAGTAAGCCGCTTACCAAAAACCAAACCCATTGCCATCAAGTCAATTCCGACTCACAGCGACCTTATAGGACAGAGCAGAACAGCCCCATGGGGTTTCCGAGGACAGGCTTCTGGATTCGAACTGCCGACCTTTTGTTCAGCAGCTGAGCTCTTAACCACTGCACCACCAGGGCTCCAGTAAGAAGCTTAGTGGAGACCATTTTTGCCCCGGGCATTGGGCTTTCTTAAGAATTATCATTCTGCAGTCAGTTTCAAGAAACAAGGACTCCAGAGTCTGACCGGACACTGTGTTTTAAGGTACATTGTTATTATATATGGCCCCGTTTCCATGACAGTGTGGATGGGGTGGGGTATAACAGTCTCTGGAGGGTCTCCCATCTTCAGAACATTTTTGACTGTCTAAGAAACGGGGCTGCAACGATGGGCTCAAACATAGCAACGATCGTGAGGACGGCGCAGGACTGGGCAGTGTTTCGTTCTGTTGTACATGGGAGTTGGAACTGACTCGACAGCACCCAACAACAATGACAATGGCCGAAATGTTACCCCGACTTGCAAATAGTATATTTAATAAACCTCAATCAATTTTTATTATTGGCTTAATACAATTTTTATTTTAACAACCCTTACAGAAAGAACTCCCAGACTATTCTGAGTGGAAGCGTGCCTAGCTTAACAGTGCTGCATTCCGCTGCTTTTCTTGAGCCCGAGCGGCCCGGTGATACAGTTCTGGACGAAGAGATTGAGTGACAGGCACCTGGTGGACCTTCTGGAAAGCTCTTTAAAAGGCATGTGCCTATCTCCCAAGATGGTGGAAATGGAAAGCCGTTCACAAGGATGGTGGAAGGGAAAGAGGAAGAACCTGAGTCCATGAAGGAACCCCTGCAGCCCTGATTCCTACCTATGAGGGTCCCAGTGTACCACTGGCAGCATTTATTCTGGAACCAGACTGCTTCGATTCAAATCCTGGCTCCACCACTTACTAGCTACGTGACCCTGGCCAAGAAACTTGCCTCTACGGGCCTCAATACCTTCATCTGAAAATATGTTGTTAGGGGCTGTCGAGCTGGTTCCAACTCGTAGCGACCCCATGTACAACAGAAAGAAACATTGCCCGGTCCTGTGCCATCCTCACAATCGTTGCTCTGTTTGAGCCCATCATTGCAGCCACTGTGCCTCATCTCACTGGGGTAATAAAAATAATACTAACAAGGCATATTCAGAGGCCGCTATGAGGATTAAATTAGTTAATATGTGAAAGACATTTAGGACAGCTCCTGGCCAGAGATATGGCTGCGTAAGTGTGAGCTGTTACTATATTATTACTGATATATGAGAAAATCAGTTTCCTATTTTGTTGTTGTTATCAGTCACCAGTCAGCCCTGACTCATGGCGACCCCATGTCCAACAGAATGAAACACTGTCTGGTCCTGCGCCATCCCCATGATAGGTTTCGGATTGGACCATTGTGATCCGTAGGGTTTTTGTTGGCTGATTTTCAGAGTAGACCACTAGGCCATTCTTCCTAGTGTGTCTTAGTCTGAAAGCTCCACTGAAACCTGTTCAGCATCATAACAACACACAAGACTCCAGTGATGGACTGGTGGTGGCTTCATGTGAGGTGCGTTGGCTAGGAATTTAACCCAGGTCTCCAACTCGGAAGGTAAGAATTCTACCACTGAGCCATCAATGACTTTGTTTGTGGGTGTACCCGTACCCGTTGCCGTCGAGTCAATTCTGACTCCTAGCAACCCTATAAGACAGAGTAGAACTGTCCCCCAATGTTTGCAAGGCTGGAGTCTTTACAGAAGCAGGCTGCCACATCTTTCTCCCTTGGAATGGCTGGTGGGTGTACCAGATGATACCTTCTTGTTCAAATCCAGGTAGCCCTTGGATTGTAGCTCAGGGGCATGTCTGTACCACCTTACACCAAAGGAAGAGACAGGAACTTGGAGAAGGGTTGGAGTGAAGGCCGGGCAGAGGCAAGATTCCTGTAGATAGGAAGAGAGTAGACATGATAGACTATGGGAAGAACTTGGACTTTGGAGTCAGAAGCCCTCGGTTCAAGCCCTCAGTCTGCTACTTCCTGCCCAGGTACCTTGGGCAGGTGGCTTCACCTTTCTGAGTTTCAATCTTCTTATCTGTAAAATGGCAGCGATGCCCACCCACAGAGTTACTGTGGGTGGAAGGAGATGGTTCCTTGGCAGTACTCTCCAAGCCTCAAGTGCTTTCTAGATGTTACCGTCCTATCGAGAAAGGAGCTTCATATATGAAATCGACTCATGATTACCTACAACCTTCTTTTAAAAAACTGGCATGTATACACATAGCTCATGTGGCAAGCACCAAAGCCAATTTAATATTTGCACAGCTCGGAGGTTCCCTCCTGCCAAGTTGGTCTGGGGTGAGGGTGAGCACCACCCACAAGTACAGCGTGATTAGCCAGCAGGTTCATAGGCCTGATCTCTAAATTCCATGAATTCCAGGTCTCTTTCTTTTCAGGCCTTCCTACCACCCTGGGCATGAAAGACCCGTTCAGAGCAGACATAATAATACTCAAGAGCGGTGCTGTCCCACAGAAATACAGCATGAGCCACACATATAATTTAGGATTTTCTAGAAGCCCTGGTGGTGTAGTGGTTAAGACCAATGCTGCTAAGCAAAAAGTTGGCAGTTTGAATCCACCAGCTGCTCCTTGAAAACCCTATTGGGCAGTCCAACTCTGTCCTGTAGGGTCGCTATGAGTCAGAATCCACTTGACGGAAATGGGAGTAGCCAGACAAAAAGGTAAAAAGAAACAGGTGAAGTTAACTTAACCATGTATTGTTCCTAACCCAATGGACCCAAAATGTTATCATTTCAACATGTAATCAACATTCAAAATTATCAATGAGATATGTTGCATTCTTTTTTTGTACTAAGTCTTTAAAATCTGGGTGTATTTTATACTAATGGCATCACTCAACAGGAACTCAATTCATAATTCAGCTGGGCCACAATCTGAGGACTCAGTTGCAATACGTGGTGAGTGGTTGCCATATTGGAGAGCATAGTTGTAGAAGCATGATTGAATCAGATTTCAAGTGATGAAAATACTCCAGACCAAAGGCTGGGCCCAAGACTTTCTGGCATCAAGACTGTTGTGGGTTCAATTGTAACCCCCCCACCTCCCAAAAGATACATTGAAGTCCTAGGCCCTGCTACCTGTGAAGGTGACCTTAGTTGGAAATAGGGTCTTTGCAGATGTAATCAAGTTAAAATGAGGTCATACTAGATTAGGGTGGCCCATAAACCCAATGAATGGAGTCCCTATAGGAAGGAAACTTGGGTACACAGACTCATAGACACACGGGAAGCATGTCGTGTGAAGACAGAGGCTGAGATTGGAGTGATGTAGCTGGAAGCCAAGGTGCACCAAGGATTGTTGGTAGCTACTGGCACTCGTCTGTCAGTGTGTCCTACTGAGGTAGTTTATGCATTGCTGTGATGCTGGAAGCTATGCTACCAGTATTTCCCAAATACCAGCAGGATCACCCATGGTGAACAGGTTTCAGCTGAGTTCCCAGACTAAGACAGACTAGGAAGGAGGACCTGACAGTCTACTTATAAAGAAACTTGGCCAGTGAAAACCTTATGAATAGCAGAGGAACGTTGTCTGGCTTAGTGCCGGGAGATGAGCCCCTCAGGTTGGAAGGCACTCAAAACACGACTGGGAAGAGCTGCCTCCTTAAAGTAGAGTCGACCTTAATGACGTGATTGGGGTCAAGCCTTTGGGACCTTCATTTGTTGATGTGGCACAACTCAAAATGGGAAGAAACAGCTGCAAGCATCCATTAATAATCGGATAATGGACTGTGTGAAGTATGAATCTCGGAAAATTGGAAGTGGTCAAAAATGAAAGGGAACACATAAAGAGCAATATCCTAGGCATTAGTGAGCTGAAATGGACTGGTATCGGCCATTTTGAATCAGATAATCACACGTTCTACTACGCCAGGAATGACAAATTGAAGAGGAACGGTGACGCTTTCGTTGTCAAAAAGAACATTTCAAGATCTACCCTGAAGGATAATAGCCATACACCTTCAAGGAAGACCACTTAATACCACTATTATTCAAATTTATGCAACAACCACTAATGCCAAAGATGGGGAAACTGAAGATTTTTACCAACTTCTGCAGTCTGAAATTGATCAAACATGCAATCAGAATGAACTGATAATTACCGGAGATTGGAATGCGAAAGTTTGAAACGAAAAAGAAGGATCACTGGTTGAATAATATGGTCTTGGTGATAGAAACGAAGCCAGAGATTACATGATAGAATTTTTAAGACCAATGACTTCTTCATTGTGAATACCTTTTTTCAACAACATAACGGTGACTATACACATGGACCTCTCCAGATGGAATACACAGGAATCAAATCAACTACATTGGTGGAAAAAGATGATGGAAAAGTTCAATATCATCAGCCAGGGGCTGACTATAGAACAGACCGTCAATTGGTCTTATGCAAGCTCAAGCTGAAGCTGAAGAAAGTAAAAACAAGTCCACAAGAGCCAAAGTACAACCTTGAGTATGTCCCACCTGAATTAAGAGGCCATCTCAGGAATAGATACGACACATTAAATACTAATGACTGAAGACCAGACAAACTGTGGAGTGACATCAAGAACATCATGAACAAAGCAAGGGGTCATTTAAAAAGACAGGAAAGAAAGAAAAGGCCAAAACAGATGTCAGAAGAGACTCTGAAACTTCCTCTTTAACGTCACGTAGCTAAAGTGAAAGAAAGAAATGATGAAGTAAAAGAGCTGAACATAAGATTTTGAACAGCGGCACGAGAAGACAAGAGTAAAATATTATAATGACATGTCCAAAGACCTGGAGATAGAAAACCAAAAAGAAAGAACACACTCGGCATTTCTCAAGCTGAAAGAACTGAAGAAAAAATTCAAGCCTTGAGTTGCATAATTGAGGGATTCTATTGACAAAATATGGGGCAGTTCTACTCTGTCCTCTAGGGTCGCTATGAGTCAGAATGGACTCGACAGCACAGGGTTTTTTGTTTTTGTTTTGTTTTTGATGGGCAAAGTATTGAACGACACAGGAAACATCAAAAGAAGATGGAGGGGATACACAGTCAATGTTCAATCATTTCAGGAGGTAGCATATGATCAAGAACCAATGGTATTGAAGAAGTCCAAGCTGCCCTGAAGGCACTGGAAAGAAAACAAGGCTCTAGGAATTGACAGAATACCAATTGAGATGTTCCAACAAATGGGTGCTGTGCTAGAAGTACTCACTCATCTATGCCAATAAATTTGGAAGACAGCTACCCAGCCAACCGACTGGAAGAGATCCAAAGAAAGGTGATCCAACCAAATGCAGAAATTATCAAACAGTTATCATTAACATCCCATGCAAGTAAAATTCTGCTGAAGATCATTGAAAAGCACCTGCAGCAGTATATCAATAGGGAACTGCCAGAAATTCAAACCGGATTCAGAAGAGGACCCTCAATAAGGACTGATTGACACAGTAGCTGCAACAATGGGCAGAAACATACCAACGATTGTGAGGATAGCACAGGACTTGGCAGTGTTTCATTCAGTTGTACGTAGGGTCGCTATGAGTCAGAACCAACTCCATGACACCTAAAAACAACAATGACCTGAAGCTAGAAGAGAGGCATGGAACAGATTCTTTCTCAGAGCCTCCAGAAGGAATCAACCCTACTGACATCTTGATTTTGGACTTCCGGCTTCCAGAACTGTGAGAGAATAAATTTCTGTTGTTTTAAGCCACCTAGTTAGTGGTAATTTGGTACAACAGCCCCAGGAAACTAATACAAAGCTTCAGGAGCCATCTGGAAGATATGCTCCAGACCTGTCATGGTTTTTAACATCAGTTCATGCTAAGGGAAGGAGCCCTGGTGGTGCAACAGTTAAGAGCTCAGCTGCTAACCAACGGGTTGGTGATTTGAACTCACCCAGCCTCTGCATGGAAGAAAGGCCTGGTGATCTGTTCCCATAAAGATTACAGCCTAGAAAACCCTGTGGGACAGTTCTAATCTGTCACGTGGGGTTGCTATGAGTCAAAAATCAACTTGAAGGCATGTAACAAGCACAACAACATGCATAGAGTGGGGAGTGTCTCATTATTTCAGCCAACCTGAGCATCCTGCTTTTAGCTAATTTCACAAATGAGAACGCTTTGCTGCATCCACGATGCCGATTATTGAGCCATTGCCTTCACCGTTGTTAAGCCATTTCTAACATTCATTATGCTTATTACCAAAGCCTCCAGCTGAAGCACTCGCAGCAGCCATTTCTGGAGCCAGCTTTCAGACTAGAACTAGCTGACCTCTCTGAGCTCTTAAGTCTTGCTTAAGCCAATCAACAAACCCTAGAAGAAAACTAAACTCCTCACAATTGGACCAATAAGCAACATCATGAAAAATGGAGAAAAAAAATTGAAGTTGTCAGTGATTTTCTTCTACTTGGATCAACAATCAGCATCCATGGAAGCATCAGCCAAGAAATCAAATGACACATTGGGTAAATCTGCTGCAAAAGACTTCTTTAAATTGTGAAAAAGCAAAAATGTCACTTTGATGACTAAGGTGTATCTGACCCAAGCCATGGTGTTTTCAATTGACTCGTATGCATGTGAAAGCTGGACAATGACAAAGGAAGACAGAAGGATTGATGCATTTGAATTGTAGTGTTGGCAAAGAATATTGAATATACTGTGGACTGCCAGAAGAATGAACAAATCAGTATTAGAAGAAATACAACGGGAATGCTCCTTAGAAAGAAGGATGGCAAGACTTCAGCTTGCTTACTTGGGACACATCACCCAGGGAAGACCAATGTCTGGAAAGGACATCATGGTGGTAACGTAGAGGGATGGTGAAAATAAGGGAAACCTTCCATGAGATGGATTGACACACTAGCCGCAACAATGGGCTCAAACACACCAACAATAAAGAAGATGGCACAGGACCAGGCAACATTTCGTTCTATTATACATAAGGTCATCGTGCCTAGGAGCCCGCTTACCAGCGACTAACGACAGGCATGTCATTTAAACAAATCATTCCATATATAGTACCATGCTGTGTGTGCTAAAACATTTTCACATTCTGAGTATAAAAACAAATTTAAAAGAATTGAAATCATACAATGTATGTTCTCTGATGAGAACAGAATTAAACTGGAAATTAGTAACAACAAAATATAAGTACTTGGAAATTAAACAACATACTTTGAAATAACCAGTAAGTCAAAGAGAAAGTCTCAAGGGAAATTGGACAATATTTTGAACTAAACAAAAATAAAAATACAACCTATCAAAAGTTAGAATGTGGCTACAGTAATGCATAGAGGGAAACGTATAGTATTAAATGCCTATATAAGAAAAGAAGAAAGATGTAAAATTAGTAATTTAAGCTTTTTCTTGAGAAACGAGAAAAGGAAGAGCAAAATAAACCTAAAGTAAGCAGAAGGAAGGAAAAGATAAAGTTAAGTGTAGTAAGTAAGCAATGAAATTGAAAAGAGAAAAACAATAGAGAAAAATCAGGGAAACCAAAAGTGGATTTTGTGAAAAGATTAATTAAATTGATGAAGCTTTAGCAAGACTGACAAAACAGAGAGAGAGAAGGCACAAATAATATCGAGAAGGAGAGAGGGGCTATTACTACAGACCTCACAGACATTAAAAGTCTAAACAAAAATGCTCTGAGCAACATTATGCACATAAATTTGACATCTTAGATGAACTGGATGAATTCCTCAAAAGACAAAACTACCAAAACTCACCGAAGATGATATTTTGTTGTTGTTGTGTGTCATGAAGTCAATTACTTCCAACTCATAGTGACCCCGTGCAACAAGGTAGAACAGCTACACGGGGTTTTCTAGGCAGTAACTTCACTGGAGCAGATAGCCAAGCATTTGGAGTGGATTTGAATCATAAACCTTTCAGTTAGCAACCGAGCGTTTAACTGTTGCATTACCAGAGCTCTGTAAGGTGATATAGATAACCTGAATAGTCTTATAACTATTGAGTAAGTTGAATTCATGGTTTTAAAAATTTCTAAAAAATAAATCTCCAAATCCAGATGGTTTCATTGGTGACTCCTGCCAAACATTTAAAGAATAAACAAAGCCAATTGTACACAATCTATTCCAGAAAATAAAAGAGGACAGAATATTCCACTGCACATTTTATAAGGCTAGCATCTTTCCAATACCAAAACTAGATAAAGACTGTGCAAAAAAGGAAAACTATAGACAGATATCCTAAATAAACACAGACTCAAAAGTTCTCAACAAAATGTTACCAAGTAAAACTCAGCAATATATAAAAAGAATAACACACTATGACCCGCTCACTGCCGTCAAGTCGATTTCAACTCATAGTGACCCTACAGGACAGAGTAGAGCTGCCCCATAGGGTTTCCAGTTGGTCCAGTTGTGAACATTTTTGTTTTCTTTATGTTGAGGTGTAATCTGAAGGCTGTCGTCTTTGATTTTCATCAGTAAGTGCTTCAAGTCCTCTTCACTTTCAGCAAGCAAGATTGTATCATCTGCATAACACAATTTGTTAATGAGTCTTCCCCTGACTGTGACGCCACTTTCTTCTTCCTATAGTCCAGCTTCCTATATTATTTCCTAAGCATACAGACTGAATAGATTTGGTGAAAAAATACAACCCTGACACACACCTTTTCTGACTTTAAACCACAGAGGATCCCCTTGTTCTATTCAAACGACTGCCTCTTGGTCTATGCACAGGTCCCTCACGAGCACAATTAAGTGTTCTGGAATTTCCATTCTTCCCAAAGTTATCCATAATTTGTTACAATCCACACAGTCAAATGCCTTTGCACAGTCAATAAAACAGGTAAACATCTTTCTGGTATTCTGCGCTTCAGCCGAGATCCATCTGACATCAGCAACGATAGCCCTCATTCCGGTTATTCTTCTGAATCCGGCTTGAATTTCCAGCAGTTCCCTGTGGATGTACGGCTGCAGCTGGGCCAATAAGCGGCATCATGATAAATGGACAAAATATTGAAGGTGTCAAGGATTTCATTTTACTTGGATCCACAATCAACACCCATGGAAGCTGCAGGCAAGAAATCAAATGACATATTGCATTGGGCAAATCTGCTGAAAAAGATCTCTCTTAAAGTGCTGAAAAGCAAAAAGTCAAGGATGTTCACTCTACCCCTCCTGTTCAACATTATAGCAAAAATCTTAACCAGTGAAATAAGGTGAGGGAAAGGGATAAAAGACATACACACTAGAAAGAAATAAAACTTGCCTATTTTCAGATTAGTTTTTGCTGGTTTGAGATGATGAACACAATTAATGTTACTGATTTGTACATGTAATAAATGCTGAAAGGGCAAATGTTTTGTTGTGTGTATTTTTACCACAGGTAAACAATATAGGGAAAAAAAGGTATTATTTGATATATAATAAGAAATACTGAAGGGGGACTAAGAAATGTAGTCATAGATCTTTCATATGGAGAGGAAGTCAAGGCTATATAAAGAAATAAAAGATTGGTTTAAACTTAGAAAAATAGGGGTAAATATTAAGGTAACCACAAAGGAAATTAACAATCCTACAAACCAAAATAAAAAACAAGAAAAACATAAAGACTCAACAATACAAAAAGCAACAATGAAAAAGAAGAAAAGATAATATATAAAGAAAAATGACTCAGCACAGAAAATCAAGTGGAAAAAAGAAACTGTCAACAACGCACACATACAAAAAAAAGACATTGAAATGACAGTACTAAACCCATACCTATCCATAATAACACTGAATGTAAATGGACTAACTGCACCAATAAAGAGACAGAGAGTGGCAGAATGGATAAAAAGACATGATCTGTCCATATGCTGCCTACAGGAGACACACCTTAGACTGAAAGAAACTAAAACTCAAAAAAAAAAATTTTTTTTTTAAAGGATAGAAGAAATATATATCAAGCAAACAACAATCAAAAAAGAGCAGGAGTGACAATATTAATTTCTGACAAAATAGACTTTGAAGTAAAATCCACCACAAAGGATAAGGAAGGACAATATATAATGATTAAAGAGACAGTATACCAGGAGGATATAAACATAATAAATATTTATGCACCCGACAACAGGGATCCAAAACACATAAAACAAACTCTAACAGCACTGGAAAGTTAGATAGACAGCTCCACAATAACAGTAGAAGACTTGAACACACCAATTTCGGTGAAGGACAGAACATCCAGAAAGAAGCTTAATAAAGACACTGAAGATCTAAATGCCACAGTCAACCAACTTGACCTCATAGACATATACAGAACGCTCCATCCAACACCAGCCAAGTATATTTTCTTTTCAAACGTACATGGGACATTCTCCAGAGTAGACCACATATTAGGCCATAAAGCAAGGCTTAACAGAATCCAAAACATTGAAACATTACAAACAATCTTCTCTGACCATAGAGCCATAAAAGTAGAAATCAATAACAGAAAAAGCAAGGGAAAAAAACCCAAACACATGGAAACTGAACAATACCTTGCTCAAAAACTACTGGGTTACAGAAGAAATTAAGGACAGAATAAAGAAATTCATAGAATCAAATGAGAATGAAAACACTTCCTACCAGAACTTTTGGGACACAGCAATAGCGGTGCTCAGAGGTTAATTCATGTCAATAAATGCACACATCCAAAAATAAGAACGGACCAAAATCAAAACATTAACCCTACAACTCAAGCAAATAGAAAGAGAGCAGTAAAAGAAGACCTTGGGCACCAGAAGAAAGCAAATAATAAAAAAATTACAGACCTATATCCCTCATGAACTTAAACACAAAAATCCTCAACAAAATTCTAGCCAATAGAACTCAACAACATATCAAAAAAATAATTCACCATAACCAAGTGGGATTCATACCAGGTATGCAGGGATGGTTCAACATCAGAAAAACAATCAATGTAATCCATCACATAAGTAAAATAAAAGATAAAAACCACGTGATCTTATCAATTGATGCAGAAAAAGCATTTGACAGGGTCCAACAACCATTCCTGATAAAAACTCTCAGCAAAATAGGAATGGAAGGGAAATTCCTCCAACATAATAAAGGGCATTTATACAAAGCCAACAGCCAACGTCATCCTAAATGGAGAAAGAAAGCATTCCCCTTGAGAATGGCAACCAGACAAGGATGCTCATATTCAACATTGTGCTGGAGGTCCTAACCAGAGCAATTAGGCAAGAAAAAGAAATAAAGGGCATCCAGATTGGTAAGGAAGAAGTAAAAGTATCTCTGTTTGCGGAAGATATGATCTTGTACACAGAAAACCTTAAAGAATCCTCAGGAAAACTACTGAAACTAATAGAAGAGTTCAGCAGAGTATCAGGATACAAGATAAACATACAAAATACAGTTGAATTCCTCTACACCAACAAAGAGAACTTCAAAGAGGAAGTCACCAAATTAATACCATTAACAATACCCTCAAGAAATGTAACCAGAAATGTAAAAGACCTATACAAAGAAAACTACAAGACACTACTGCAAGAAACCAGAAGAGACCTATACGAGTGGAAAAACATGCCTTGCTCATGGATAGGAAGACTCAACATTGTAAAAATGCCATTCTGTCAAAAGCAATCTATAGATACAATACAATTCCGATACAAATTCCCATGGCATTTTTTTAATGAGATGGAGAAACAAATCACCAACTTCATATGGAAAGGGAAGAGGCCCCCCTATGAGTAAAGCATTACTGAAAAAGAAGAACAAGGTGCGAAGCTTCACACAACCTGATTTTAGAACCTATTATACCACCACAGTAGTCAAAAGAGCCTGGTACCAGCACAACAACAGATGCATAGACCAATGGGACAGAATTGAGAATCCAGATGTAAATTCATCCACTTATGAGCAGCTGCTGTTTGACAAAGTCCCAAAGTCTGTTAATTGCGGAAAAGACAGTCTCTTTAACAAATGGTGCTCGCATAACTGGATATCCATCTACAAAAAAAAGGAACAAGATCTATACCTCACGCCATGCACAAAAACTAATTCAAAATGGATCAAAGGCCTAAACATAAAATCTAAAACGATAAACGTCATGGAAGAAAAAATAGAGAAAAGGCTAGGAGTCCTAACACATGGCATAAACACAACACAAAACATTACTAACAATGCGCAAACACCAGAAGAGAAACTAGATAACTGGAAGCTCCTAAAAATCAAACACTTACGCTCACCCAAAGACTTCGCCAAGAGTAAAAAGACAAACGAGGCTGGGAAAAATTTTTGGCTATGACAAATCCAAGGAAAGCCTGGTGGCATAATGTTTAAGTGCTACGGCTGCTAACCAAAGGGTCGGCAGTTCGAATCCACCAGGTGCTCCTCGGAAACCCTGTGGGGCAGTTCTACTCTGTCCTATAGGGTCGCTATGAGTCAGAATCGATTAGATGGCACTGGGTTTGGGTTTTTTTGGATCATTAATATGACACACAAGTAAAATTTTGTTGAAGATAATTCAAAAGAGGCTAGAGCAGTACATGGACAGGGAACTGCCAGAAATTCAAGCCAGATTCAGAAGAGGACGTGGAACCAGAGATATCATTACTGATGTCAGGTGGATCTTGGCTGAAAGCAGAGAATACCAGAAAGATGTTTACCTGTGTTTTATTGACTATTTAAAGGCATTCAACTGTGTGGATTGTAACAAATTATGGATAACGTTGCGAAGAATGGGAATTTCAGAACACTTAGTTGTGCTCATGAGGAACCTGTACACAGACCAAGAGGCAGTCGTACAAATTGAACAAGGGGCTCCTGCAGAGTTTAAAGTCAGGAAAGGTGAGTGTCAGGGTTGTATCTTTTCACCACACTTTTTCAGTCTGTATGCTGAGCAAATAACCTGAGAGCCTGGACTCCGTGAAGAAGAATGCAGCGTCAGGAGTGAGGGAAGAGTCATTAACAACCTGCGATATGCAGATGTCTCACCCTTGTTGCTGAAAGTGAAGAGGACTTAAAGCACTTGCTAATGAAGGTCAAAGACCACAGCCTTCAGTATGGATTACATCTCAGCATAAAGAAAACAAAAATCCTCACAACTGGACCAATAAGCAGCTTCATGATAAACGGATGGAAGATTGAAGTTGTCAAGGAGTTCATCTTACTTGGATCCACAATCAACACCAATGGAAGCAGCAGTCAAGAAATCAGAGAACGTATTGCACTGGGCAAACCTGCTGCAAAAGACCTCTATGAAGTGTTAAAAAGCAAAGCTGTCACTCTGAGGAGTAAGGTGCACCTGACCCAAGCCACGGTATTTTCAATGGCCTAATATGCATGTGAAAGCTGGACAATGAGTAAGGAAGACCAAAGAATTGATGCCTTTGAATTTTGGCGTTGGCGTAGCATATTGAATGTACTATTTACTGCCAGAAGAAGGAAAAATCTGTCTTGGAAGAAGTATAGCCAGAATGTTCCTTAGAAGCAGGGATGACAAGGTTGCATTTTAGGTACTTCGGACATGTTATTAGGAAGGATCAGTCCCCGGAGAAGGACATCATGTTTGGTAGAAGGTCAGTGAAAGAGAGGAAGACCCTCAGCGAGATGGATCGACACAGTGGTTGCATCAATGGGCTCCAGCATAACAACGGTTGTGAGAATGGCGTGGAACCAGGCAGTTGTTTCATTCTGTTGTACATAGGGTCACTATGAGTTGGAACCGATTCGGTGGTACCTAATAATAATAACACCTTGTTATACGCTATTTAATAAAGATACCCCTAAAATATAAGAACACAGAAAGGATGTAAATCAAACGTTGAAAAAAGATATACCAGGCTATACAGATGAAAAGAAAGATGGTGTATCAATATTAACACCAAGCATAATAGACTTTAAAGCCAAAGGCATTACCGAAATAATAAAGGTCACCACATAAGGGTGATAAATGGCTTCATTCACCAGGTGTTTATAATAATTTTTAAGTTTCCTGTAGCCAGTAACAGAGGTTACTTCAAAATATAAAAGCAGAAATTAACAGGATTTTAAGGGGAAATCAATAAATCTCCCAAACACTGACAGATTTTAATACTCACCTCTCAAAAAAACAAAAACCAAACCTGCTGCTGTCGAGTAAATTCTGACCCAGAGAGACTCTATAGGACAGGGTGGAACTCCCCCACAGTGTTTCCAAGGAGCAGCTGGTGGATTCAAACTGCTGACCTTTGGGTTAGCAGCCTTACCACTTAACCACTGTGCTACCAGGTCTCCATTCATCTCTTGGTAACTAGTAAATCAAGAAGACAGAAATCAGTTAGAATATAAAAAAAATTGAAGAGAAAATTAAAACCTTGATCAAATGGAGTTTATATACCATTGTACTTAACAACTGAGAAATGAGCATTCTTTTCAAACATTCACGGGACATTTCTAAAAATTTGATACCCACTAGGCCATAAAGCTGTTGTTGTTGTGTGCCATTGGGTTGATTCTGACTCATAGCGACCCTATGTGACAGAGTAGAAGTGCCCCTTAAGGTTTCCCAAGTGTCTTAGTTATCTAATGCTACTATAACAGAAACACCACGAGAGGATGGCTTTAACGAACAGAAATTTATTCTCTCACAGTCTAGAAGGCTAGAAGTCCAAATTCAGGAAGCAAGTCCGGGGGAAGGCTTTTTCTCTCTATCAGCTGTGGAGGAAGGTCCTTGTCATCAATCTTTCCCTGGCTCAGGAGCTTTTCAGTGCAGGGACTCCAGGTCCAAAAGACACGCTGCTCTCCAGGCACTACTTTTTTGGTGGTATAAAGCCCGCCTGTCTCTCTGCTTGTTTTTCTCTTTTATATCTCAAAAGAGATTGATTTAAGACAAAACCTAATCTTGTAGATTAAGTCCTGTCTCGTAACTACCTCTAATCCTACCTCAGTAATGTCATATAGATAGGATTTATAACACATAGGAAAATTACATTAGATGACAAAATGGTGGACAATCACACAATACTGGGAATCACGGCCGAGCCAATTTGACACGTATTTTGGGGGTTCGAATCACTGACCTTTTAGTTAGCAACTAGGTGCTTAACCTCTGTGCCACCAGGGCTCCTCAGGGCCCTAAAGCTAGCCATATCGAATTCCAGGCCTATAGACCACACTTTCTGACCTGATTGCACTTAAATTAGCACTCAGAAAGATAACCAGAAAAGACCAATGTGCCCGTGGATTAAAAAACTTACACCTAAAGAACACACAGGTCAAACAAGAAATCATAGCGGGATTTTAAAAATGCCTAGGAGTGAGTCATAACAAATATATTTCATATCACAAATTATCAGATGCAGCTAACATAATGTTTAAAAGGAAATTTAGGGATCTAAATAGTAAATAACAGTTCACATCCAAGTCGAGATTATCCCAGGAATGTAAGATGCGTTAGGAAATCCATTAATGTAATTCACTATAACAAAAGATTAAAGGAGAAAATCAAATGATTGTCTTAATAAATGCAAAAAAAGCATTCTATAAAATTTGACATCCAATCATATAAAAAAATTAGCAAAATAGGCATAGGAGGGAACTTCTTTAGAGCATCTACTGAAAATACCTACAGTAACCATCATGCTTAATGTTGAAATGTCAAAAGTACTCCTTTCAAGATCAGGTAGCAGACACTACAATAAAACATCGAACTGGAGGCCCTAACCTGTGCAATATGACATGAAAAAGAAATATAAGCAAGGAAAGGCAGAGAAGAAGTTACTAGCAGTTATAGAAGAAAATATTACCTGCATAGAAATTCCAAAAGAAACTGAAAAAAATATTAAATTAATAAGAAAGTTAAGTAAGACCGGTGGATACACCAAATTCAACTGCATTCCTATAAAGCATCAATGATTCATTAGAAAACGACGTTTTTAGAAGGTACCACTTACAATAGAAGTAACAACAAACTGGCAAGCAAAAAATTATAAATACACCTAAATATTTGTATACATAAATTACCTAAAAATAAATCTAACAAAAAAGTATCAAAATGTAGCCATGCTTTGGGATAAAAGACCCAATATCAAAGCTGCTGTTGTGTCGTTAGGTGCCATCGAGTCGGTTCTGACTCATAGTGACCCTATGCACAACAGAACGAAACATTGCCCAGTCCTGCACCGTCCTCAAGATTGATGCTATTCTTGAGGCCATTGGTGTAGTCACTGTGTCAATCCCCCTCACCAAGGGTCTTCCTCTTTTTCAATGACCCTGTATTTTACGAAGCATGATGTCCTTCTCCAGGAACTGATCCTTCCTGACAACATGTCCAAAGTACGTGAGATGAAGTCTCACCATCTTTGCTTCTAAGGAGCATTCTGGTTGTACTTCTTCCAAGAATTAAATAAAAGAATGGGAGCAGATGATCTCTGAGGTCTCTTCCTGCACTGAAATTCTAAGCTCTCTGAGGCTGTCAGGTAAGGGGAGACAGGTAAAGCGCACCTGACACACCTGGCACTTCTGTGGCTCCTCCTCTCCATTGCCCACCTGAGTGAAGTGAAATAACAGGAGCAGAGCTGGGGGTGGGCCTACAACTCCACCTACCACCCAGATCTCTAACAGGAGGGAATACTTAAAGCAAATCATGACACGTCCAAAATATTATGTAATCATTGTAATTAGCTCTGAAAAGATTACGCAAACAGAAAATATTCTTGGCATGTTGAGTGGGAAAAATTGTACGTATGCTATAATTACAACTCTAGATGTAAAGACTTCATCAGAGATGCAAACTGGCAGCTTGAGCTAGAAATCTGACCTGAAGACATGTTTTAGTTAGCCTACGCTCTATTTTTAATTTTGATTAGTGACTAACATTTAAAAATCTGGAGATTTCACATATATACCCAGATCTCTAGCTTATCTTGAAAACTGTGAAGATTGACCCACACTGGACCAAATTTCTTCACAGCAAAACTGACCAGAGCTTCATCAGGGCTGCCCCTTAGAAGGGGCCTCACACCCAGTGGCCTTGCCTGCCCAATGGCCTTGTCCATCTCATGACCTTGTCTCACCCCATGATCTTGCCCACCCCGTGACCACCTGTCCTGCCTCCCATCCCGAGTGTGTGACCTTGCACTGTAGTGCCATTTCAACACCTCCAAGTCTTCGCTCATGCTGTTCCCTCTGCCCAAAATGCTTGTCCATCTTTTCTCTTGACCGTCTCAAAGCCCCAACACAATGAACCTCCAGATTAGACAAAAACCCATCTGTGGGGAGCTCATCGTGACCTCTTCATTGGTTTGTCCCCAACTCTGCACCAAGCCACCACTTCCAGGATAGGGATTGCATTTTATTCACCTTGGAAGCCCCAACCCATGAACCAGGACAAGCAAAGAGCAGAAATGGACTAAAGAAATGGAGAAAACAAAAATCATTTCGGATGACGGTATCATGAGAATTTGTGTTTTCTTAAAATCATCCCTTTTAGAAGGAAAAGTGCAGAACAGAATTTCAAATTCTCTCAGAAACCAGGCTTTCTGGATCCATAGAGCCTGGATGAACCCTCAACAGTATTCCCCTGAGATAATCTTTAAACCTTAAACCAAAAATATTCCCCAAAGTCTTTAAACTAAGCAATAATTTAGGCCAATTAGTAAAGAACATCTGCCTTGAGCTTTGTGCTCTTTTAAAGAACTATCTACATGGAATCAAATTGACAACAGCAACTCGAAAGATTAGATAGGAAACTTAGGAGGCCATGAGTTTATGTTAATGGGGGAGGAACAACTCAGAAAAGCAGAGTGAGAACAGTTACACAACTCGAAGAACGTAACAAATGTCATTGAATTGTGTGTGTAGAAATTGTCGAACTGGTGCATTTTTTGCTGTGCGTATTTTCAACAACAACAAAAAATCCCTTTTATTTGGGAACACTGATAGTTAAGAACATAATGAACTTACTTAGAGTCACTGATTGTCAGTGCAGATTGTCGGCATGACAAGTGTTGTACCTACATATTTAGCACAAGTTTTAAAAAGTGTGGGGAAAATGCAGAAAAAAATTCAAATTCACAAAAAAAAAGGCCAGACCTTCTGGTTCAACAGAGACGGCGAACCCCCGAGACTGTGGCCCCTGGACACTGCTAACTCAGAACTAAAAAAAAAAAAAAAAAGAACTAAAGACACTCCCAAAGCCCACTTTTCAGACAAAGATGAGACAGGGCTACAAAACAAAAAATAACACTCCTGAGGAAGGTGCATCTCAGTTCAATCAAATATAGGAGACCAAATGGGCAACTCCTGCTATAACAGAAATACCACAGTGGATGGCTTTGACAAAGAGAAATTTGTCTTCTCATCCAAATTTAGGCCATCAACTCCAGGGGAAGGCTTTCTCTGTCGTCTCTGAAGGAAAGTCCTTATCATCAATTTTCTCCTGGACTAGGAGCTTCTCTGCACAGGAACCCCAAGTCCAAGGGATGCGCTCTGCTCCCAGTGCTGCTTTCTTGGTGGTATGAGGTCCCCAACCCTCTGCTTGCCTCCCTTTCTTTTTATCTCTTGTAAGATAAAAGGTGGTGCAGGCCACACCCCAGGGAAGCTCCCTTTACATTGGATGAGGGATGTGGCCTGAGCGAGGGTTTTACATCCCACCCTAATCCTATTTAACTATAGGCATAGATTATGATTTATAACACATAAGAAAATCACAAAACGGAAGGCAAGCACACAATACTTGGAGCCATGGCCTAACCAAGTTGACACGTACTTTGGGGGGACACAATTCAATCCCTTACACTGTATATCCCATATAGATAGGGCTCATCAACGTAACTGTACCCCTGTTTTAGCTGGTTCATTTGTTTTGTTCCCACATACGTTTCTCCCTCCCCAGGAATTCTGAAGAGAAAACCAGTGACATACTGAAGTGTTGGTCTCTGGGTTCTTTGACTGCCTGTCTTCTACGGGGTCATCCAGGTGGGGTACAGTTTGAGTTGGTGGGTGGAAACACCCACAACTTTGGTTTGTCCATTTTCATCAAGTACTTTCTCATTTTGTCTTGTGGGTTCAATGCAGGTCCACCACTTTCCCTCTCACATTCTACGCATTGGTGGGTTTAGAAATAATAACCTGTTCTCAAGCCATAAAAAGGCTAAGGCCAACCAGGTAATTTTCTCTTTGTCAAATGACAACCTAAACAGCACAATACAACAAAAAAAGCGCTGTCCTCCTTCCATTGGCCCTGCCTAGGAGTATGCTGTTTCCATCCTCCCTTTTGTTTGCTTTTCGGCCTTACCCTCCCTGTCTGAGTTCCCCACTACTGCTGTAACAAAAACACCAGAAGTGTGTGGCTTTTAGAACAGAAATCTATTGTCTTACAGTCCTGGAGGCTGAAAGTTCAAATCAGGGTCACTGCCGGGTGAATTGTTTCCTTGGTCCCGTGGTTTGTAGATGATCCTCACATGGTGTCATGGATTGAATTGTGTCCCCCCAAAATACGTGTCAAATTGGCTAGGGCATTATTCCCAGTATTGTGTGATTGATCACCATTTTGTCATCTGATGTGAATTTCCTATGTGCTGTAAATCTTACCTCTATGATTTTAATGAGGTGGGATTAATGGCTGTTATGTTAATGAGGCAGGACTCAATCTACAAGATTAGGTTATGTCTTAAGTCAAATCACTTTTGAGATACATAAGAGAAGTGAGCAGAGAAAGAGGGGGACCTCATACCACCAAGAAAGCAACATGGGGAGCAGAGTGTGTCCTTTGGACCCTAGTTTCCTGTGCTGAGAAGCTCCTAGACTGATCAGGGGAAGATTGATGACAAGGACCTTCCTCCAGAGCCAACAGAGAAAGAAAGCCTTCCCCTGGAGCTGACACCCTGAGTTCAGACTTCTAGCCTTCTGGACTGTGAGAGAATAAACTTCTGTCTGTTGAGGCCATCCTCTTGTGATAAGTCTGTTATAGCAGCACTAGGTAACTAAGACACATGGCATCTGTTTCCCCCATGTGTCCCCTGCTCTTTTTATATCTCAGAAATGATTATTAGATTTAGAGCCCACCCTGTTCAGATAAGATCTAATTAATACAACAAAAAACCCTATTTCCAAACAAGATCCCATCCACAGGTGTAGGAGTTAAGATTCCAGCATATATTTTGGAGGCCACAATTCAATCCATAGCACTCCCCTATACACTCTTCCACCATGTCTGTCTGTCTCTCTGCTCCATCATCTAAATTTGGGAATACTTCTGATCTACAAATTACATGAGAAGAAAAAAGACTTCCTAAACTATGGTATGTGATGCCTATATCCTGGGCATGACAGTCATGGGGTTGTTCTATTTTGTTGTTAGGCGTGGTTGAGTTGGTTCCAACTCATAGCAACTTTATGTACAGCAGAACAAAACAGTGCCTGGTTCTGTGCCATTCTCAAAATCACTGTTAGGCTGGAGCCCATTGTTGTAACCACTGTGTCAATCCGTCTCATTGAGGGTCTTCCTCTTTTTTGCTGACCCTCTACTTTACCAAGCATGATATCCTTCTCCAGGGACTGATCCCTCCTGATAACATGTCCAAAGTACGTGAGACGAAGGCCCCTCATCCTCGCCTCCAAGGAGCAGTCTGGCTGTACTTCTTCCAAGACAGATTTTGTTTGTTCTTCTGGGTCCCTCTCAAATCAGCCCAGGTTACTGGGAAGAAAGGTCTACGAGAGGAGCCACGGGGGAGCAAAGGGGAGGGATAGGAAACATGCCCACTGATATGAACAAAAAAAGACGAAGTTCTTATCTGCTGTAAGGAAGTATTTGATGCCAGGCAGAATCATTCAGCTCAGTTAGTATGTCAAAGTGTTCATTTTTAAGTCTGTTGATCTGTCTAGTCAAAAACTAGTCACCTGAACAGGAAGTGGCCCTGGGCACTTAGGAGGGTCAGACCCCAAAACAAGGGGAGACGAAGGCCATGTCCTCCACAGCAGGGCAGCAGGCAGCAGCCTCAGAGAGCTGTCACTTTGTCACCCCCAGACCACAAGGACCATTCACTGGGGAAGGCACCCAGGATGGAGGTCTGAAGGGGCCTCAGCTTGCAGCTGAGATGGGGCCACATGGGCCTCTTTGAGTTCACTTAAAAGTTTATTTGTGGTTAAAACACCCTCCCCCGACCCCCAAAAAAACCATTCCTGCCGAGTCGATTCCAGCTCATATTGACGCTGTAGGACAGAGTAGAAATGCCCCATAGGGTTCCCAAGGAGCAGCTGGTGGATTCCAACAGCCAATCCTTTGGTTAGCAGCCAAGTGCTTGACTGCTGCACCACCAGGGTCCTGTAGGGAGATAGGCAGATGAAAAAGAATCATGACCTCAACAGCCTGCAGTAACTCCTCTCTGCCCAGCCTCTCCCATCCGTAGTCCACGGACAGATGAGCCTTCCGGTCATAGCAGTTGGGTCTTGTCACTCCCTCTCCGAAGCCCAGGCTTGGTGGTACTGCAGATGCAGACCATCAGAGCTTTGGAATAAGCCAACCAGCCTGCTACTACAGGACTGGCGGTGAGTAAACCCACGGACCTCCTCCAAGCCTTACTCTTCTCTTCTGAAGAATGGGGATGGTCTTTTCTCCAAACAGTTATCATGAGGATTCAACGGAAAATGCTTAGCATAATGTCTGACACAGGAGAACTCAATCAAGGTTTTCTGTCCTTATCACCCAGCCATGTGACCGTCACAAGGGTAGGAGGGTGTTAGGGCCACCATCTGTGGCTCCCTGCCTCCTGGTAATTAAGGATTTTTGCACTATTCAAGTTGTCAAGGATCTTATTTTACTTGGATCCACAGTCAGTGCCCATGGGAGCAGCAGTCAAGAAATCAAACAACATATTGCATTGGGGCAAATTTGCTACAACAGACTTCTTTAAAGTGTTGAAAGGCTAAGACGTCACTTTGAGAACTAAGGTGCACCTGACCCAGGCCACAGTATTTTCAATTGCCTCACATGCATGCAAAAGCTGGACAATGAATAAGGAAGACTGAAGAAAAACTGATGCCTTTGAATGATGGTGTTGCTGAAGAACATTGAATACATCACAGACTGTCAGAAGAACGAACGAATCTGCCTTGGAAGAAGTACAAACAGAATGCTCCTTAGAAGTGAGGATGGCGAGATTATGTCTCACATACTTTGGACATGGAGAAGGACATCATGTTTGGTAAAGTAGAGGGTCAGCAAAAAAGAGGAAGACCCTCAACAAGATGGATTAACACAGTGGCAGCCACAGTGGGCTCAAACATAGCAAATGATTGTGAGAATGGCTCAGGACCTGGCAGTGTTTCATTCTGTTGTACGTAGGGTCGCTATGAGTTGGAATCGACTCAGCGGCACCCAGCAACAACAACATACAATGCGCCACCCAACAATGCACACGTTTTCTATGACTTCCCCATCTGGACCCCTGCTGGGTGGGTCTTAGGCTATTTTTGCCCATCTCCCTGCTACTCTTCCTCGTCTTTCTGGCTTGGTGTGATCCCCCATTTCTCTCAGGCCTACATGTGTCCTACCTGCCCCTCAGAACGTCCCCCAAGGTCTCTTCCCTCCTTGAAGCATCTCCTGACTACACCAGCGTGGTGGATCTTCTTTGATGACCTGGTCCAGGATCCATAGCCTGTAGCACAGCTCTGGGTATGGGGTGCTGTTGTGTGGTGTGTCTGTCTCATCTTCAGGAGTGGGTCACGAACTACTTGAAGGTAGAAGAAAACTAGTTGCCATAGAGTCAATTCCAACTCATAACGACCCCATGTTAGTCAGCGTAAAACTGTGCTCCATTGGGTATTCAGCGGCTGGTTTCTCAGAAGCGGGTCACCAGACCTTTCTTCCAAGGTGCCTCTGGGTGGACTCGAACCTCCAACATTTCAGTTAGTAAAAAAAATTTTTTTTTTTATTTCAGTTAGTAGCCAAGCTTATTAATTCTTTGCACCACCAAAGGACTCCCCTTGAAGGGAGGGACCCTCTTGAGTCCTCTTGTACCCCCTTCAGTGCTGACACTGGGTGAGGCACATTCCCTGGGAGACCTGTCATTCAGTGGGGTCCATAAAGGACAAAAGGTGTGGAGTTTGGTCACTAGATTGGTTAACAGCCTAGAATATACATGATCCCTGTTGATCACGTCCAGTTCTAGAATCCTCAGGAAAGCTGAAGACTCTGATACCACACCCTATGCTGCGTCCTGGAGCCCCTGGGTGGTGCAAACAGACAACACACTCGGCTGTTCACTGAAAGGTTGGAGGTTCACGTCCACTCAGAGGTGCCTTGGAAGAAAGGCGTGGTGATCTACTTCTGAAAAATCAGCCACTGAAAACCCTACGAAGCCCGGTTCTGCTCTGACACGCGTGGGGTCTTCGTGAGTCAGGTCGACTCCACAGCGACTGGAGTTCACAGTCCAGTAGAGTAAAGCTTCCCAGCTTCCACTGGGGACCCGCCAGAATGGTTATAAGTCCAGGTAGGAGGCGGTGGGAAGCAGTGAAGAGCATCCAACAGATAATTGGCTAGCTGAGCAACATGCCCGCTGCTAGGCTTCTCTGTGCCTCAGTTTTCTCATCTGCAAACTGTAGATGGTTGTACCTATCTCACATAGTTGCTTTTTGGCTTCGATCCATGCAAAGCCATAGAGAGCATTCAGAGCCTGCTGGCTGGAGCCCTGAGTCCCCCCAGGACACTGCCTTCCTCCCAGCACAGAACCCAACACCCTGGTTTGTGGTCACCTCACTGCTGCTCTCCCTCCCCTCGTGGCCTGTGGGATCAGGGACTACAAGAGGCACATCCCCCTTGTTCTCTGCACCTGGCTTGCTGTGTCCTTCACAAGGGTGCACGCGGCTTTCCTGCTCACCTTCTCCTCTCCTTGGTCAGTACCCAAGTCCCCACGGGAGGTAGGCTGGAAGACATCCTGCTGCAGCAACCCACGCCACAAGATGTCCAGTCATTTCCAGGCGTTCTCCAGGGCTCTGGGCTCTGGAAGAGAAAGGCCCCAGGGAGCAGTGTCTTGCACACCCGTGGCTGGGTAGGGGGTGCTGCAGGGCCGGAGAAAGGGCCCAGGTCGGCCTCAGCAGGACCAGGCCTATCTCTTGCTATCAGAGCAGATGCCCCAGGCAGGGCTCCTGGTCCCTCCTGGGAGAGCTGCCGAGCAGATATGCAGGAAATTCCCCCAAGGCCTGCCTAATCTCAGTTCTCCAAACTCTAAGGACAATTCTTCTGGATTTGAGGACTTGGTGGCCCAAGATAATGGCATTGTCCTCCTGGCATTTGGATTAAACGAGCCACCCTTCTTTAACCTTGGATATCTGCTCCTTAGAGGGCCAAGTCTTCAGATGCTTCACTTACTGGAAAGAGAACAATCCCCACTCTCCACACCCTCTCCCAAAAAAAGCCTTTTCAACGTGTTTTCCAGGAATGAGACCAAGCCCATTATCCATTAAATTTCCAACTTGTTGGTGGATTATCCCACAGGTTGTGCGTCTTTCCTTTTCTTCCCACACGGGGCCTTGACTGTTCCTGTTTCCTGCAGGTTTTGGAAGCTGGGGCTCCTGTGATACTCAGCAAGACGGGAGCCTTGGGTGGCCTGAGAGAATCAATCAGTGTGTGCTATTGATTTCAGCTGACTCGCCCCCAAAGCACTGACCAAAAGCCAACCGGAAGTCAGTCCTGAAAGAACAAATACTGCACGATCTCACTTACATGAAAGAAGCGAATATGTAGAAACCAAAGACGATTAGTGGTGACCCGGGTTGAGAAAACCAAACCAAACCCATTGCTATTCAGTTGGTTTTAACTCAGAGCCACCCTGCAGGACAGAGCAGAACTGCCCTATAGGGTTTCCAAGGCTGTAATCTTTACAGAAGCAGACAGCCACACCTTGCTCCCGTGGAGAGGCTAGTGAGTTAGAGCCCCTGGCCTTTCAATTAGTAGCTGAGCACTTGACCACTGCACCACCAGGGCTCCTTTTCCAGGGGTGGGAGGGAAGGTGAAAAGGGGAGCTTTGGTTTAGAGGGCAGTGAGTTCACGTTAATAGTGGTGGAAAGATTGGGAAAATGATAGCAAGAACGGGTGTGCAACTTGATGAACGTAATCGACGTCCTTAAATTACACACATGTAGAAACCGCTGAGTTGACAAATTTTTCTCTTGTATGTCTTCGCAATTAAAAAAAAAAAAAAAAAAGGCCCTGAGGTGCTTAATTTTATGTTTACAAGCCAAATAACCGGTGGAGAAGGAGAGTGAAATCACTTTCAATCCAGCTGAGCTGGTGTTCCGGTGATTGCGGGAATTATCAGTCCTCCCGAGATTCCTGGATTTGTCCAGCCAGGTCTATATTTTCATGGCTCTCTGGCTGGATTCTTGGGTTTCCCATCCTCCCTCCTGCTCAGGAGCCTGGAATGTGGGAGCCCCACCCACTGTGAAAACAGCCTCTCCTCATTTCCCTCCAAGAACAGGTCTTCCTCTCCCTGTTTATTGCCTGGTCTGAAAGCCTATCTGTTGGTCTGGGCAAACTGTTCCAATGAGACACTTTTTGTCACTTACATGGGTGGAACACATAAAATATTCCCATGCAAGTGTCCTCCTTGAATAACAAACTGCCACATAGCCATCCGGCCATGGTCTCCAACGGATACCACCACCACCCCCAGCTGCCATCAAGTTGATTTCAACTCATGGCGACCCCACGTGTGTCAGAGTAGAGCTGTGCCCCATAGGGCTTTCAATGACTGTGGCCTCTCAGAAGTAGATCCCCAGACTTACTCTGAGGTGCCTCTGGGTGGACTCAAACCTCCCACCTTTCGGTTAGCAGCCAAGCACATTGCATTCATCGTTTGCATCACCCAGAGGAAGTCCTGAATAGCCATGGCAGCCTTGTTTTGCAATGTTAGGCAAAGATTCCTTCAGCCCAGAATTCCACCCCTATACTGGGAACCCTGGTTGCATAGTGCTTAAGTGGTATGGCTGCTAACCAAAAGGTCGGCAGTTCTAATCTGCCAGGTGCTCCTTGGAAACTCTACAGGACAGTTCTACTCTGTCCTATAGGGTCGCTATGAATCAGAATTGACTCGACGGCAGTGGGCTTGGTTTTGGGTTTAGAATGCCACACTATAGGGTCGTTAAAACACACAAACAAACAAACAAACAAAAAACCCACTGCCCTCAAGTCAATTCTGACTCATGGTGACCCTATAGGACAGAATAGAACTGCCCCATAGAGTTTCCCAGGAGCGCCTGGCGGATTCAAACTGGCGACCTTTTGGTTAGCAACCTTAGCACTTAACCACTACACCACCAGAGTTTCTGTAGGGTTGTATGAGTCGGAATTAACTCGACAGCAGCAGGTTTAGCAGGTACGTTTACAGAGTAGGTATGTCTGTAGTTTTCTTTTGTGTGAATAGGGAGGTTTCCACTCTTTTTCTTTTTTTAATTGTGCATTTAAGTGAAAGTTTACAGAGCAAATTAGATTCCCGTTGGATAGTTTGTACGCAATCTACCATTTTTTATTAATAAGAGTATCTAAGCCACGTAGTGACAACGTCAGGGCTTGATGGAACTCAACCATAAAATCCCCTGGTCCAAAACCTCTTTGGAGGGCATGTCTTTGGTAACTTTTCAATGAGTCTGACAGGTGTGTTGTCTATTCAGATCCTCAACTCCTCCTTAACTTGGGTTTTTGTCGTGGTTTTTCCTAGGCAATAATAGGTGCATAATAAGGATAAGCTATTTATTAGCCATGAGTTTTGCACAACCTCGCCTACGAGTGCGTGAGCCATCTCCACAGCTGCAGCCTGTCCCTGTGCTCATTCGCACCAGTTCCCCTTCTTCATACCTTCATAACGAAACCATTGCCTTGGTCTATAAACGCAACTGTGACCACATCTCATAAATGCTGATAGGTCTGTAATTTTAGTTTTTACTTCTGCTTTGACCCCACTTAGAAGAGAGTTTTTAAAACTGTGGTTAGATTATAAATTTTAAATTTTACGGCATTGTCATCACAGAGTGCGACTTATGTAAACATTACATACTGGCCGGGGACGTGAGGTGAAATCTCTATTTGTGGGCTACAAAATTAACACACACATACATATATGTATAACCCACTGCCGTTGAGTCCATTCTGACTCATGACAACCCTACAGGACAGAGTAGAACTGCCCCCTAGGGTTTCCAAGGAACAGCTGGTAGATACGAACTGTCGGTGGATTCCAACTGCGGACCTTTCCGCACAGCTCTTAACCACTGTACCACATATATAAACTCGTTGCTACCTAGTCTATTTTGACTCATAGCGACCCTATAGAACAGAGTAGAACCGCCCCATAGAGTTTCCAAGGAGTGCCTGGTGGATTCGAAGTGCCAACTTCTTGGCAAGCAGCCATAGCACTTAAACACTACGCCACCAGGGTTTCCATATATATATATATATACACACATATACATAAACACACACATATATACATACGTGTTCTTGTTGTTAGGTGCCCTGGCGTTGGTTCTGACTCATAGAGACCCCATGTACAAAGAACGAAACACTGCCCAGTCTTACGCCATTCTCACAATCATTGTTTGCTTGAGCTCATTGTTTCAGCCACTGTGTCGATCCATCTTGTTGAGGGTCTGCCTCTTTTTCTCTGACCCTCTACTTTACCAAGTACAATGTCCTTCTCTAGGGACTGATACCTCCTGACAACATGTCCAAAGTACAGGAGACAAAGTCTTGCCATCCTTACATCTAAGGAGCATTCTGGCTGTACTTCTTCCAAGATGGATTTGTTCGTTCTTTTGGCAGTCCGTTGTATATTCAATATTCTTCGCCAACACCACAATTCACAGGTATCAATTCTTTTTTGGTTTTCGTTATTCATTGTCCACCTTTCACATGCATAGGAGGCAATTGAACACACCATGGCTTGGGTCAGGTACACCTTAAAGTGACATTTTTGCTTTTTAACACTTTAAAGTTCTTTTGCCAAAGATTTGCCCAATGAAAAAATGCGTCTTTTGATTTCTTGACTGCTGCTTCCATGGGTGTTGATTGTGGATCCAAGTAAAATGAAATCCTTGATAACTTCAATCTTTTCTCCATTTATCATGACGTTGTGAGGAGTTTTGTTTTCTTTATGTTGAAGTGTAATTCGTACTGAAGACTGAAGTTTTTGATCTTCATCAGTAAGTCTTCAATTCCTCTTCACTTTCAGCAAGCAAGGTTGTGTCATCTGCATAACGCAGGTTGTTAAGGAGTCTTCCTCCAATCCTGATGCCCCGTTCTTCTTTGTATAGTCCAGATTCTCAGATTATCTGCTCAGCATACAGACTGAAGATTTAATAAGTATGGCGAAAGGATACAACCCTGACAGACACCTTTCCTGACTTTAAACCACTCAGTATTTTCTTGTTCTGTTGGAATGACTGCCTCTTGGTCTAAATACAGGTTCCTCATGAGCACAATTAAGCATTCTGGAATTCCCATTCTTCGCAATGCTATCTATAATTTGTTATGATCCACACAGTTGAACGCCTTTGTATAGTCAATAAAACACAGGTAAACATCTTTCTGTATTCTCTTTCAGCCAGGATCCATCGGACATCAGCAATGATATCCCTGGTTCCACATCCTCTTCTGAATCCAGCTTGAATATCTGGCGGTTCCCTGTCAATACACTGCTGTAGCCAGTTTTGAATGATCTTTAGCAAACACACACATATATATATACATGTATACACATATATAAATTCATTGCCGTCAAGTCTTTTCTGACTCATAGCAATCCTATAGGACAGAGGAGAAGCGTCCCATCGGGTTTCCAAGGCCAGAATCTTTACAGAAGCAGCTTGAACCATTGACCTTTCAATTTGCAGTCAAGCACTTAACCACCGTGTCACCAGGGCTCCTTACAAGTATATATGTGTGTGTGTATTGAGTCGGAATCGACTCAATGGCACTGGGTTTTTTGGATTATATGCGTATGTATGTGTGTACATGTGTGCCTCTGTGTGTGTGTATGTGTATATATACATATGCATATACACACAGACATACACACCCCACCCCTATACATTTACTTTTTACCTTTTGAGCTTTTTTTTTTTTTAGATGTATCATCTGGAAATTACACATAGTTGAACAGTTTTATCAAATTTTAGAGTCCTTTAATAAGGTGGGAAACCCTGCTGGCATAGTGGTTAAGAGCTACAGCAGCTATCCAAAAGGTTGGCAGTTGAAATCCACCAGATGCTCCTTGGAAACCCTATGGGGAAGTTCTACTCTGTCCTATAGGGTCACTATTAGTCGGAATCGACTCGACTGCGATAGGATCTTTTTGGTTAATAAGATAATTTATTTCATTATTTTTGTTGTTTTTAGGTGCCATGGAGTCAGTTCCAACGCATAGAGACCCCATGTACAAAGAACGAAGCACTGCCCGATCCTGCACCATCCTTACAATCATTGCTATGTTTGAGTATGGTGAAAAGATACGACCCTGACGCATACCTTTTCTGACATTAAACCGCACAGTACCCCCTTGCTCTGTTCGAATGCCGCCTGCCTCTTGGTCTATGTACAGGCTCCTCATGAGCACAATTAAGTGTTCTGGAATTCCCTTTCTTTGCAATGTTATCCATAATTTGTTATGATCCACATAGTCAAATGCCTTTGTACAGTCAGGATCCATATGACATCAGCAATGATATCCCTCATTCCACATCTCCTTCTGAATCTGGCTAGAATTTCCAGCAGTTACCCACTGATATACTGCTGCAACCCTTTTTTAATTTTCTTCAGCAATATTTTAGTTGTCTGTGATATTAAAGATATTGTTCAATAATTTTACCATTCTGTTGGATCACCTTTCTTTGGAATGGGCACAAATATGAATCTCTTCCAGTCAGTTGGCCAGGTAGCTGCCTTCTCAATTTCTTAGCATAAACAAGTGAGCACCTTCAGCACTGCGCCCGTTTGTTGAAACATCTCAACTGGTATTCCAACAATTCTTGGAGCCTAGTTATTCACCAATGTCTTCAGTGCAGCTTGGACTTCTTCCTTCAGTACCATTTGTTCTTGATCATATGCTACCTGCTGAAATGGCTGAACGTTGACCAATTCTTTTTGGTATAGTTACTCTGTATTCCTTCCATCTTATTTTGATGCTTCCCGCATAGTCTAATATTTTGCCAATAGAATCCTTCAATATTGCAGCTTGAGGCTTGAATTTTTTCTTCAGTTCTTTGTGTTTGGGAAATGCCAAGTGTGTTCTTCCCTTTTGGTTTTCTAACTCCAGGTCTTTGCATATGTGATTATAATACTTTACCTTATCTTCTCGAGCCACCCTTTGAAGCCTTTTGTTCAGCTCTTTTACTTCATGATTTCTTCTGTTCAATTTAGCAGCTCTAAGTTCAAGAACAAGTTCCTGAGTCCCTTCTGACATCCATTTTGGCTTTTTCTTTCTTTCCTGTCTTTTTAACTATCTTTTGCTTTCTTCACATATAAGGTCCTTGATGTCATTTCACAACTCAGTTGGTCTTCGGTCATTAGTGTTCAATGTGTCAAATCTATTCTTGACATGGTTTCTAAATTCAGGTGGGATATACTCACATTTTGGGTCTCATGACCTTGTTTTAACTTTCTTCAGTTTCAGTTTGCACTTGCACGTGAGCAACTGATGGTCTGTTCTGCACTTGGCCCCTGGCCTTGTTATGACTGATGATGTTGAGCTTCTTCATCATCTCCTCAGTTTCAGCTTGAACTTGCATATGAGCAATTGATGGTCTGTTCCACAGTCGGTCCCTGCCCTTGTTCTGACTGGTGATATTGAGCTTTTCAAACATCTCTTTCCACAGATGTAGTCAAATTGACGTCTATGTGTTCCATCTGGTGAGGTCCATGTGTATAGTCGCCGTTTATGTTGGTGAAAGAAGGTATTTGCAATGAAGAAGTTGTTGGTCTTGCAAAATTCTATCATTCGATCTCCAGCATTGTTTCTATCACCAAGGCCATAGTTTCCAACTACTGATCCTTCTTCTTTGTTTCCAACTTTTGCATTCCAATCACCAGTAATTATCAATGCCTCTTGAATACATGTTCGATCAATTTCAGACTGCAGCAGCTAATAAAAATCTTCTATTTCTTCATCTTTGGCCCTAGTAGTTGGTGCGTAAATTTGAATAACAGTGGTATTAACTGGTCTTCCTTGTAGGCGTATGGATATTATTCTATCACTGACAGCATTGTACTTCAGGGCAGATCTTGAAGAAAATCAGAGCAAGTCCACGAGAGCCAAAATATGACCTTGAGTATATCCCACCTGAATTTAGAGACCACCTCAAGAATAGATTTGATGCATTGAACACTGGTGACTGAAGACGAGACGAGTTGCAGAATAGCGTCAAGGACAGCATCCATGAAGAAAGCAAGAGGCCACTGAAAAGACAGGAAAGAAAGAAAGAAAAGACCAAGATGGATGTCAGAGGAGATTCTGAAACTTGCTTTTGAGTGTCGAGCAGCTAAAGCAAAAGGAAGAATTGAGGAAGTAAAAGAACTGAACAGAAGATTTCAAAGGGTCTCTCGAGAAGACAAAGTAAAGTATTATAATGACATGTGCAAAGAGCTGGAGATGGAAAACCAAAAGGGAAGAACACGCTCGGTGTTTCTCAAGCTGAAAGAACTGAATAAAAAATTCAAGCCTCGAGTTTCAATAGTGAAGGATTCCATGGGGGAAATATTAAACAACGCAGGAAGCATCAAAAGAAGATGGAAGGGACCAAAAGCAAAGAAGTTTCCGGGATAAACTGAATGCTTCAAAGGTCAGCGGAGCAAGGGCGGAGGTTTGGGGACCATGGTTTAAGGGGACTTCTAAGTCAATTGGCAAAATAATACTATTATGAAAACATTCTGCATCCCACTTTGAAATGTGGCATCTGGGGTCTTAAATGCTAACAAGCGGCCATCTAAGATGCATCAATTGGTCTCAACCCACCTGGATCAAAGGAGAATGAAGAACACCAAGGTCACACGATAACTAAGAGCCCAAGAGACAGAAAGGGCCACATGAACCAGAGACCTGCATCATCCTGAGACCAGAAGAAGTAGTTGGTGCCCAGCCACAATCGATGACTGCCCTGACAGGGAGCACAGCAGAGGACCCCTGAGAGAGCAGAAGATCAGTGGGTTGCAGACCCCAAATTCTCATAAAAAGACCATACTTAGTGGTCTGACTGAGACTAGAGGAATCCCGGCGGTCATGGACCCCAAACCTTCTGTTGGCCCAGGACAAGAACCATTCCCGAAGACAACTCATCAGACATGAAAGGGACTGGACAGTGGGTAGGAGAGAGATGTTGATGAAGAGTGAGCTAATTGTATCAGGTGGACACTTGAGACTGTGTTGGCATCTCCTGTCTGGAGGGGGGATGGGAGGATAGAGAGAGTTGGAAGCTGGCATAATTGTCAAGAAAGGAGAGACTGGAAGGGCTGACTCATTAGGGGGAGAGCAAGTGGGAGTACGGAGTAAGGTGTATATAAACATATATGTGACAGTCCGACTTGATTTGTAAATGTTCACTTGAACCTCAATAAAAGTTAATAAAAAAAATTGTTGGGATCATATTAAAATTGCACTGAATTGTAGGTTAATTTGGGGAGAATTATCTTCATATGTTAAATAGTTTTATTCATGAACATGGCTTATCTCCTTGCTTATTCAAGTCTTATTTTATGTCCTTTAATACACCTTTACATTTTTCTCCAAAATTTTATTTTGGTATTTTTGGGGGTTAAGTCAGTTTTTAGGTACTTTATAGTTCTGTCAATATTGTCAAAGGTATCTTATTTTCTAGTTAATTATTACTGATGTAGAAGAATGCTAATGACTTTTGTAAGTGGATGTTGTTCCTGATATCATTGCTTAACATGAATATTAGCTCCAAAAAAAAAAAAAAAAGAAGATGGAAGGAATACACAGAGTCATTATACCAAAAAGAATTAGTTGATATTCAACCATTTCAAGAGGTGGCATATGATCAGGAACTGAGGGTACTGAAGGAAGAAGTCCAAGCTGCTCTGAATGCATTGGCGAAAAACACAGCTCCAGGAATTAATGGAATATCAATTGAGATGTTTCAACAAACAGATGCAGCGCTGGAGGTGCTCACTCGTCTATGCCAAGAAATATGGAAGAGAGCTTCCTGGCCACCTGACTGGAAGAGATCCATATTTATGCTGATTCCCAAGAAAGGTGATCCAACCAAATGTGGAAATTATAGAACAATATCATTAATATCACACGCAAGCAAAATTTTGCTGAAGATCACTAGGAGGACCCCACTGGTCATGGCCCCCAGACCCTTCTGTTGGCCCAGGACAGGAACCATTCCCAAAGTCAACTCTTCAGACATGGATTGGACTGGACAATGGGTTGGAGAGGGATGCTGGTGAGGAGTGAGTTTCTTGGATCAGGTGGACACTTGAGACTATGTTGGCATCTCCTGCCTGGAGGGGAGATGGGAGGGTGGAGGGGGTTAGAAGCTGGCGAAATGGACACAAAAAGAGAGAGTGGAGGGGGAGAGCAGGCTGTCTCATTAGGGGGAGAGTAATTGGGAGTGTGTAGCAAGGTGTATATGGGTTTTTGTGTGAGAGTGTGACTTGATTTGTAAACTTTCACTTAAAGAACAAAAAAAATTATTTAAAAAAAAAAGAATTTCCAATGGGAAAAATTTTTTTTTTTGCTGAAGATCATTCAAAAATGGCTGCAGCAGTATATCAACAAGGAACTGCCAGAAATTCAGGACTGTTTCAGAAGAGGACGTGGAACCAGGGATATCATTGCTAATGTCCGATGGATCCTGGCTGAAAGCAGAGAATACCAGAAGGATGTTTACCTGTGTTTTATTGACTGTACAAAGGCACTTGACTATGTGGATCATAACAAATTATGGGTAACATTGCAAAGAATGGGAATTCCAGAACACTTAATTGTGCTCATGAGGAGCCTGTACATAGATCAAGAGACAGTTGTTCAGACAGAACAAGGGGATACTGATTGGTTTAAAGTCAGGAAAGGTGTGCGTCAGGGTTGTATTCTTTCACCATACTTATTCAATCTGTATGCTGAACAAATAATCCGAGAAGCTGGACTATATGAAGAAGAATGGGGCATCAGGATTGGAGGAAGACTCATTAACAACCTGCATTATGCAGATGACACAACCTTTCTTGCTCAAAGTGAAGAGGACTTGAAGCACTTACTGACGAAGATCAAAGACCACAGCCTTCAGTATGGATTACACCTCAACATAAAGAAAACAAAAATCCTCACAACTGGACCAGTGAGCAAAATCATGATAAACGGAGAAAAGATTGAAGTTGTAAAGGATTTTACTTGGATCCACAATCAACAGCCATGGAAGCAGCAGTCAAGAAATCAAAAGACACATTGCATTGGGCAAATCTGCTGCAAAGGACCTCTTCAAAGTGTTGAAGAGCAAAGATGTCACCTTGAAGACTAAGGTGTGCCTGACCCAAAAAAAAAGACCCAAGCCATGGTATTTTCAACCGCATCACATGCATGTGAAAGCTGGACAATGAATAAGGAAGACCGAAGAAGAGTTGACGCCTTTGAATTGTGGTGTTGGTGAAGAATATTGAATATACCATGGACTGCCAGAAGAACGAACAAATCTGTCTTCAAAGAAGTACAGCCAGAATGCTCCTTAGAGGCAAGGATGGTGAGACTGCATCTTACATACTTTGGACATGTTGTCAAGAGGGTTCAGTCCCTGGAGAAGGACATGATGCTTGGCAGAGTACAGGGTCAGTGGAAAAGAGGAAGACCCTCAACGAGGTGGATTGACACAGTGGCTGCAACAATGAGCTCAAGCATAACAACGATTGTAAGGATGGCGCGGGACCGGGCAGTGTTTCCTTCTGTTGTGCATAGGGTGGCTATGAGTCAGAACCAACTCGACGGCACCTAACAACAACAACAGCAACATCATCTCTTTCCACAGATGTAGTTGATTTGATTCCTGTGTATTCCATCCAGGAAGTCCATGTATATGTTGTTGCTGTTAGGTGCCACTGAGTCGATTGCAACTCATAGTGACCCTATGTACAACAGAATGAAACACTGCCCAGTCCTGCGCCATCCTCATAATCCTTGTTATGCTTGAGCCCATTGTTGCAGCCACTGTGTCAATCCATCTTGTTGAGGATCTTCCTCTTTTTCACCCACCATCTATACACCCATGTGTATAGTCACTATTTATGTTGTTGAAAAAAGATATTTGCAATGAAGAAGTAGTTGGTCTTGCAACATTCTATCGTGCTCTCTCTGTTATGTCATTTCTATTACCAAGGCCATATTTTCCAACTACCCATCCCTCTTTGTTTCCAGCTTTCACTTTCCAATCACCAGTAGTTATCACTGCATCTTGACTGCATATTTGATCAATTTCAGACTGCACAAGTTAGTAAAAATCTTCAATTTCTTCACTTTGACATTAGTGGGAAATCCTGGGGGCTTAGTGGGTAAGAGCTACAGCTGCTAACCAAGAGGTCAGCAGTTCAAATCCAGCAGGTGCTCCTTGGAAACTATGGGGCAGTTCTACTCTGTCCTACAGGGTCACTAGAGTCGGAATCGACTGGATGGCAACAGGTTTGGTTTGTTTGCTTGTTTACATTAGTGATTGGTATGTAAATTTGAATAATAGTCATATTAACTGGTCTTCCTTGTTTTCGTTTGGATGTTATCCTATCACTAACAGCGTTGCCCTTCAGGATGGATCTTGGAATGTTCTTTTTGAAGACAAATGCGATACCACACGTCTTCAATTTGTCATTCCCGGCTTGGTAGATCATATGATTATCCAATTCAAAATGGCCATTACCAGTTAATTTCAGCTCACTAATACCTAGGATATCAATCTCCATGTGTTCCCTTTCATTTTTGACAACTTTCACTTTTCCTAGATTCATACTTCATCATCCCACTTTCCCATTATTAATGGATGTTTGCAGCTGTTTCTTCTCATTTTGAGTCATGCCACATCAACAAATGAAGGTCCCAAAAGCTTCACTCCAACCACATTATTAACGTTGACTCTACTTTCTACTTGGAGGAGGCAGATTTTCCCCAGTCATATTTTGAGCGCCTTCCAATCTGAGGGGCTCATCTTTCAGCACTATATCAGACAAGATTCCACTGCTATTCATATGGCTTTCGCTGGCCAATTTCTTCAGAAGTAGGCTGCCAGGTCCTTCTTCCTAGTCTGTCTTAGTCTGGAGGCTCCCCCCTGGAACCTGTCCACCAAGGGTGACCCTGCTATATTTGAAATACTGATGGCATGGCTTCTGGAATCAGAGCAACACATAAGCCACCACAGTACAACAAAGTGACAGACAAGTGGTGGTGCCATATTATCATACATCATACTGAATATTCAGTCCTGTTATGTCACCTTGTTCTACGATAGTGTGTGTGTGTGTGTGTGTGTGTGTGTGTTTCTTGCCTATTTTGTTTTCCGTCTTTGGTACATAGAATATTTATTAGGTTGAACCCTATGAAATCACCTACATTCAACTGTTCTTGACTTAGAAAAAATGTCAATTTCATAGGGTTCAATCCAACATGTAGCCATTTTCTTATATCTCGCTGCTTTGTCCATGCTGTAAGTTTCCTAGATTCTGCCGTAGAACATTTTCAGAACACATTCTTCTTCATCTTCTGTGTATTGTTCCTCCTATTTTGTCCTATATTGGTGAGTTTGTTCTTTTTTATTGTTTGTCTGCTTGGTTGGTTTAAAAATCTTTGTACAAAATAAGATCTGTTCAGGCACCATGGTTTTAATTGATGGGCAACTACGTTATGTTGTTGAGTTTTCTTCCACAGATCTCAAACAGGAGAGCAAATTAAAGTGCTTAATACCCAGTCGGACTCCGCTTCCTCAGCAGGTCTTTACCTAGGGACCCACTCTCTGCTCTGCTGGCTGGATTATTGTCAGTTCTTTCCCCATTTTGACACTGAGCTGCCTCTCAGTGCTTCCGGTGGTTTCATGCATTTTCACGTTTTCAGCATCTTTGGGGGCATTTCTTTGGAACTTGGAAGAGAATTGTCTCTGGTTGGTTATCTGTGCCTATTAGCTAAGCCATCGACACCAACATGGAGGTGGGCACGGTCTAAGGGTCCCTCCACCTGAGGACATAGCCAAAAACTTGACAAGATGGAATACAGTCTCATCCGGAGTCGGCATCACTGGTAACAAACAGTGAGGCAATCAGAGACAGTATGGAGCCTGCAGGGGAGTCGGGGAAACGGTGTTGGGACCTGGGGTGCACCGTGAAGGGTGAGTTGGACTATGGCAGGAAGAGATGGAAGAGGGTAGAGAGGAGGGGGTGCTATCCAGGTAGATAGGCCGGCCTGCAGGAAGGAGCAGAGCCCACAAAGGAACAAATGGTATCCAGGGATAGTGAGGAGGGCCAGGTGATTGTAGTTATGCTGACCAAAGGAAGAGTTGAAAAGGACCGGTGAGTTGGTTGGGCCATGCAATGAAGGGTGTCTCGGTGCTACGCTAGGAAGCTTGGCCTCAGTGCCCCAGCAGAGGGAAAACACCACAGTTTCCTAAGTAGGGAGTGGCTTGATTAGACTTACTCTTTAGAATCACAGTCGTGACAGCAGCCAGGAGGGAAAGCTGGGACACTCAATGTCCGCCATATGCAGGGAGTGATTACCCAATAAACAAGGTATGCACAGGCTTACTTGTGCTTATTTACCAATCTGTAGTACAAAATTTCACAAGCTTTTTACCACATCACAGATGTGGTAAAACCCATATGAAATTGTTCACTACAGATTAGCAAGTGAACACAATTAAGCCCATGTATACCTTGCTTACTATAAGCCGGTGTGCACCGTGTTTACTGGTTAATCTGCCCCTGGCCGTATGACTCACCACCTAGGGACCCGTCTGGAAAAGTCTGGGCTAGATGGAGTTACTGGGGTTCAAGATGACCTCCTGACCCACCCCACAGTGTGTTTGTTGAATGTACAACATTTGGAGGTGGAATTGCGCCACTGGGTATCTTGGGGACATTGTGTTAATTAGAACATAGGTTTGGGCTCAGATTTCCCAACCATGCCACCTCGGGCAAGTGACTTAACCTCTCCAGCCCTGCTTTCCTCATCTACAGATTGGGGCCATCCATAGCGCCGCCATCGCCCTACAGACCAAACGGGAGGGGTTTGTCACCTGCCTTTCAGAAAGCCCGACAGAGGCAGAGAAAGGGAACATTCATTTTTTGTTGTTGCTGTTATTGTTTTGTCATTATCCACAATAGCTTTGTCTCTCCAGAGCCAAAGACAGTGCCTGACAAGGGGCCAGAGTTGGAAGAATAAAGGAATGTCTGTCTTATAGAGAGCAGAGCCATGTTTTTGACCATCATTTTGTCTGATGGAAGGGGTTTTGTTTGGTTGGTTTTTTGTTTTTAATATACTTTATTTTTTTTAGAACAGTTTTAGGTTTATTAAAAAATTGTGCAGAAAGTACAGAGTTCCCACGTATCCCCCCTCACCTCTGCAATTTCCCCTATGATTGACATCTCATATTACCAGTACCATGTGCCATCAAGTCAAACCCGGCTCATGGCGACCCCAGGTGTGTCAGAATAGGGCTGTGCTCCATGGGGCTTCAACAGCTGATTTTTTCAGACGTAGACCATGTGGTCTTTCTTCTCAGGAGCCTCTGGGTGGACTCGAGCCACCAACCTACTCAGCAGCCAAGCGCATTAACTGTGCCACCCAGGGGCTCCAACATTTTCCATTCCTGTGGTACATTTGTCACAATTGATGAGACAATATTGTCACATTATTACTAGCTAGAGCCCGTAGTTTACATTGGAGTTCAGTCTTTGTGTTGTACAGTCCTATGGGTTTTGACAAATGCATGACGTCATGTGTCCACTGTTTGGGTCTCGTACAGAATAGTTTCACTGCCCTGGAAATGCCCTGTGCTCCGTCTACTCAGGAGCCCTAGTGGTACAGTGATTAAGTGCTTGGCTTCTAACCAGGTTGGCAGTTCGAATCTACCAGCTGCTCCTTGGAAACTCTATGGGGCAGCTCTGCCCTGCCTCCCTCCCCCCGCCCTCAGCTGACATTTTTACCTTATCATTTTGACTCACCATATACCCCTCCTTGTTGAGTACATGCTGGCAGGGGCTAGAGAGTGGTCAAAGGAACAAACCACCAAACACCAACAAACCTACAAACTTGGATTCTCAAGAGATGGTATCTAAAACTGTTGTTGCCCAGAAGGTTTGTTTTGTTTTTAAAACTGTTTCCAAACCTACCCTATTGATGGGCAACCCCACATTCCATATTTCACCCTGTACTCCTCCTTCTGAAGTTATCAGCTGGAAGCTAGCAATTCAGGCACCCAGATCCACCCTTTAAAAGGCCTGGCCACACCCAGGGATGGAAGCCAACAGGGCAACTTCTCAAAACTTCTTTTGCTTCCTAAGCCTGTGTTGATATTTTCCTCCAGAAATCTGCAAGGCAGCGATACACACAGCTTTGCAGAAAACCTGGCAAAATGTTGACTGCTGAAACTCATGATTGACAACTTTTCCTTCTTGGGATAATTAATCAGGGACAGACTATATGCTGCATCTGACCCTACTCAGGAAATGAGTTTTGATGACCAGAATTACGTGTATCTTTGGTATGTTTCAGATCATGGGAGTTCTTAGCTGCTGGTGGTATTTTCCAGCCCGGTAAGAGCTTGTTGGAACTGGACACAGAAGAGTTGACTCACTGAATCAAGATCCTGAAGTTAGTTCTGGATGTTCGACTCGGCAAGTTCTAAATGTTCTGCATGACCCATGGCTGAATCACCACACTTTGGCATCTGCCCAGTAGAGTGAACCGAAACACACTGAGTTACTAATTGTTACGACAAAGTCCACTCACCATCCGAGTGGGATATGTGAGTTATATACATATATACAATGAACCTGTACGATGAATGACAAAGACCAAAGAAGAATTGATGCCTTTGCAAACGTATAGAGATCAGAGTTTAATAGTGGTTACCAGGAGCAGGAAGAAAAGAGAAAGGCGGGGCTCTTTGTTTAGCTAACGCTGAGTTTCTGTTTGTGGGGATGGAAGATAAGACAGTGGATGTAACTGACTTCATTGAATTGTGCAAGTGAAAAATGTTGAACTGGCAAATGTCGTGTTACCTACATTTTTACAACAAAAACATGGATTGATGCCTTTGAACTATGCTGTTGGCAAAGATTATTGAATATGCCATGGACTGCCAGAGGAATGAAAAAATCTGTCTTGGAAGAAGTACAGCCAGAATGCTCCTTAGAAGCAAGGATGACAAGACTTCGTCTCTTGTACTTTGGACATGTTATCAGGAGGGATGAGAGTCCCTGGAGATGGACATCATGCTTGGTAAAGTAGAGGGTCATTGAAAAAGAGGAAGACCCCCAATGAGATGGGTTGACACAGTGGCTGCAACAACGGGCTCAAGCATAGCAAAGGTTGTGTGTATAATGACATGGGCAAAGACCTGGAGATAGAAAACCAAAAGGGAAGAACACGCTCGGCATTTCTCAAGCTGAAAGAACTGAAAATTCAAGCTGTTGTACATAGGGTCAACTCGACAGCACCTAACAACAACAACGTGTGTGTGTGTGTGTGTGTCTTAGCTATCAAAAATGTAATTTATTTTTAATAACAAAATGGCGTGTGCCATTTTAGCAGAATGAAGGGAACTGGATCATAAATTTCTTAGTGGATGCGGGGTACTGAGATTTGTACTATCTACCGCATTTCCTGTGACGCTGGCAAGTTCTTATGGGGTCGGTGAGAGAGAACTGAATGTGAGGCTATACCTAATCGGTCCAAAATGAAAAGGAAAATATAATTGTTATCGTATACAAAATTTATAAAATGTACATTTTATTTCTTTGTGGAATTCTTCAACACCCACGCTCAGAGTTACATGCATAACTGATGGAACAACAGCACCACCCTCGAAGAGCAAGTTTGTTTTTCGAGTCATAACAATATCAATCACTTTCTTAAAAGAAAGTCAGTCTGAAGGGAAATGGAAAATAAAATACATTTATATAATTTTTATTGTCTAAATAGTCATTTATTTCCTGGAGGAATTGTTCAATTTCCTTACCTGGAGATATGTAAATATTCTGATAAAATATAAATGTAATGTTCTAATAAATACATTTTGTTGCTCTCTTGGAAGACGATTTTAGAAACACACTTGTTGTAAAACAGAAACATATTTTGCAAGATAAATAAATTGAATTTTTCATCCTCTTAATGTGCTTAATACCTCATTTATTAGTAAAAGTAGAGTAATATCAAGCACTGTGTCCCTTGCAACAGACGATAAAAAACAAAATTCACCTGATACATAAATTAAAACTCTTTGTGTTAGATAAATATTAGTATTTCCAGTATTTTTTGGACTTTTGCTACGTCAGTATTATATTATTACCCATGTTAAATGCTCACGATCACTAGCCATTAGGGAAATGCAAATTAAAGCCATAATGAGATACCATCTCATCCCAGCATTACTGGCATGAATCAGAAAAACAGAAAATAACAAATGTTGGAAAGGCTGTGAAGAGATTGGAACTCTTATGCACTGCTAGTGGGGGTTCAAAATGGTACAACCATTTTGGAAAATGATATGGCACTTCCTTAGAAAGCTAGAAATAGAAATACCATATGATCCAGTTATCCCACTCCTAGGAATATATCCTAGAGAAATAAGAGCCGTCAAACAAATAGACATATGCACACCCGTGTTCACCCACGTTCACTGCAGCATTGTTCACAAGAGCAAAAAGATGGAAACAACCTAAGTACCCATCAACAGGTGAATGGAGAAACTACGGTACATACACACAATGGAGTACCACCCAACGATAAAGAACAACGATGAATCCGTAAAACATCTCACAACATGGATGAATCTGGAGGGCATTATGCTGAGTGAAATAAGTCGATCACAAAAGGACAAATATTGTATGAGACCACTACTGTAAAAACTCATGAAAAGGTTTACACAGAAGAAGAAATGATCTTTGATGGTTCTGAGGGAGGAGAGGGGTGGGGATGGAAAAACATTAAATAGACAATAGGTAAGTGGTAACTTTGGTGAAGGATAAGACAGTACACAATACTGGGGAAGCCAGCACAACTTGTACAAGGCAAGGTCACGGAAGCTCCATAGACACATCCAAACTCCCCGAGGGACCGAATTACTGGGCTGAGAGCTGTGGGGACCATGGTCTCGGAGTACATCTAGCTCGACTGGCATAACATAGTTTATAAAGAAACTGTACTACATTCTACTTTGGTGAGTAGCATCTAGGGTCTCAAAAGCTTGTGAGTGGCCATCTAAGATACTCCATTGGTCTCACCCCACTGGGAGCAAAGGAGAATGAAGAAAACCAAAGATGCAAGGGAAAGATTAGTCCAAAGGACTAATGGACCACAACCACCACAGCCTCCACCAGACTGAGTCCAGTACAACTAGATGGTGCCCGGCTACCACCACTGACTGCTCTGACGGGCATCACAGTAGAGGGTCCTGGACAGAGCTGGAAAAAAATGTAGAACAAAATTCTAACTCAAAGAAAAAAAGACCAGACTTACTAGGCTGACAGAGACTGAAGAAACCCTGAGAGTATGGCCCCCAGACACACTTATAGCTCAGTAATGAGGTCACTCCTATGTTCACCCTTCAGCCAAAGATTAGACAGGGCCATAAAACAAAATGAGACTAAAGGAGCACACCAGCCCAGGAGCAAGGACTAGAATGTAGGAGGGGACCGGAAAGCTAGTAATGGGGAACACTAGGTCGAGAAGGGAGAGCGTTGACATGTCGTGGGGTTGGTAACTAATGTCACAAAACAATATGTGTACTAATTGTTTAATGAGAAGCTAGTTTGTTCTGTAAACCTTCATCTAAAGTAAAATAATAAAAAATTATTACCTATGTTAATATTATATCAAATGTATGCTAGATTGGGTCTGTGTGCGCCAAACATATTTTTAAACTTGTAAATATTACTGTTTACAAAACTTAGGACATAACTGTACGTAAATGCTATGCAGTTAAAAAGTAACTTGATTGGACTCATTGCAACCGTTGACTTATTCAAGTTCCCTTGCTTTTGTACATCATCTGGAACTGGAGTTCCCATTGGTTGTTTACCAGGATGTACACAAGAGCAAACCCGTGTGTTTGTGTCATGGCAGACAGCATTGCTGGCTCTCCTGGCTGGAGGTGCTGGATCAGCAGACATGAAGGTACAAGGCAGTTCTCTCAAAATGGACCAAAGAACTGTTATCTGGTAATATAATTTGTCTTTGCCCAGTAACCACTCATGTTGGATCCAGTTGCATATTGGGTGAATGTGGCAAGAGTTAGACTTGACAGCCCACACCCACCTCTTATTTATTAGAAAGAAATAGCACACTCCCAACAGACCCTCTGAGATAAGGAGCTTCAGTTAGACAGGAGGGGACTGTAGGAGACAGAGATCAACGAAGGTATTGAAGTGGTAGGGGCCTCGTAGCTTAAACAACCTCACGCATGGGCACCCTCATGACCCTGAGTGAATTTTATTTCTGTCCGGAACATTCTTATGCCTGGAGCAGGTATTAATTTCATTTAGTGCCCTGTCAATAAAATATAATACTGACCTAGCAAACTTCCACTGCGCCGCTGATTCCCAGTATTGCGTAACTGTTCACCATTTTATCTTCTGATGTGATTTTCCTGTTATTGTTAGGTGCCATCTAGTCAGTTCCAACTCATAGCAACTCTATGTACAACAGAAAGAAACACTGCCCAGTCCTGCGCCATCCTCACAATCATTGTTATGCTTGAGCGCATTGTTGCAGCCACTGTGTCAATCCATCTCATCGAGGGTCTTCCTCTTTTTTGCTGACCCTCTACTTTACCAAACATGATGTCCTTCTCCAGGGACTGATCCCTCCTGATAACATGTCCGAAGTATGTGAGACGTAGTCTTGCCACCCTTGCTTCTAAGGGGCATTCTGGTTGTACTTCTTCCAAGACAGATTTGCTCATTCTTTTGGCTGTCCATGATATATTCACTATTCTTCACATTAAGGTCCCTTTATATATATTTTTTTTACTAATTACACCACAATTCAAAGAAGTCAGTTCTTCTTCTGTCTTGCTTATTCATCATCCACCTTTCACATGCACTTGAGGTGATTGAAAAAGCCATGGCTTGGGTCAGGGGCACCTTAGTCTTCAAGGTGACATCTTTGCTTTTCAACACCTTAAAAAGGCCTTTTGTAGCAGATTTGCCCAATGCAATATGTTGCTTGATTTCTTGACCGCTGCTTGTGGATCCAAGTAAAATGAAATCCTTGACAACATCAACCTTTTCTCTTTTTATCATGATGTTGTTTATTGGTCCAGTTGTGAGGATTTTTGTTTTCTTTATGTTGAGGTGTAATCCATACTGAAGGCTGTGGTCTTTGATCTTCATCAGTAAGTACTTCAAGTCCTTTTCACTTTCAGCAAGCAAGGTTGTATCATCTGCATAAGGCAGGTTGTTAATGAGTCTTCCTCCAATCCTGATGCCCCGTTCTTCTTCATATAGTCCAGCTTCTCAGATTATTTGTTCAGCATACAGATTGCATAGGTATAGTGAAAGGATACAACCTTGACGCGCACCTTTCCCGACTCCAAACCACACAGTATCCCCTTTTCTATTCAAATGACTGCCTCTTGATCTGTGTACAGGTTCCTCATGAGCACAATTAAGTGTTCTGGAATTCCCATTCTTTGCGATGTTATCCATAATTTGTTATGATCCACACAGTCAATTGCCTTTGCATAGTCAATAAAACACAGGTAAACATCTTTTTTAAAACATCTTTCTGGTATTCTCTGCTTTCAGCCAGCATCCATCTGACATCAGCAATGATATCCTTGGTTCCAGTCCTCTTCTGAAACCAGACTGAATTTCTGGCAGTTCCCCGTCGATATACTGTTGCAGCCGCTTTTGAATGACCTTCAGCAACATTTTCATTGCCTGTAATATTAGTGACGGAAACCCTGGAGGCATAGTGGTTAAGTACCATGGCTGCCAACTAAAAGGTCCGCAGTTTGAATCCACCAGGTGCTCCTTGGAAACCCTGTGGGGCAGTTCTACTCTGTCCAGCAGGGTCGCTATGAGTCAGAATTGACTCGACGGCAACGGGTTTGGTTTGGTTTTTTTAATGTTAATGATATTGTTCGATAATTTCCTCATTCGGTTGGATCGCCCTTCTTGGGAATAGGCATAAATATGGATCTCTTCCAGTCGGTTGGTCAGGTAACTGCCTTCCGAATTTCTTGGCATAGACCATTGAGCACTTCCAGCACTGCATCCATTTGTTGAAACATCTCAATTATATTCCGTCAATTCCTGGGGCCTTGTTTTTCATCAATGCCTTCAGTGCAGCTTGGACTTCTTCCTTCAGTACCATCGGTTCCTGATCACGTGCTTCCTTCTGAAATGGTTGAGAAATGTCGACCAACTCTTTTTGGTATAATGACTGTGTATTCCTTCCATCTTCTTTTGATGCTTCCTGCGTCATTTAATATTTTCCCCTAGAATCCTTCACTATTGCAACTCAAGGCTTGAATTTTTTTCTTCAGTTCTTTCAGTTTGAGAAATGCTCAACATGTTCTTCCATTTGGTTTTCCATCTCCAGCTCTTTGCATATGTCATTACAGTACTTTGTCTTCTCAAGCTGACCTTTGAAATCTTCTGTTCAGTTCTTTTACTTCATCATTTCTTCCTTTTGCTTTAGCTACTTGACATTGAAGAGGAAGTTTCAGAGTCTCTTCTGACACCCATTTTGGTCTTTTATTTCCTTCCTGTCTTTTTAATGACCTCTTGCTTTCTTCGAAGCTCCTAGACCAGGGGAAGATTGGTGATGAGGACCTTCCTCCAGAGCCGACAGAGAGAAAACCTTCCCCTGGAGCTGGTGCCCTGAATTCAGACTTTAGCCTACTAGACTCTGAGAGAATGAACTTCTGTATATTAAAGCCATCCACCTGTGGTATTTCTATTACAGCATCACTAGGTGACTAAGACACACGTCTCAAAAATATCAAAGGGAAATTTCAGAATAAACTATCAACAAACAGATTACAGAAGCATAGTTCAATCATAGGAAATGTATTAATATAATTGATCACACTAATCGACCTAGAGGGAAACATTCAAATGATTGTTTCCATAGTTGGAAAGGCAACATTCTTGATTAAACACTCAATAAAATAAGACTACATGGATACCTCCTTAATGTGATAAAATACATCCATCTCAGCCAGTCCCATGCTTAGAAGGAAAACACTATAGGTACCACCACTAAAGTCGAAACACGAGAATGCCCATTACTCCTGTTGTTATTTAATTGTTCCCAGTTACTAGCAAGAACGAGAAAATATGAAGAAATTAAAAAGTAGAAGTATAAAAATAGAAAGAAAGGAGACAAAGTCTTACTAGTTGCAGATGATGCTTCTATTTTTGGAAAACCCCAAACAATCCATAAAAAAAAAAAAAAAACTATTACAAGCAATAAAATAAATCAGCAAGGAAACAGGATATCCATTTTTTCCATCAATAGCTTTCATAAAAACCAAATCTGTTGCTGTCAAGTTGGTTTTGACTCGTGGCGACCCCGTGTGTTACAGAATAGAGCTGCTCCATAGAGTTTTCTTGGCTGTATCTTTACAGAAGCCAATCACCAGGCCTTTCTGCTATGGCACTGCTGGGTGAGTTCGAACCCATAGCCTTTCGGTTAGTAGTCCGGCACACACTGTCTGCACCACCCAGGGAAATATGAAAACAATCAGCTAAATGCTGTATTGGAAGAAAATTTCTGATTTTCAGTTAATGTTTTTTTAAAAAGTAAGCTACTAGGGATAAGTGTAATGAGAATTTTTTAACTTTATGTGAAGAAAACTTTAAAAGCCATTGAAGAACACCAAAGAAGACTTGAATAATTGGAAAGGCAACCCAAGACCCAGAGGCCAATTTTCCCTAAGTTAATTCATAAAATTAACTTGATCCCAATGAAAGTATAAACAAATCCCATAGCCTACCTAAAGGGAGTTTCTTTTTCTTTAACTGGACAAGGCAATGCTAAAATTCATGTGGAAAATAAATAAGATAGCCAGGAAAACTCTGAAAAAGAAGAGGAAGAAAAAGGGGGATTATCCTGACAGATATTAAAGTATATTACAAAGCATCAATAATTAAAACAGTGTGGTAGCAGAAATGAATAGACAGAACAAAGACGCAATATAGAAAGTCCAGAAATAGAATACTTATGGGGTTTTAGTACAAGAAAAAGATGACATCTCAAATCAATAAGGAGAAGATGATCAATAAATAATGTTGTGACAACCGAGTAGCCTCATCCTACATACCAGGACAAATTCCAAGTGGATCAAATATTTAAATGAGAAAAGAAAAGGAAAAATCTCATAAAAATGTCAGAAGAAACCATGGAAGGATTCTTTTATAACTGTAAAATGGGGAAGGTCTTTTAACCATAACTAAAAGTATAAAAGCAGTAAAAATCCAACTACATAAAAATCTAAATCGTCCACATTAAAAAAAAAAACCCAGAGGAAAAATCTAAAGAAGTGACATATTGTGGGAAAAAAGTTGCAGTTCGTATTGTAGTTAAAAGGAGAGTATCTCTCACATATAAAGAGCTCCTAACAATCAGTAAGAAAAGACCACCAAGTATCCAACAGAAAAATGGGCAAAAAAAGTTGACAAAGAAATACAAATGGCTCTTAAACATAAGAAAAACCACCTCACTCAAAAGAAGAAAAATATGAATTAAAACCAAACAGAGACACCATATTCCACTTGTCCTGTTGGCAAAAAGTCCAAAATTTGATGAATCGTTTCATTAACAAGGCTGTGGGGAAACAGTCGTTCTCATCCATTGTTGGAGGGCATATGGCAGTAGCTATCCAAATTACAAACACATATGCCTTTTCACCCGTTGTGTCTTGTGTGGATGGTGCCTGATAAAGTTGTGCGATGACATCCTGTAGGTCTATGCGAACAAACGCAGAACGAGGTATGCAAAATGATTTCACACAACTGCACATGTGGCAGAAAGGAGGGGGAAACAATTTCAATGTCCATTATAGGGGACAGGTCAATTAAATTATGGTACATTCATACCATGGATTTCTGTGCAGCTGTGAGAAAGCGGAGGAGAAAGAGGAGAGGGCGGAGAAGGAGGAGGGAAGAAAGAGGAGGAGGGGGATCGTGACAGGGCACTTGGAATTTTAGAACTGGAGGAAATCTGAGGTGACTCTGTCAACTTATGCTAACAGGCAATATCTAGCTGGTGGGTATCTTGCGGGTGGGATATCTTGTTGATAAGGATTATCTTGCTGATGGAGAGTATCCTGCATATGGGGAGTATCTTGCTTATACAGAGTATCTTGCATATGGGGAGTAGCTTGCTGATGAGGAGTATCTTCCCATTGGGGAGTGTCTTGACTTTAAACCTAGCAGGCTTTCCCACAAATGTCACTGCTCCCCCATAGGAAGCTGCTACTGATCCCATAGCCTGAGCTGGCCCTGCCCTGGCCTCTGCCCATTCTCTTGCCCCTTTTTGCACCTTGCATTCTAGACTCCTCACCCGCAGCTTTGACACTTGCTGCCTGGGCAGGCCCTCAGATCTGACAATTGTTTGGGGTCCCTTCTGGCCATTAGCCACTCTCAGCCCCACCTGACACCCAGCCCTCCTTTCTCCCGTCCCTCCCTAAACACCCCGTCTGCCCTAATATGCACCCCTCAATACTGAGTGTCCTCTGGGATTCTGGCACAGACGTGGCTGACTGTAAGGAGAGGTAAGTGAGACCCTAGGAAGTGGCTCTGACAAGCAGAGGAGGGTGCGGCCTCAGGAGTCCGGGCCTCCTGGAGGGTGGGCTGGGATGGGCCTAGGAATGATGCCATCCGCCTGAGTGAAGAGCAGGAAAGACAATGAACAGGCTCCTTCAGGTCACCGTGCTCATCATACTGAAAACAAAAAGGGACCCACTTTGGGGCACGTTAACTGGCTACATGTTTTCCTCTGAAAAAGTGCTCTGTGCTTCCCAAAAGCAGCCTGCTCCTCATGGTTCTTTTTATTCTTCTCACCAGTTTAGATTCTCGACAGTTTGAAAGAAATGCAATCCTTATGTTCCGGATTCATTTATACTGAAATCATCAAAATGGTTTTGTAGGAAGGGACTTTGCTGTTATTTTTATAGAGCCATTTAAGCCTTTTGTGCTTTGAATCCTATTCTGGTGGCTATAAATGGATTCAGAAATCCCTCCCCTCTACCACCACCACCCGCGCCCCCACCCCATTCGGTTTCATTGTCAGGAACCTCAAGATAGAGGAAAGGGCTAAATTGGGCCAAACGTATCTCCCTCCCATTGCGTATTGAGACAGAGTTTGCCACAAACAGAGGTGGCTTTGAGGGGGTGCCATCCACGCCCATCCACCCAAGCGGGGTCTGGAGGGGCTGAGTCGTTTTGTGTATAAACATCCCGTGTGTAAGCAGAGAGAGGTCCCCTCATCCAGACGGTAAACTCTCAACACAAGGACTGTAATTTAAGTGGGCTTCGCATCTCCCCGGGGCAGTGAGTCCCACTGTCTGGAAGCTCCCATGCCTGCAACATTTTGCACATAACATTAGGAGTCCTTACTGAAAAACTTCCACCTTAATGTTAGGTGGTCCAGCGGTTCACACACTCAGCTGCTAACGGAAAGGCTGGAGGCTTGAGTCCACCCAGAAGCACCTCGGAAAAAAGGCCTGGTGATCTGCTTCCAAAAAATCAGACACTGATCACGGAGCACAGCTCTCTACACGACAACGACTTTTTTTTTTTTTACTTGTGTAATATAGGGGCTAAGAAGCCCTGCTGGCACAGTGGTTAAGCACTTACTGCCAATCAGAAGGTCAGGGGTTCGAACCCACCAGCCGTTCCACAGGAGAAAGATCTGTTAGTCTGCTTCCGTAAAGATTTACAGCCTTGGAAACACTATGGGGCAGTTCTACTCTGTCATATACGGTTGCTATGGGTTGGAACTTACTCGATGGCAACAAGTTTGGGGGTTTAATACAGGGGCTCGAGGGTCCAGAAAGCCCTTAAGGAATCAGGGGAACTGGATAGTTGAATTTCAGACAGGCTAGAGAAAATGCTGTTTTTGGTCAATATCTTAGTCAGGGTTCTTTAGAGAAACAGACAGAGACAGACAGACAGACAGATAGATAGATATATGATGGATGGATGGGTGGGTGGATGGATGGATGGGGGGGTGGGGGGGTGGGCGGATGGATGGATGGGTGGATGGGTGGGGGGGTGGGGGGTGGATGGATGGATGGATGATAGGTGGACAGATAGATGATGGATGGATGGACGGGTGCATTGGCAAAATTATCACCTTCCATGTGGGAGTTTTTGCTGGGTGCCATCAAGTCAGTTTCAACTTATAGCAGCCCCATGTGATGGAGTAGAACCAGGTTCGATTCCCCCCCCCCCAAACACCTCATGCGCAGCCACCACCCATCTGTCTGTGGAGGCTTGTATGCTGATAGGATGCTGGATAGGTTTCAGCAGAGCTTTCAGGTTAAGAAGGACTGGAAAGAAAGGCCTGGTGATCTACTTCCAAAAGCCAGCCAATGAAAACCTACTGGATTGTAACCAATCACGGGGATGACGCAGGACTGGGCAGTGTTTCGTTCAGTTGTGCGTGGGGTGGCCATGAGTCGGGGTAACCCAACGGCAGCTCACAATTCCACCAAAGAGGAGCCTTGTGCATCCCAGGTGCCTGACCACCAGCACCCAGGCCGGAGGCTGAATCAAGATATTTACAGAGTAACAACTGGCAGAATAAAATGAAATGGATTAAGGAGACTGGAGAAGCAAAGAGAATTTCTAAGTGCCAGTTCACCTGGAACATTCTTCAGGTTTCTGGACAGCCTTCCCAAGACAGCCGTGGGAGGCAGCAGTACCGGTGTGATTAGCCCCAGACGGATATCTCCCTCAGAGTTCCCAGCCATCCACATACCACTCCTGAAACGGGATCCTGCAAGACGGCGAAGGCTTCGGATGTCTACAATTCCTTGGCTAACGCCTAGGCTAATTAAGACCTCGACTTTGATGGTATTCTCACAGAATACTTTAAGAAATGGCAGGTCCGTAAGATGATATTTCCTGGTGCGCAAGGATATCAGGATGAAATCTCCAAGTCATCATTTCAACACAGGAAGTTATGGGCTACCCGGGGCAGTGCTGGCCCTCCAACACAATTGGCCTGCTGTTAGGGGCGATATTTAAGAGGCCTGAGCAGCCACGTCTCTCGTGAGTCGGTTGGAGTTAAAAGGGATCAATTGAGTATCTTAGCTCTGCGTATAGACCTTCTCAATGTTTGGTTTGCTTTGATGCAAATGAAAAGTAAGCTCTGTACATTTGAACTTGGAGGTTTATCTTTTCCAGACTTCTGTCTTGCCTCGAAGTCAGCTCAAAAAAAAAAAAAAAAAAAAGTCAGCTCAGGTTAAATTAGCATTTCTCCTTTTCCTTCTTTGTCTGCCTTTATGTCCTCCAGTCTGAAAAATAAATATCCTCTTCTTCTAAAATTAAAATGCCAGAACGTTCACCGCTCAGCAGTCCCAGATGGGAGAGTCACCAGCGAGCCCTGGTTCACCCAAGTCGAACGAGAAGTTGAACTCCCCGTCAGATTTACAGACACACTCGCGGTCACCTGGTGTGTGAGGTTTACCATAGGAAAGAGAGAAAGGAAAGCCTATTTCTATAAGGAATCCAACACTTCGTCTTTAAAAAGAACTCTTTCTTTCCAACGTGAGGGGCTCTCCCCCTTTTTAGGGTGGTGTCCCGTTTTCTAACATGTGGTTCGGGTTTCAGAAGAAAGTGTCTGATATTAACTGAACACTCCTTGTGGAGGGATGGGGCAAGAAACTGGATACTTCCCTATGTGTGGGGGGTCAGGATCCTCCTCCATTGTTGGAACAGAACCAAAGCATGGAGCAAGAGTTAAGCTGGCTTAGTGCACCCAGCAGCTCCACGAGAGAAAGACCTGGCAATCTGCTCCCATAAAGATTACAGCCTAGAAAACCCTATGGGGCAGTTCTACTCTGCCACGTGAAGTCGCTATGTGTCAGAATCGACTCGACAACACCCAACGACAGCAGCGCACCTAAGTCGCTGTTTGGCACAAACGGTTTGTGCTTGGCTACTAACCAAAAGGTTGGTGGTTCGAACCCAACCATCAGTTTGTGAAAGAAAGGCCTGGCAATCTGTTTCCGTAAAGATTTCAGATAAGAAAATCCTATGGAGTGCGATTCTACTCTTGTAACACATGGGGTCGCCATGAGTCAGAATCGATTCGGCGGCAGTGGGTTTGGGTTTGGTGCAGCTCGCCACCCCCCAGCCTCCACACCCATCTCTCCATTCCTGAAGCCCTGGGTGCACACTTTGGGATGATAAGTTAATGTTTCTAGCTTCCATTCCCCACCACTTGGCCAGTGGGGTCCTAAAGAGTTACCAAGGCCAGAGTCCACAGTGTGAAGGGCCTCGTACACAAGTGGGTGGCTTCAGGACTTGCCTCACCTGAGGGACCATTGGGTGTCACCCTTCCCTGCCAGGGCCAAGTCCAGGCCTTGCAGAAGCCATGAGTACTTGGGAAATTCAGCCACAGATGGTGATGAGGGTAACAGAACCCCAAACTTGTGAACCTTGGCTCAAATCCGCAAGTGCTTGGGTCTGGCTGTGCGTGTGGACAGGACAACCTGGGGAAGGGAGCAAACCCAACCAGTGTGTATTACTCCTCCTCGCTGTAAATAGCTCCTGGGCCCTATACCCCAGGATGTCCCTGCCCCTGTCCCTCTTGTTGTCGTTAGCTGCCACCGCGTCGGCCCCTGACTTATGACAACCCCATTCCCGATGGAACTGAAAGCTGCCTGGTCCTGTGCCATCCCCATGATCAGCTGTGGATTGGACCGTTGTGATCCACAGGGTTTTTACTGGCTGATTGTTGGAAGAGATCACTAGACCTTTCTTCCTAGTCTGTCTTAGTCTGGAAGCTCTACCGAAGCCTGTTCAGCATCACAGCAACACGCAAGCCTCCACCGACAGGTGGGTGCTGGCTACACACGACGGAGGTGCATTGGCCAGGAATGGAACCCAGGTCTCCGGCATGGAAGACGAGACTTCTGCCGCTGAGCCGCCACGGATCTCTTGGGTCCCTCTTAGGATGAGGGGAACGTGTACTGGCTTTGATACGAGCACCCCTGCTTAGACCCCCTCTCCCTGATGCAGGGCTGTGGCCATCTATCCAGCCGTTTTGTCCCCGGGCTGGCTCGCCTGCCCCTCTGCTCTGCACCCCAGCCCTCCACGGAGACGTGCCGGTCGTTCACTTCTTCAATCCATTTTGACTTATCCCTCAGGTGTAAAGAGCCTCTTTTTTATTAGAGCTAGAAAGGTGGCAGCAAAGCAGTTCTCTGGCTGTGAAAGGGGCCCCCCTTTCTGCTAATTATCCTTACTGAGTTCCCCTGGGTGGAGCAAACAGTTCCTGTGCTCAGCTGCTAATGAAGAGTTGGAGGTTCAAGTCTACACAAAGCTGCTTCAGAAGAAAGGTCTGGTGATCGCCTTCCAGAAACCAGCCGTTGAAGATTCTGTGGAGAACAAACGGTCACTAATGACAGTAGAACAAAGGCAAGAATGCAGAGGGGCGGGGAAGCCGGATTAATGGAAAGGGAACAACCGGGACAGAAATCATGAGAAAGTCCATGCATTGTGAGGAACTCACACAGTGTCACGGAACAGCTTCTGAGGAAATTGTTGAATGGGAACCTAAACTGTTATGTAAATCTTCCTCAAAAATACAATGAAAAAATAAAGCCCTATACAGCACAGTTCTATTCTGACACACATGAGGTCGCCATGAGTTGGAGTCACAGCTAGAGTCAAGCAGACATGGGTCAGAAGGAGGACCGGAAGAGAGGGTGAGTTGAGATGGGGCAGAGGAAGAGAGGGTGAGTGGACATGGGGGAGAGGAAGGGTGGGTGAGTGGACGTGGGGCAGAGGAAGGAGAAGAAGACAGGGTGAGTGGACATGGGGCAGAGGAAGGAGAGGAAGACAGGGTGAGTGGACGTGGGGCAGAGGAAGGAGAGGAAGACAGGGTGAGTGGACGTGGGGCAGAGGAAGGAGAGGAAGACAGGGTGAGTGGACGTGGGGCAGAGGAAGAGAGGGTGAGTGGAGGTGGGGCAGAGGAAGAGAGGGTGAGTGGAGGTGGGGCAGAGGAAGAGAGGGTGAGTGGACGTGGGGCGCAGGAACGGTGGGAAGACAGGGTGAGTGGACCTGGGTAGAGGAAGGACAAGAAGACAGGGCAAGTGGATGTGGGGCAGAGGAAGGAGAGGAAGACAGGGTGAGTGGATGTGGGGCAGAGGAAGGAGAAGAAGACAGGGTGAGTGGATGTGGGGCAGAGGAAGGAGAGGAAGACAGGGTGAGTGGACGTGTGGCAGAGGAAGAGAGGGTGAGTGGACGTAGGGCAGAGGAAGGAGAGGAAGACAGAGCGAGTGGACGTGGGGCAGAGGAAGACAGGGTGAGTGGACGTGGGGCAGAGGAAGGAGAAGAAGACAGGGTGAGTGGACATGGGGCAGAGGAAGGAGAGGAAGACAGGGTGAGTGGACGTGGGGCAGAGGAAGAGAGGGTGCGTGGACGTGGGGCAGAGGAAGGAGAGGAAGAGAGAGTGAGTGGACGTGGGGGAGAGGAAGGGTGGGAAGACAGGGTGAGTGGACCTGGGTAGAGGAAGGACAAGAAGACAGGGCAAGTGGATGTGGGGCAGAGGAAGGAGAGGAAGACAGGGTGAGTGGATGTGGGGCAGAGGAAGGAGAGGAAGACAGGGTGAGTGGACGTGTGGCAGAGGAAGAGAGGGTGAGTGGACGTAGGGCAGAGGAAGGAGAGGAAGACAGAGCGAGTGGACGTGGGGCAGAGGAAGAGAGGGTGAGTGGACGTGGGGCAGAGGAAGGAGAAGAAGACAGGGTGAGTGGACGTGTGGCAGAGGAAGAGAGGGTGAGTGGACGTAGGGCAGAGGAAGGCGAGGAAGACAGAGCGAGTGGACGTGGGGCAGAGGAAGACAGGGTGAGTGGACGTGGGGCAGAGGAAGGAGAAGAAGACAGGGTGAGTGGACATGGGGCAGAGGAAGGAGAGGAAGACAGGGTGAGTGGACGTGGGGCAGAGGAAGAGAGGGTGAGTGGACGTAGGGCAGAGGAAGGAGAGGAAGACAGAGCGAGTGGGCGTGGGGCAGAGGAAGACAGGGTGAGTGGACGTGGGGCAGAGGAAGGAGAAGAAGACAGGGTGAGTGGACATGGGGCAGAGGAAGGAGAGGAAGACAGGGTGAGTGGACGTGGGGCAGAGGAAGGAGAGGAAGACAAGGTGAGTGGACGTGGGGCAGAGGAAGGAGAGGAAGACAGGGTGAGTGGATGTGGGGCAGAGGAAGAGAGGGTGAGTGGAGATGGGGCAGAGGAAGAGAGGGTGAGTGGAGGTGGGGCAGAGGAAGAGAGGGTGAGTGGAGGTGGGGCAGAGGAAGAGAGGGTGAGTGGACGTGGGGCGCAGGAACGGTGGGAAGACAGGGTGAGTGGACCTGGGTAGAGGAAGGACAAGAAGACAGGGCAAGTGGATGTGGGGCAGAGGAAGGAGAGGAAGACAGGGTGAGTGGATGTGGGGCAGAGGAAGGAGAAGAAGACAGGGTGAGTGGATGTGGGGCAGAGGAAGGAGAGGAAGACAGGGTGAGTGGACGTGGGGCAGAGGAAGAGAGGGTGCGTGGACGTGGGGCAGAGGAAGGAGAGGAAGAGAGAGTGAGTGGACATGGGGCAGAGGAAGGAGAGGAAGACAGGGTGAGTGGACGTGGGGCAGAGGAAGGAGAGGAAGACAGGGTGAGTGGAGGTGGGGCAGAGGAAGAGAGGGTGAGTGGACGTGGGGCGCAGGAAGGGTGGGAAGACAGGGTGAGTGGACCTGGGTAGAGGAAGGACAAGAAGACAGGGCAAGTGGATGTGGGGCAGAGGAAGGAGAGAAAAACAGGGTGAGTGGACATGGGGCAGAGGAAGGAGAGGAAGACAGGGTGAGTAGATGTGGGGCAGAGGAAGGAGAGGAAGACAGGGTGAGTAGATGTGGAGCAGAGGAAGGGTGGGAAGACAGGGTGAGTGGACCTGGGTAGAAGAAGGAGAGGAAGACAGGGCGAGTGGACGTGGGGCAGAGGAAAGAGAGGAAGACAGGGTGAGTGGATGTGGGGTAGAGGAAGGGCAGGAAGAGAAAGCACATCACATAGGTGTTGTTTCGTTCCCTGTTTTGAGGGCCTGCCTGGACAGGGGAAACCCTGGAGGTCAGGACCTGCTGTTTCCCGTCCGCTTTCAGCCCAGGGAGGATCCACGTGCATGTGGAGAGAAGATGTGACGCAGGGCTGGCTGGCTTAGCACAGACATCACCCCCTCCCACAGTGACAGTCCAGATTCCTGGGATGGCACTCCCATGTCAACTGCTGTTCCGGGATCTGCCCCAACTTCCGGCTCCTGTAGTCAATCCACCAGGTTGCATTATCGCCCCCAAGCGCACAGGTCTCTGGGAAGCTGTGGGTCTGCTCCCAGAGCCCCTTTACTGCTATTTCACCCACCCCCCCACCCACTGCCACGGTGGCACCACCACGTCCTCCAGAGAACTGTCCTCAAATGAATGGGAGCCAGCTGGCCCAGAACATGACACTCAGCCCACCTCCCCCCCGCCCCCGCCCTGCCTGGGAGCACCCATAGCCAGTGGCAGAGCAAACGATTTGGATCAGCTACTAATCAAAAGGTTGGCGGTTCAAACCCACCCAGCAGTGCCGCAAAAGAAGGGCCTGTCGATCTGCTTCCGTGAAGATCACAGCCGAGAAAACGCCATGGAGCAGTTCTACTCTGTAATACGTGGGGTCGCCATGAGTGGGAATCGACTTGATGACGACAGGTTTGGTTTTTTGTTTGTTCATTTTTTGACTCAAGACAGGATCAGCTCTGCAGACTAATTCACACTCTAGAGGTCCCCTCCGGATCAGGCTGAGGCGAGGCTCCAGCTGAGACCACCTCCTCGCTGAGCTTCTCCCCCTGCTCTAGCCTGCTTCCTTCTCTTCCTCTCTCTCCACAGACATCCCCACAACAAACCTGTAGTCTGAAACCTTGCCTCAGGCTCTGCATCCAGGAAACCTGACCTGAGACCCCACCCTTTCCTATCTCTGTGACTTTGCTGCCTCTGTGCCCACAGTGGGAAGATCTCCCTCGCCTTGCAGGAATTGACCCTTGTGTTTATCCTTCCGAGTCCATCTGGGAAGGTCACCCCTTCTGTGCTCTCCAGGTTCTCCGACACAGAATAAATGATCTCTCTGGACGTTCTTGTGCCTCCAATTAGTACAGTGAAAACCATGGAAGCCGGAGCTCGATGGGACTACTTTGTTTTTCTGGGTCTTACAAGTTTTCTGCCTTTAACAGAGTTCAGTCTTACCACTTTTCTATCACTCGTTTTAGTGAGGAATATTTTGAGTTTTCCTTCTCTGACAGGTTCTCACCTGGCACAGGTTCTGGCTGTCACGGGTTTTACCGTATATGTTGTTGCTAAGTGCCATTGAGTCACTTGCAACTCAGTGACCCTATGTACAACAGAGGTAAACACTGCCCGGTCCTGCGCCGCCCTCACAGTCGTTACGCCTGAGCCCATTGTGGCAGCGAACCATCCTCACAGTCGTTACGCCTGAGCCCATTGTGGCAGCGAACCATCCTCACAGTCGTTACGCCTGAGCCCATTGTGGCAGCGAACCATCCTCACAGTCGTTACGCCTGAGCCCATTGTGGCAGCGAACCATCCTCACAGTCGTTACGCCTGAGCCCATTGTGGCAGCGAACCATCCTCACAGTCGTTACGCCTGAGCCCATTGTGGCAGCGAACCATCCTCACAGTCGTTACGCCTGAGCCCATTGTGGCAGCGATCGTGTCAATCCATCTCCTTGAGGGTCTTCCTCTTTTTCGCTGACCCTCTACTTCACCAAGCATGATGTTCTTCTCCAGAGATTGGTCCCTCCTGATGACATGTCCGGAAACCCTGGTGGCATAGTGGTTGAGTGCTACGGCCGCTAACCAAGAGGTCGGCAGTTCAAATCCGCCAGGCGCTCCTTGGAAATTCTATCAGGCAGTTCTACTCTGTCCTATAGGGTTGCTATGACTCAGAATCAACTCGACGGCAGTGGGTTTGGTTTGGGGTTTGGATGACGTGTCCAAACTAAGTCGCTCTGTCCTCACTTCTAAGGAGCATCTGGCTGTACTTCCTCCAAGACAAACTTGTTCTTTCTTCTGGAGGTCAGTATATACATCAATCTAACCTGCATTACAGTCATTGTGTTCATTCCTGTCCCTCCCAGGGGAGACTTTGTTTTATAATGTATTCATCGTTGTCTGTGCCCCAAGCATTCCATACGGGACCCAGAAAATCCTCAATTAATGTTTGTCGAGTTAAAAACGGACTTGGATTGAATTCCCAACTCCCCAGCGTAGACCACCTTCCTCTTCCCCATGAGACCAAGCCCAATGGCAACTCAGATGTTATCGCCAACTGGCACAGCGCAGAACAGAATACGACACTCAGGCCTCCAACAGCAGCTCCATTTAAACGACCCTGGGGACAGCGAAAAGGAACTTAAGTTTCTTTCCATGTAGCTGTAAGGCTTCCTAGGAAGTCGCTGGCTGAGCACACCTCACTGAAAAGATTACAGACGAAATCAAGCGCCGGAATGCGTTCTCAGTTCCTGGGGGGCTTCTAATCTCCAGGGCTGGCTTCCCGGTAGCCAGGAGAGAGGCTGCTGGGAGTCGGTCCACGAGATAGACCACCTGTCCCATGTCACTGAGCCACAGCTATCTGTTCAGCAGACGACGCAGCTGAGTGTCAGAACCAGCAGCTGTCATCTCAAGATGCTGGGGGTCTTCTTCCTCGCTGAAATGGATCTTTTCAGAAGCAGTCAAGAGGAAAGAATGCGAGGGATGGCGTGCAGTGGGGTCCCTCGGTGAACGCGGCCCCCGATGGCCAGGGGAACGGGACAAACAGGACCTTTGCTCTTTACCACAGGCTTCTGTCGTTTACCTATAAATCTCACTGTCAGAGAAAAAAACCATTTGTTTTTTTGAAGGAGGGGAGGGGGAGCCTGGATGTTTTCTTTCCTGAAGCAAACACCAAGGATCGCGGCACATTTACTGCAAATGTACCCCACCGTCGGGAGCAGATTTCTTTTAAGGGAATGAGCAAGGCGCTCTCCCTGCCCCCACGCGCCCTAAGAATACGGAGGGCTGCTTTGCATAAGCTTTCAGGGGCACAGAAGGAAAGCCAATGCAAATATCATAGCATGGATTATTACCACGCGGCCCTCGCCTCAGGGACAATAGGTTTCTAGACAGATCCAACGCAGCCCGAGCCAGGGGGCATTGTTGAAAGGACTTGTGTGCCGTTTCTCACTCCTAGGAACCAAGCGTCTCCTGGAAGACATCAAAAGTCTTGAGCGCAGATATGCAGCATCAATGAAGGCTTTTTTTCTTTTCTTTTCTTTTTTTTTTTTTTTGCAGCGTGGTTGCCTTTGTAATAACAGTCTTCTTATTTGTTGGATACTTACGTAACTTAAGATGAAAAGACATTTTATAGCCTCCTGGCAGGACGATGGAAAATCAACAACATACCTGCCTGGGAGGGAGTCAGGTTCGGGCCATGAGAAAGGTACACCTTTGCAGGGCTCCTCAGGACCCCTTTCCTGGTTTTCAATATTTCCATGCAACTGCTTTCATAAAGGCATGTAAAAAATACCTCGGTTAATTGGTGGTAATGAAAGAACATGAGAGCCCGGTGGTCACCGAGACCCGTTGAGGGTTTGCCCAGGAATTCGTTAAGTAACTGGTTTCGGAGCCGATTTGTTTAAATTGCCCAGGCTCCCTCTGGTTCGGAAACATTGAACAAACCAGGCAAGCTGGAGCCGAAGACGCGGAAGTCAGAGTTCAGGGCTCTAAGCGAGTTGGCTCATCTTGACGGGCCGTGGCTGACCTGCCTGAGAGAGGGGTCTAATTATACCCGCGGTGTGAGATGGTTGTGAAGTTTAATTAGTGCTTGAAAACGTTCTGAGGTCTTTGGGTGAAGATAGACCACAAATGCAGAATCCAACTGAAGGCCTTCCAACCCCCCAGAAACTTCTGTGGGACTTACCTGAACTGTGTCCCTTCTGGCAACGGCTGTTTCTGTGATGTCCCTATGTCTGACACACAGGCTTTCCAACCCTTTGAAAGCCCTTTGGTTTCCGTGTAACAAGCCCCAGGTAATAGATGCGAACAGACTCCTTCGCCACCCAGCTTCCAGGATGGAAAAAGCAACTTTGCGCTTTTTGTGAGCTCTCGTTCATGTCTCCAGCATCAGCACTATCATCTGGGAATGACTACAGTATCCACAGAAACCCTGGTGGCGGAGCGGCTGAGAGTTACGGCTGCTAACCCAAAGGTCAGCAGTTCAAACCCACCAGGTGCTCCTTGGAAACTCTATGAAGCGCTGTTCTACTTTGTCCTCTAGGGTCACGAGGAGTCGGAATCAACTCGATGACAGCAGGTTTAGTTTGTTTCTGTCTTTTTTTTATAGTACCCACCAAGTGTGGCTTAGATGCTCAAAAACAAAACGCCTTTCTTAATAACCAACTCAGGAGGAGCTGAGATTCACCGTGTTTTACTGATTCATTTGTCCTGTTATAAGAAGCTCAAGGGGAGCGGTGGTTAAGGTGATTGGCTGCTCACCGAAAGATCAGAGGTTCGAAACCACCAGCCGCTCTGCAGGAGAAAGATGTGGCCGTCTGCTTCCATAAAGACTTACAGCCTTGGAAACTGTAGGGGCCAGTTCTACTCTGTCCTACAGGGTTGCTCGGAGTCAGAATTGACCGCACAGCAGTGGGTTTGGTTTGGTTTTTAGAAGGATTAGGTTTAGAACCCACCATACTCAGGTATGACCACATTAACATCATGAAGAAGACCCTATTTCCAGACAGGCATAAAACCTAAACAGAACAAGCCCATCGCCCTCAAGTCAATTCTCTTCCCGTAGTAACCCCATGTGTCTCCGCACAGAACAGTGCTCCGTAGGGTTTTCAAGGCTGGGGCATTTTGGAAGCAGATCCCCAGGACCTTCTTCGGAGGCACTTCTCGGTTCTGGTGGGTCTTAGTCACCTAGTGGTGCTGTAACAGAAATACCACAAGTGGGTGGCTTTAACAAACAGAAGCTTATCCTCTCACAGCCTAGTGGGCTAGAAGTCCAAATTCAGGGCACCAGCTCCAGGGGAAGGCTTTCTCTGTCTGTCAGGTCTGGAGGAGGGTCCTTGTCATCAGTCTTCCCTTGGTCTGGGAGCTTCTCAGCGCAGGAACCTCAGGTCCAAAGGACGCGCCCTGCCCTGGTATGAGGTCCCCAACTATCTCCTTACTTCCCTTTCCTTTTATCTCTTGAGAGATAAAAGGTGGTGCAGGCCCCACCTCAGGGAAACTCCCTTTACATTGCATCAGGGAGGTGACCTCGGGTAAGGGCGACATTACAATCCTACCCTAATCCTCTTAACATAAAATTACAATCACAAAATGGAGGACAACCACACAGTACTGGGAAGCATGGCCTAACCAAGTTGACACATATTTTGGGGGGATACAATTCAATCCATGACACCAAGATAGAGTAGTAATATACCAAAGTAGCCCTCACGCCTTAAACAACCGTAAAATTGGGAGTAAAGTATGAAGCACCTGTTTTCAGGCATTGGACAACAGGCAGCAAAAAGGCTGGGGTCCCTGAGCGAAGGAAAACTCGTGAGGTGAGCCCTTAATTGCCCTAGCTGTCTGCCTAGGTGAATTGAATGGGGACATGCAGTAGACTTGGGCAAGAACTTTTTTTATTACCTGATCTCCATAAGTCCCCACTGTAATGAAAGGACAATGATAGAGTTTCAGGTCTCCTGTCATCAGACCCTATATTCAACAATCCTTGAAAAAAACCCTTTTTCCCAGTGCATAGTTACTCTGGTATATAGCCACATGCCACTTTGGGGAAGGATCGGAGAAATAATTACTACACAAATTTGCAGTCCCCTTCCTCAAGGGGACCCAGTTTCTCTTTTATTACTGGGATCTGGTTCTATGAACTGAGCTAGATCCACTCCCATGTACTTCCCTGCTTCCTGTTGTTACATAACAACCAGAACCTACCTTCCTCTGGAGCCCTGGTGGCACAGTAGTTAAGCACTTGGCTACTAACTGAGAGGTTGACAGTTCAAACCCAACAGCCACTCCCTGGGAGAAAGATGTGGCATCTGCTTTGGTAAAGATTGCAGCCTCGGAAACCCTATGGGGCAGTTCTACTCTGTCCTATAGGGTCGTTATGAGTCGGGTTTGGTTTAGTTTGGCCTTCCTCACCATGTAAACTATTTCCTCTCAGAGTAGGGAATGTATTTCTCCACTGAGCTATTCTGAGGCTGACCCTATTATCAGCCTGGAGGTCCTGAGGGGTGGTGGGGGCCATACGCTGAGAAGGACAAGTGTCATGAGAAGCACCTGCCTCAAGAGAGCTTCTGTAGACTCTCTAGGCAAAGTGGCATCTCTCCTCTGTCAACCGTAAGGAGATTGCTTCGGTTGATGGGAAGTTTGAGGGAATCTGAAGATTCAGAGTTTTCATGTTCATACACTTAAATGTTTCAATCCTGGATCTCAGAGTTCCACTCTTTTCCTATCAAGACCATGAGTTGGCATCAAGACTGTGCATTCAGGCTCTGTTGCAGCTCTGCCACTCTCATAATTAGATTTTGGCCCAATTTTCAGTACAGTCTGCCCTGAGGCTGGAGGGAAGGACAATCTGTAAATGCTGCCGTAGAGGCCCTCTGGTTTCCAGAGCATGACTTGAATTAACAGTTGGCTACTCAACGGTTAAGCCCTCGGCTACTAACCGAAAGGATGGCAGTTTGAATCCACCCAGAGGAACACTGGAAGAAAGTTCTGGCAATCTAGTTCCAAAAACTCAGCCATTGAAAACCCCATGGAGCACAGTTCTGCTCTGAAGTGCTCTGATACATACGGCTATGAGCTAACGAAAACTAATACTGCTTACTCAAAACCTATCACTTCCTTTTTCATGGTTCCCGGTGCCATGTAACAAAAGGCAGCCCACTCCATACTATCCCAGTGCCACAGCCACCTTCCCGGTGTACCTTATCCTAGTTAGCCACAGGGGAGAGCCTTGGTGACTGTGTGCCAGGGATCATCCCTACCTCTTTTGCCACCAGGAATGGGGTCCTTATTGCTGTCTGACTAGGGAGTGGCCCAACTCCAAAATCCCATCCTAGGGTCTGCTTTCAGAAGCTTCCAACTGTCTTCACCACAGCTCTCCAGAAATCAAAGCCCAAAACAAAAGCCTAACTACAAGTACTTTATTGGGAAGTGAGAACCAGAGAGCAGGAGCAAGGGAAAAGACAAGCAAAGGAGAGAAGGAGGGAAAGCCAGTTCAAGATGTGTTAGTCAGTTGGCCTTCAAACACCTGCCTTTTCAAGTCAAGAACATTTGCTGACTGAAATTGGAGGAGGAAATGAATTGTGTGTCTGGTTACCTCCATAAACATCTTCCTCCTTTGCCCTAAGACCAGAAGAACTGGATAGAAAAATTCTGATCAAAAGGGGGGAAATGTAGAAAAGAATTTCAAATTATCATGGAATCCAGACTTTCTGGATTCATAGGGGCTGGGTGAACCCCCAAAACTATTGCCCTGAGACAATCTTTAAACCTTAAACAAAAACTATCCCCTGAAGTCATCTTTGAACCAAAAAAATGGTTTATCTTAATAAGTGGGTCTGCCTCCAGCATTGTGCTCTTTTAAAGAATTGCCTATGTGAGATCAAATTGACAATGGCAACTCAAAAGTTTAGATGAGAAGCTAAGGGGGCAGTGAGTTTAAGTCAATGGTGGTGGAACAATTTGGAGAAGGAAGGTGAGAATGTTTGCACAACTTGAAGACTGTAATCAGTGTCACTGAGTTGTACATGTAGAAATTGTTGAAATGGTGTTTATGACTGTGTATATTTTCACCAAAATTAAAAAATAAAATCTAAAAAAAGAACATTTGGCTGACAATGGATATACTGACGGCGGTCACATCTTGACCATGAAGCAGTGAACGGAGGCCATCACCTGGATTTCAAATTCAGGCAGGACCAAAGTTTAGGAAGATAATGAGGTGAAAAAGTTTGGGGCCAGAATGAGTCTCCTTCTTGCCTCAGTTTCCCCAACTTTGAAGGCAAGGTCAAGAAGTCCGAGCCCATGTGTAAGGATAGCACTGATTTCATACCCAGATTCCAAACCCAGCCACTCCTCCAAAGCACTGTGATCTTGGGTATTTTATTTAAACAAGGGTAGAAAATTAACATTGTCAGACAACGTGCTGCCCATATTATAAATAAAAATACTGAGCTCTAAAGACATACAGGTATCAATTGGAAATTCTGGAATTCAAACTGGAGGCTGCCTCATTCCAAACTTGCTTCCAATACTATGTTGTTGTTGTTCGTTGCTGTCAAGTTAGTTCCAACTCACAGTGACCCCACGTACAACAGAACAAAACGCCAACTGGTTCTGCACCATCTTCACGATCGCTGGTATGCTTGAGTCTATTGTTATGGCCACTGTGTATTTTGAGTGCCTTCCAACCTAGGGGGCTCATCTTCCAAGCACTATATCGGACAATATTCTGTTGTGATCCATAGGGTTTTCATTGATTAATCTTTGGAAGTAGATGGCCAGGCCTTTCTTCCTAGTCTGTCTTAGTCTGGAAGCTCCATGAAACCTGTCCACCATGAGTGACACCGCTGGAATTTAAAATACCCGTGGCATAGCTTCCAACATCACAGCAACAATCAAGCCACTAGAGTACAACAAACTGACAATGGGTGTGGCCCCCTACTACAACACGCTAGAAATTCTGTTCTGAGAATCCAAGGGCTAAACAGTCCCTAAATTATCTGAAATTATAAGAATAACTTGGGTGGGAAAAGTGAGGTTCAGAGTGGTTTAAGGGAAAATATTCTTTGAATTGGTGGATTTATCTGAGTCTAAGTCACATGTGAGTCTATCAGGACTACAATCCAACTGACCTTCGTGCCTAGGGAGATTTCTTTTTCAAGTGATTCTTTTCTAGTGTGTAAACACAGATTTTCTTTCTTTCTTTTTTTTACTGTGGGATTTTCCTCATTTACTGTACATTTGCTGAAAATGTAGATTTTGATAAGAAAAATATTTGGACACCTGGGGCAGGAGGGAAGTTGTGAATTCCCTGCCCATTGTTCCGGAAGGGAATGGAAAGAGTGAGAGAGGCAGGCTGGATTTTCATGCCCCACGAGCAAAGCCAGCGGCCCAGCTCTGTCAGGTCTTCCTGATGCTGCCACACCCTCACCTCTCTTCCTGGAAGCAGATGCCCTGCACAGGCCACCAGATACAAACAGAAAGGGCCAGTCGGTAGCCAGAATGTGGCCAAATAGGGCCAAGTGTCCAGAGCCCTGAGGCAGCACGTCTGGGTGGAGGGACTGGGTGCTTCTTGCTAACTGGGATACAGTAGGCAGAGCTAGATGTTCCTGGTGGCACAAATGATTAAGCCTATAGCTCCTAACTGAAAGGTTGGCAGTTCAAGTCCACCCAAAGGCACCTCAGAAGAAAGGCCTGCTGATCTACTTCTGAAAAATCGGCCATTAAAAAGCCTACAGAGCACAGTTCTACTCTGACACACCTGGGGTTGCCAGGAGTCGGAGTCAACTCAACGGCACGCATTTTTTCAGTTAGGCAGAACTGCCATGGGGAAGCAAACCAGCACCAGAAGCGAAGACGTTTCCGGGATAAACTGAATGCTCCGAAGGTCAGCGGAGCAAGGGCGGGGGGTTGGGGACCATGGTTTGCGGGGACTTCTAAGTCAATTGGCAAAATAATTCTATTATGAAAACATTCTGCATCCCACTTTGAAATGTGGTGTCTGGGGTCTTAAATGCTAACAAGCGGCCATCTAAGAGGCATCAATTGGTCTCAACCCACCTGGAGCAAAGGAGAATGAAGAACACCAAGGCCACACGACAACTAAGAGCCCAAGAGACAGAAAGGGCCACAGGAACCAGAGACCTACATCATCCTGAGACCAGAAGAACTAGTTGGTGCCCGGCCACAACCGATGACTGCCCTGACAGGGAGCACAACAGAGGACCCCTGAGGGAGCAGGAGATCAGTGGGATGCAGACTCCAAATTCTCATAAAAAGACCAGACTTAATGGTCTGACTGCGACTAGAGGAATCCCGGTGGTCATGGTCAATGGTTCCCAGGACAGGAACCATTCCCGAAGCCAACTCATCAGACATGGAAGGGACTGGACAGTGGGTTGGAGAGAGATGCTGATGAAGAGTGAGCTCCTAGTATCAGGTGGACACTTGAGACCGTGTTGGCATCTCCTGTCTGGAGGGGGGATGGGAGGGTAGAGAGGGTTAGAAACTGGCAAAACCGTCACAAAAGGAGAGACTGGAAGGAGAGAGCGGGCTGACTCATTAGGCGGAGAGTAAGTGGGAGTATGTAGTAAGGTATATATAAGCTTATATGTGACAGACTGACTTGATTCATAAACTTTCAATTAAAGCACATAAAAATTATTTAAAAAAAAAAAAAGTAAACCAGCAAAGCACCTTTGTCTACAGGTGGGTGTAAAGAGATTTGGTCCAGGGGCATCTGAAAGCCTTCAGGTGAATGCCCACCACACACACACACACACACACAGTGTAGCCCATTCCATCTGAAGAGGGCCTTGACTCTCCGAAAGCTCTCGTGTTGATGTCACATCGGCCTCCCTTCAGCTTCTACCTTTGCTCCTAGTTCCTCTCCCTGGAAACCTCAGATCAGACTCTTCCCCCTTGCTCTGTCTGAAGTTTCAAACATTTTAAGTCAGACACCCCATATCCTCCAGAACCTTCTCTTCTTGGGCTCACTGTAGCACTTTCTCCAGTTTCTTCTTCTTCTTTTTTAAGTATGCAATTCAGTGGTTTTTAGTATATTCACAGACATGTGCACCGTTACCTCAGCTGAATTTAAAACATTTTCATCAACTCAAAGAGAAACCCACACCCGTTAGCAGTCACTTCCACTCCCAGCTCCCCCGAGCCCCTGGCCACCATTAAAACCTACTCTCGGCTTGCCTATTCTGAAGATTTTCTATGAATGGAATCACATAATATGTAGTCCTATGTGTTTGACTTCTGTCACCTAGCATGATGTCTTTTCGTTGTTCACCCATGTCATAGCAGGTATCAGGACTTGGTTTCTCTTTATGGCTAAGTAATACTCCATCGTATGTGTGGACCACGTTGCGTTTGCCTGTTCATCCGTTGATGGGCACTTGGGTTGTTTCCACCTTTTGGCTATTGTGAACAGCACTGCAATGAGCATTGGTGAACAAGTCTTTTTGTGGGCACGTGTTTTCATTTCTCTTGCGTATACACCTGGTTCAGTTGCTCCGTGAGTGACATGGTTTCAGGTATCCCTGCTGTCTGGCTCACTCCTTTCTGCTCCTCTCACGTAGCAACTGAATCGGAACTCCGGGTCAACGCTGACATCATGAAGCAGAACAGGGCCATCCCCACCTCCCCTGTCCCGACACATCTCTGCTAATATTCCCAGCCAGCGCACCTCATGCATGGCCACCACCTGTCTGTCCATGGAGGCTTGTGTGTTGCCATGATGTTGAACAGGTTTCAGCCGGGCTTCCAGACTAGGAAGGACTAGGAAGAAAGGCCTGGCAATCTACTTCTGAAAATCAGCCAACAGAACAACCAACATGGAATACTGAGAATGTTCGTGCATTGTGAAGCATGTAACCAATGTCACTGAACAACTCGTGCAGAAATTGTTGAATGGGAACCTAAACTGCTGTGTAAATCGTCACCAAAAACATAATGAAATATTATTTGGGGGGGGAACCTATGGACCAAGGAGTCCCTGGGTGGCACAAACAGTTAATCAATCGACTACTAGCCAAAAGGATGATGGTTCAAACCTTCCCAGAGGTGCCTCAGAAGACAGGCCTGGCCACCTGCTTCTGAAAACCCTGTGGAGCACAGCTCTACTCTGACACACATGGGGTCACCACGAGCCAGAATCAACTTGAAGTCAAATAACAACAAATCATGAGTGGCTTTCATTCCAGGAAGATACTTAAAATACTAGAATCGAAAAGCAAAATGCGAAGAAACAAAATGCATGGAAACCCTATGGATCGCAATGGTCCTATCCGCAACAGGTCACAAGGATGGCGCAGGACCTAGCTGCATTTCTTAGGGTCACCGTAAGTCAGGGGCCAACTCCACAGCAGCTTCAACCACAAAGATATGATGGAAAAGGGGCTTCGTGCATCCGCGCCCCCTCCCCAACCACACACACCCTCAACCAATTAAAACCCAGCCGTCATTTCTGCCTCGCCTCCTCCGACTGGCGGTGAGCGCCCACGGCAGGATTGGGCCACCTGCAGATGGAAACTTCGGCGAGGAGTGAGCACTGTGGTCTGCTGACCAAAACAAGCCCGTTTGCAAACTGGCAGGTGGAAGTTGCCCCATGAAGATAAAAGGCTTGATTAAGGAACGTTTAAAAAAAAAACTGGTTTAAATGTTTTTATGGTGTGCAAAAACAAGGGAGTGAAAACATAATTAAATTAATAAAAATTTTACTGATTTAACTTAGAAATAATGACAGTATTTTCAAGCAATCACGTCCATTGAGGTTTTTAAAATAGACTTTTATGAGCTGTTTTCTTCTTAAAAAAAAACCTTGCTTGGTGAAAAGCCTGCTAAATGACTGTTGACCACGTTAATTTTCAATTCTGGAGCCAGGATTTTCCTTATATCCGGGGAGGCTCCGTCTCTCAGATTGCAGATGGGCTGGCTGGCTTTCCGAAAGGGGGTTTTGGCAATTGGACTCTAAGATTTGTTCAGGAGAGTTTGAAGAAGCCATTTAATAACCAAATTCCTAAGGAATTCGGGAGGACTTTGATGGAAGACCTAACCTTGGGGTTACTGCTAGCTACGGCGTCAAATCGGCCCCAGCTCACGGCGACCCCATGCACAACGGAATAAACGCTACCCACCCTGTACCATCCCCAGGATTAGTTGCAGATCGGACCATTGTGGTCCACGGGGTTTTCACTGACTGATTGTTGGAAGTAAATCGCCAGCCCTTGCTTCCTAGTCCGTCTTAGCCTGGAAGCCCTGCTGAAACCTGTTCAGCGTCACAGCAACACACAAGCCTCCATGGACAGACAGGTGGTGGCTATGCATGAGGTGCACTGGCTGGGAGTCAAACCCAGGTCTCCCACATGGAAGGCGAGAATTCTACCGCTGAGCCACCAACCACCTCTTAATCTTGTTACAAAACCAAAAACCAAACTCGTTTCCTTCAAGTCCAGTGGATTCTGACTCATAGAGATTCTACAGGACAGAGTAGAACTGCCCCGTATGGTTTCGAAGGAGAGGCTGGGGGATTTGAACTGCCAACCTTTTGTTTAGCAGTCATGACTCTTAACCACTGTGCCATCAGAGCCCTCACTAATTACTCAGTGGCCCATTTCCACATCTCTCTTGACCCTTAAACCAAAACCATGGAGGTAGAATGAGAAAAAAAAAAACATTTGTAACCCTGAGATGATTGAGACAAAGAGGAATTTGGGGGGCAGGAGATGCTTGAGAGAAAGGTGGTAAATAAATTGCAAATAAAACAATGGTTGTTGAAAACACACAAGAGGGTGTGAGGATCGCCTTTTCAGATGTCACACTGAAAACACATGGTAATATTTGAAAACACGTGTGCGTATTCTCATGGTAACAAGCCTAAAGAGTGTAACTAACCTGATACAACACTGGTATCCAGTGCACAACCACCAGGGCTGCAGATGCTGACAGAACCCCTAAAACAGGCAGACCCAGAAACTGTTGACTGGTGGCCAGGGCAATCTCCCATCTCCAGACCCAAGGATGGCTCCTGCCCCAGGGCCTTTGCACAGGCTCTTCCCCATCAATCTACGTATTGGCTCCCTCATGAACTGTGACTTCAAACATCATCTCCTCCAGGATGCCATCCCCCACCATCCCATCTGATACAGCAGTGCACCCTCCTGTCCTTTGACATGAGTCTCCACTATCCCTCCCGCTCCATCCCTGACCCTGGGATTCAGGTACTGCCCTATCAGGGACCTGCCACTTTTCTGGGTGCTATGAGGGGACAGTGCAAGGGCCCATCCCAGTCTTGGAACCCCCTCCCTTAAACAGTCCCATCTTCATTCCTGTTAATTGGCCTAATATTGAGTTTCGGTGCTTCCGTTCTACCTTCCTGGTTCATCATGTAGTGCCTCGGATCTTAAAAGCTTCTGAGCGGCCATTCCAGATACAACAATTGGTCTCTATTTGCTGAGCGCACCAGAGGAAGAAAGAAAGACAAAAATAGGAGGGGGATAGGGAATGTGTGCCCTATCACCTCTATGAACAATAACCTTCATAGCCATGAGGCCAGAAGAACTGGGTGGTGCCTGGCGACCATTACTGGACATTTAGATCAAGGATTCAATAGAGGAATCCTGATCAAAAGGGGGAAAATGTAGAACAGAATTTCAAATTCTCATAGAATCCAGACTTTCTGGAGCCACTGAGGCCACATGACCCCTCCAAAACTATTACCCTGAGGAAGTCTTTAAACCTTGACCCAAAATCATCTCCTGAAAGTCATTTTTTAAATAAATAATAGTTTAGCCTAATTAGAAAAGAATGTCTACATAAGCATTACACTCTTTTAAAGAACCATCTGTATGGGATAAATCAACAACAGCAACTCAACAGGATAGATGAGAAGCTTAGGGGGCAGTGGGTTTGCACTGATGATGGTAAAATAGTTTGGGTAATGTTGTCAAGAAAGGTGCCATAACTTGAAGAACGTAACCAACATCACTGAGTTGTACACGCAGAAATTGTTGGAAGCGGTATATGTTTTGTTGTGTATATTTTCACTAACACACACGCACACACACCTATCTTCCCTGCCAGCTGCAGTCATCTCAGGCTCTGCTACTGCTTCCAACCCCCAAGATAACCCCAGAGCCTGCCCTACCCTTGAGCAATTTCAACCCTTTTCTAAAACAACAGTGTCTTAACTCTTCCCTGGGGGCCAAGGAAGGCCTGGCCTCCTCATCTCCTTGCTCTCTGGAAGGAGATCAAGGAAGGGAAAAATAGCTGATCCCTTCAGATTCCTCAACAACAAGAACAGAGAGTGCTGTCATAACACATTAACCTTTCACATATGTTTATCAACACCAGAAACGTAATGAATTTTTTTTTCACAAAATGATAAATTAAAAAAATATATTATCATAATAGGCTACCAGAAATAATACCACTTGGAGGATTGTTGAGTACTGGGCTCAAAAAAGGAGCCCTAGGGGTTGGTTTAGGGGCGCAGTGGAAGCCCTGGTAGCATAGTCGTTAAGAGCTACAGCTGCTAACCAAAAGGTTGGCCATTCGAATCCACCAGGCGCTCTTGGAAACCCTATGGGGCAGTTCTACTCTGTCTGATAGAGTCGCTATGAGTCGGAATCGACTCGGTGGCAACGCGTTTTTTTTTTTGTTTGTTTGTTTTTTAAGGGTGCAACAGTTAAGAGCTCGGCTGCTGTCTTAGTTATCTAGTGCTGCTATAACAGAAATACCACAAGTGGATGGCTTCACAAACAGAAATTTATTCCCTCACTGTCTAGAAGGCTAGAAGCTCAAATTCAGGTGTCAGCTCCAGGGGAAGGCTTTCTCTCACTGTCAGCTCTGGAGGAAGGTCCTTGCCGTCAACCTTCTCCTGGGCTGAGAGCTTCTCCACGCAGGAACCCTGGGTCCAAAGAATGCGCTCTGCTCCTGACACTTCTTTCTTGGTGGTGTGATGTCCCCTGCTCTGTGTTTACTTCTCTCTTTTATATCTCAGAAGAGATTGGCTCAAGACACAGTCCAATCTTGTAGATTGAGTCCTGCCTCATTAACATAACTGCTGCCTATCCCACCTCATTAACATCTTAGAGGTAAGATTTACAACACATGGGAAAATCACATCAGATGGCAAAATGGTGGACAATCACACAATACTGGGAATCATGGCCTAGCCAAGTTGATACATGTATTTTGGGGAGACAAAATTCAATCCATGACAGCTGCTAACCAAAAGGTTGGCCGTTCGAATCCACCAGCCACTCCTTGGAAACCTTGAGGGGCAGTTTTACTCTGCCCTGTAGGGTCGCTGTAAGTCAGAATCGACTCAACGACAACAGGTTTGGTTTTGGGGGTAGTTTTTTTTGGAGGGGGGAGCTCAAAAAAAGAGAAGTCTAGCGGTCTGGATCGAACATCTCCGTTGCTGAGGACTATAGTCCAGCCTTCTGAGAGGTTCTCCCAGCATCACGCGAAGAAAGCGTCTGGGTTTACAAACACCTGGAGTTAGCCGTACCCTAGGAGAGGGGAAGACAGGCGGCATGGCCCACTTATCATCATAGTCAAGCCCACTTGAGCTAGGAGGGATGGCACAGACCACTGCCCCCAAGCCCTTACTTTACAGAGAGGGAAACCGAGGCTGGGAGGCCACGTGGTGAGTTACAGCCAGAGGTGGAAGTCCAGGTCATCTGCTGCTCAGCGTGCTCTTCCCACAGCTCCACATTTAGAAAGGGGTTTTGAACCGCAGGAGATCCGTGATGACTGGCTTCCTGACAAATGCTCTGTCAGCTTCTAGAAGGGGAAGGGACATTTGTGCTGGGTTTTGTAGGAACGGTGACCTGTCCCCAGGTTTCTTAAGAGACCCAAGCAGCCAGCACCCAAATGTGAACGCAAAGCCCCTTCTATCCAGTGGGTAAGAGCTGCCAGAGTCTAGGGGTGCATGACTGGGAGCCACCAGGAAGTGAGTCATGGACATTCAGCCTGTGACAGAGAGGTCCCACACACACAGCTCAATCCGCCAGGTGCAGAGACAAATCCCGTACACAAACGTCCTGGAGACGCTTATGGTGTGAGAAGGGCCAGGGGAGGGGGGAACACAAAAATAACAGCAGGAAGTAGAAAGTGAGCAGTGAAGGCCGGGAGAGATGTCTTCCCCCACCCATGCCTCTTCCACACTCATACACACACTTGTACACACGTTCACACCTCACGAACACATTCACTCCCTCATACTCACACTTACATTCACTTTCTCACACGGACTTACACATACTCTCATGCTTGCACACCCTCACACTTACACACTCTCTCTCACACATACACACTTTCACACTTACATTCACTTTCTCACACCCACTTACACACTCTCTCACGCTTGCACACCCTCACACTTATACACACTCTCTCTCACACTCACACCCGTGCACTAACACCAGCACCCTCGTGCTCTCTCCTGGGCAGTGGGACCATTCCACAGCAGCTGCCCAGCTGTCCCCGAGCCGGGGTCTCTTGCTCTCCTCCTTCCCAGTTAACACTCACGCTTTCTGGGATCAGCTCCTGATGGTTTACCAGCTCTGACTGAGGTGGGTAAGAAAAACAGATGATGGGTTAGGTAACCAGTATTTTTGAGGAACCCCTAACCAATAGGTTATCCCTAAACTTTAAAATATTCTTTTATGTATTGTCTAGGTCAGAAAGAAAGAATCAATGTTTGTAATACATATGTCATGTGTATATGTATATAACAGTGTTTTGTTTTGTTTTGTTTTTTTGTTTTTTTTGTAGCAGCATCATTTCCTCTGAATACAGTCCTGGGACTACTTCATGCTCCTTGATGGGCTATATTTATATTTTTTAATGATTTCATGAAAATATAATATTAAAACATAAATATAAGCAAATAATTTATCAACATAAAATATATGACATAAACAGCTATATAAATATTTATATTTTCACATGGTTTATAAAACATAAATATAAGTACATATTGTTATAAACATATAAATATGAGTATAGCCCACTGAGAATCAGGGAGTATTCAGATGAAATGTTACTGCTTTTTATTATTATGAATGAAAATGGGAAATACAATGAGCCAAATCCCTGGTGAAAATAACTAGAAAAGGAACAAAAGGGGAAGTTAAAGCAAACACAAGAGGAGTAAACAAAACCAAGAAGTATTTCCTTTGAAAATTTTTTGGTTGTTACCATCCATTGAACACTCATTACTTTTTATTTAATCCCATTTAATCCTCACAACATCCCTGTAAATTATGTCTTAGAAATGTGTTAATGTCTCATGGGAGGAAAGTGGAGCCTAGAGAACTAAACTACCTTGTCCAAGGTCAAGAGCTGTGGGAACCTGAACATAGACCTCACAGCCACTCCACTGACCCTATTAATCAAGAGTAATCAAATAAATAGATGAACACAATTAGGAATAAGGTAGGACTGTTGTTGTTGCTCGGTGCCGTCTAGTCGGTTCTGACATGGGGACCCCATGTACAACAGAATGAAATCCTGCCCACTCCTGTGCCGTCCTCACAATCGTTGTTATGTTTGAGCCCATCGTTGCAGCCACTGTGTCAATCCATCTCGTTGAGGGTCTTCCTCTTTTTCACTGACCCTGTACTTTGCCAAGCATGATGTCCTTCTCCAGGGACTGGTCCCTCCTGAAAAACATCCAAAATGAGACAAAGTCTAACAATCTTCGTTTCTAAGAAGCATTCTGGCCGTATTTCCTCCAGGACAGGTTTGTTTGTTCTTCTAGCAGTCCATGGTATATTCAATATTCTTTGCCAACACCACAATTCAAAGGCATCAATTCTTCGTCAGTCTTCCTTATTCACTGTCCAGTTTTGCATGCATATGAGGCGATTGAGAACATCACGACTTGGGTCAGGCACACCTTAGTCCTCAAAGTGACAGGATACTCACAACCAGTTCAACACAGATATTTTTAAAATCCTTAGGTAGACATTTTTCTTAGCTTTATGCCAATACACCTACTCCTCACTTATTGACTATCTCGTTTTCCAACATTTTGTATTTATGACAAGAGGGGGAAAATCTACTATCCAACTATTTCGCACATTAACAACGTATGTCTGGCAGTAACCATTTTGTGACCAGTGAGACATATGGCCCCCACCTACATTTCCCACCTCTCAGGTCCAGAGGGACATATGTGTCCTGAATAATATTTTGTGATCTGACGTGGTCCTTCCTCTGTTTTTTCATAACACTGATTTTTCACGTTAACGACCTGGTCTTTGGAACCTAGCCATGTCGATACGTGAGAAGTGGTTGTAGATGTGATAACCAAGTCACAGCATATGACTACTCGCAAAAAGCTATTACCAAAACTGACCCAGTGTGAAACATATCTGCCATTTGGCCAACAACAAAGGAAAGAAGAGGAAGCTATCAGAGGCTTCCCAAGACAAGAACCTTGCCTGAATCATGAAAAATTTATGTCCGAAAAAGGAACCCTCGTGGTGCAGTGGTTAAGAGCTCAGGCTGCTAACCAGAAGGTCAGCAGTTCAAACCCACCAACCGCTCCTTGGAGACCCTATGGTAGCGGTTTTACTCTGTCCCACAGGTTTGCTATGAGTCGGAAACTACTCAACGGCACACAACAACAACAACAACAAGGAACAAGTAATTCTTCCGTTAAATAAACTATTATAAAAAATGTACAAAAGTAGGATGTGCTATAGAATTATGAAACAAATAGAGTTTGATTTGAAATGAAATGAGCAGTGAAAATTTACAGGCTGGTCTCACTTATAAGCATAGACTCTGCTCAGGGTTGAATTGTGTCCCCTCAAAATATGTGTTGGAATCCGAACCCCTACAGCCATGAATGTGATCCTACTTGGAAATAGGGTTTTCTTTTGTTATGCTAATGAGGTCACACCAGGGCAGGAGTGTCCTAACCCTAATTGCTTCAGAGTAATTTTGTTGTTAGGTGCCCTCAACTCAAAGCAACCCTATAGGACAGAGTAGAACTGCCCCATGGGGTTTCCAAGGAGCAGCTGGTGGATTTCAACTGCCGACCTTCTAGTTAGCAGCCAAGCTCTTAACCACTGCGCCACCAGGGCTCCTAAAAAGACCAAAATAGGCCCAGAGGCCACACGCACACAGGGAAGACAGACACCACGCGAAGATCATCTACAAACCAAGGAATGCCCAAGGGTGGACTCGACACTGCCAAGCCCTGATTTGGACTTTCGGCCTCCAGGTCTGTGGGAGAATAGGTTTCTGTTGGCCAAAGCCACCCACTTGTGGTGTTTCTGTTACAACAGCACCAGTTAAGACAGGCTCAAAAATCCCCACGTAGGGAGGAGAATTTGCAAAATCAAGCGAAGCCTGAGTTTTGTTAACAGTAGTGTACCAAGGTTGTTTTCTTAGTTTTGACGAAGGCATGGAGGTTATGTAAGATTGTTAACCGATGGAGGAAATGCGTGAAGAGTATATGGGAACTCTCCTGCTAGCTAAAATTATTCCAAAATAAAAGATTTATTTAAAAATGTCCCCAAACACAAGCAGAGAATCTCAGCACTCAAAAAAAATAAAATAAAATAAGAAGATATCCACAGCAATCAAGCAGGGTCATCCCCTTAAAGCAGAAGAACGCTTAGCGAGATTTATCATGGTGCCAAGAGAAATGGTGAAAGATCATGGAATTATCTCGATGGATAACAAGGAGGCATTCGAAAAATTTTGCTGTTTAAAAATTTGCATGACCATCTTCTTTCTAAACCCAATAAATATTGTGGATTTAAAACTAAAAGCCGATATTACTCAATATAGAAGTTCAAGAAAAGATTAATCCAAAGGGCATTATGCTGAGTGAAATAAATCCATCACAAAAGGACAAATACTGCATGAGACCACTGTTGTAAAAACTCAAGAAAAGGTGTAGACAGAGAAAGAAATATATCTTTGATAGTTATGAGGGAAGGGAGAGAAAAACACTAACCACACGACAGATACGTGGTAACTTAGGTGAAGGGGAAGAGTACACATCATAGCGGAGTCAGCTCAATGAGACCCAGGCAAAGTTATAGATGATTTCATATGCACATCCAAACTCCCTGAGGGACCAAGTTATTTTGGGCTGGGGGCTGGGGACCATGAGCTCAGGGGACATCGAGGTCAATTGGCATAGCATAGTTCATAAGAAAATGTTCTACATCCCACTTTGGTGAGTAGCGTCTGAGGTCTTAAAAGCTTACCAGCAGCCATCTAAGATACATCTTCTGGCCCCATCCTGTCTAGAGCAACGGAGAATGAAGAAAACCAAAGACACAAAGGAAATATTAGTCCAAGGAACTAATGGACCACAGGTACCACAGCCTCCACCAGCCTGAACTCAGAACAACTAGAGGGTACCCTGGTACCACCAACTGACTACTCTGACAGGGATCACAACGGAGGGTTCTGGACAGGGCCGGAGAAAAATGTAGAACAAAATTCAAATCCACAAAAAAAAAATCTGGTTCACCGGCCTGACAGAGACTGGAGGAACCCCGAGACTATGGCCCCCAGACACCCTTTTAGCTCAGGACTGGAGTTATTCCCGAAGCTTAGCCTTTAGCCAAAGGTAAGACAGGTCTATAAACCAAACAATAACACACGTGAGAAATCTGCTTTGTAGCTCAATCATGTATACGAGAATAAACGGGTACACCAGCCCAACAGCAAAGACCAGAAGGCAGGAAGGGACAGGAAAAGCTGGACAATTGGAAACAGGGAACCCAGGGAGGAGAAGAGGAGACTGTTGACACATTATGGGGATTGCAACCAACGTCACAAAACAATTTGTGTATAAATTGTTGAATCAGAAACTCATTTGCTCTGTAAATTTTCACCGAAAGCAAAAAAACAAAAAAAAAGTAAAATAACAAATCCACAAACCAAAGAAAGAAAAGAAGTTCAAGAAATCATTAACATTAAAAATCTGAATTATCCCGCAGTGTTCCCTCTGCCAGTTACCACTCCTGTTTCGTATAAAGCTCAAAATACTGGAAAAAGTTATCTAACTAGAAAAAGAAATGAGGTATACAGGTAGGAACGGAAGAAGCAAAAACATCAATTTTATTGTAGTCATGATCGCAAACCTAGAAAAACAACACAAAATGCTAGTAAATTATTTCAGGAAAAATGTAGTAGATAAGAAAGAAATTTAATCAACTGTGTCTTACATGAATATCGTACAACTACAAATATAAGTAACATATTGCTGCTGTCAATTCCAGTTCGCAGGAATGTGATAAATCGATAGTGAAATTCTGAAATTCCTCTTTTAGAAGTAAGAAGAAAATACCATAGAGGGGAAAAAGTGTGTGTGCACAGGCTTACATGTGTGTGCACAGGTGTACATGTGTGCTTGTGTACCTGTGTGCACCCAGGTGTCCATGGAGGCAATGCCATTCAGCTCACCAGGTTAGCCTTTAGAACATCACCAAGCCACAATTATTAAATTGCATGCTTTAGGATTTTAAAGTAAGGAATAGATTCTAACTCTCGTAGGAATCTGGTACATGGCAAACTAATAAAATAATGGGTATGTGCCGAACAATGTGTCACTGGGCAGAATACCTCTTCTCTCTGACCTGTGGGCTTCTCTTCTGCTAAACGGGAATGATAACAACAATCACCCTTTATTGTGTGATTACCGTAAGCATGTATAAGCCACCAAGCAGAGGCCCGCCAGCAGGGAGAGTTCAACACCTGTTAGACACCAGTGGTAGTTGTCAGCGCTGTTGGGGCAATTGACGCTCAGTATAAGGAAAAAATGAGTTAGGTGTGCATTTCAGAAAAGCCCAGATAGGTTAAAAAAAAATACACTTAAACATTCAGAATACTGTTATAGTAATGTATTTAGTATACTATAAAAATTGTTTTGACTTTAACATTTTCTTTTTTACTCTTTAAAAACCTTTTTAACTTGCTTGCATATAACTATTGAGAAAAAGTCTGAAAAGATCTACAAAAAAATTACCACTGGTCTCCTGCGGGTGGCGGTGGCGGGGGGTGGGGGGATTGCAGCTGCTTATTTTTTTCTTTTCTTATTTTTGCTTGTTTTTATTTTCTGCACTAAACAGGTGTCACTTGTGTGATAAAAAAAAACAGATTGTTATTTTTTCAAATTTATTTGTAGTAAGCTAGAAGAAGTCGGATAGCATTTTTGCTGTGTACCAAAACCAAACCAACTGCTAGTGACCCTACAGGACGGAGTAGAACTGCCCCATAGGGTTTCCAAGGCTGTCCTCTTTAGGGAGTCAGACTGCCACATCTTCCTTCCATGGGGTGGCTGTTGGGTTTGAACTGCCGGCCCTTTGGCTAGCAGCCGAGTGTTAAGCACTGCGCCACCAGGGCACTTTTGCCGTGTAAAGGAAATAAATTCCGACTAAAACCAGAAAAATCTCATCAGACAATTTGCATATGTAAAACAATTTAAACCCCACGTAATCGTATGTGTGATTGAGAAAATGAATAATAAACAAATTAAAAGTTAACTCTCTACATACGTGGAAATATCACTATAAAATGTATACGATGAATACCAGTTACAATTTAATAAGTGGTCAGAAAAGAAGAAAATACAACTTACTTCAGAAAATTCGAATAACAAATTGGAAAAAATGTGAAGCTTACTAAATCTGAAAGAAGCAAAACTTAAAACAACACTGTTGTTGTTGTTGTTAGGTGCCGTCGAGTCGGTTCCGACTCATAGCCACCCTATGCACAACAGAACGAAACATTGCCCGGTCCCGCGCCATCCTTACAATCATTGTTATGCTTGAGCTCATTGCTGCAGCCAGTGTGTCAATCCACCTCTTTGAGGGTCTTCCTCTTTTCCGCTGACCCTGTACTCTGCCAAGCATGATGTCCTTCTCCAGGGACTGATCCCTCCTGACAACATGTCCAAAGTATGTAAGACACAGTCTTGCCATCATTGCCTCTAAGGAGCATTCTGGTTGTACTTCCTCCAAGACAGATTTGGTCGTACCTTTGGCAGTCCATGGTATATTCAATATTCTTCGCCAACACCACAATTCAAAGGCGTCAACTCTTCTTTGGTCTTCCTTATTCATTGTCCAGCTTTCACATGCATATGATGTGATTGAAAATACCATGGCTTGGGTCAGGCGCCCCTTAGTCTTCAGGGTGACATCTTTGCTCTTCAACACTTTGAAGAGGTCCTTTGCAGCAGATTCACCCAATGCAACGCGTCTTTTGATTTCTTGACTTCTGCTTCCGTGGGTGTTGATTATGGATCCAAGTAAAATGAAACCCTTGACAACTTCGATCTTTTTTCCGTTTATCGTGATGTTGCTCATTGGTCCCGTCGTGAGGATTTTTGTTTTCTTTTTTATGTTGAGGTGTAATCCATACTGAAAGCTGTGGTCTTTGATCTTCATTAGTAAGTGCTTCAAGTCCTCTTCACTTTCAGCAAGCAAGGTTGTGTCATCTGCATAACACAGGTTGTTAATGAGTCTTCCTCCAATCCTGATGCCCCGTTCTTCTTGTAGTCCTGCTTCTCGTATTATTTGCTCAGCATACAGATTAAATAGGTATGGTGAAAGGATACAACCCTGGCGCACACCTTTCCTGACTTTAAACCAATCAGTATCCCCTTGTTCTGTCCAAACAGCTGCCTCTTGATCTATGTAAAGGTTCCTCATGAGCACAATTAAGTGTTCTAGAATTCCCATTCCTTGCAATGTTATCCATAAATTGTTATGATCCACACAGTCGAATGCCTTTGCACAGTCAATAAAACACAGGTAAACATCCTTCTGGTATTCTCTGCTTTCACCCAGGATCCATCTGACATCAGCAGTGATATCCCTGGTTCCACGTCCTCTTCTGAAACCGGCCTGAATTTCTGGCAGTTCCCTGTCGATATACTGCTGCAGCCAGTTTTGAATGATCTTCAGCAAAATTTTGCTTGCGTGTGATATTAATGATATTGTCCGATAATTTCCACATTCGGTTGGATCACCTTTCTTGGGAATAGGCATAAATATGGATCTCTTCCGGTCGATTGGCCAGGTACCTGTCTTCCATGTTTCTTAGCATAGACCAGTGAGCACCTCCAGCGCTGCCTCTGTTTGTTGAAACATCTCTGTCATTAAATAACCTGTTAAAAACCAAAACCAAACCTACTGCCATCAAGTTGATTCCCACTCATAGTCTTCTAGGCTGTAATCCCACCACTGCCAACTCCATGGAGCCCTGGTGGTGTAGTGGTTAAGAGCGTGCCTGCTAACAGAAAGGTGGGCAGTTCAAATCCACCAGCCACTCCTTGGAAACCCAATAGGGCAGTTCTACTCTGTCCTACTATGAGTCGGAACTGACTCAATGGCACCTAACAATAGCAACTATCTTTGCAGAACCAGATCCCCCAGCAGCCGCTGCGCCTAAGTTTGAACGGCCAAACTTTAGGTTAGCAGCTGAATGCTAACTGTTTGCACCACCCAGGGAGGTATACACCTGTTAGTTCCACCAAAAGGAACAAAATAAAACAAAATGATAAAACTCGGTGTGGGTGGAACGAGGTGAAAATAGTAGCTCTCCTTCCACATTGCTGGCGGTGCTTGCAGTATTTTGAGTCTATACTTCTGCTCAGCTTTCTGACAGCCCTTTTTGTATTCTTGAGAGAAGGAAAAACAAAAACAAAAGCCTATAGTCTCTTATGTCACTTTGGAAAGTATGTCCCAAGCCAGTGTTTCCCAAGTAGTACTTTAGCATACTTCCAAAGGATGTCAATAGATATTACATGAAAAAAGGGCTCTGGTCACGCACAAGTGTAATTCTACCCTGTAGGACTTCTCAGAACCTTTTATGTGGTAACGTGCATTGTGAATCTTTAAGAATATGTAGCATTTGGCCTGGTGGCTCACTAGTTAGAGTGCTAGGCTGCTAACCGAAAGGTCGACAGTTTGAACCCTCCAGCCGCTCCTCAGGAGAAATACGTGGCAGTCTGCTTCTGTATTGGAAACCCTACAGGGCAGTTCTACTCTGTCTTATAGGGTCGCTATGAGTCGGAATCGACTCAACGGCGAGTGTTTTGGTTTAGCAATTGCCCAGTTAATTTGACCTCAGAATCTTTTTTTTTTTTTTAATGGTAACTTTATTAACATCTCACAGAACACTGGGCTTCTGAGAAGCAGATTACTAATAAGAAAAGTATTTTGTATAAAGATGTTATTTATAGTAGTGAAAACTTTGAAACAACCTAGATTTTCCCCAGCAGAGAAGTGGTTATCCAATTCAGCTGTTTAATTTAGTCAAAATCTTTTGAGTGTTAAGTTTCCTTTCGTGTGCCAGCTAGATAAGCAAGCTTCTTCATTGGAGGTAAGAGTTGAATGGGGAGCAGAGCCCCGTGAATTGTCCCTAGAGACCTCATTTCGTAGGTTTTCATTGCTCAGTGGTCCCTGTTTCATGGAAAACCCACCAAACTCAGTTATCATCTAATCCAGAGATGGTATCAAAGATCACACGCTCTGCTGAAGTCAAATAGGAAAGTATACTTCGAGCTGGATGTTTGAGTGTCCCTGTTAACCTTCAGAAAGGGGAAGAAGCTGGAGCCCACTTCCCCAGAAGTGGTGTCGTCAGCTCAGCTCACTGACCCCTGATTAGATCTTGGTTGAAGCCAGGATCAGAAATTTGCACCGCATAAACTCATTCATGTCTCGTTCATTCTTATATTCTGTCGGTTTGTTTACCTTTGGTTTCCTGGGAAGCATTCCTGTTTGAAAATTCCCAATCCTCTCCTGGCCAAACCGAGGGGAAAAGAGAATTTGCTAACTCTGGTCACATTTGGGGAGGAGGGGCTGGAGCAAAGAAATAGCAGTGCAAACCAGAGCCCCAAAGACTACATAAGCCAGTTGCTGTCGAATCAACTCCAACTCATGGCGACCCCGTGGATGTCAGAATAGAACTTTGCTCCGTAGAGTTTTCAATGGCTCATTTCTCAGAAGCACATCTCCCGGCCTTTCTTCCAAGGCACCTTTCAATTAGCAGCTGAGAGCATTAACTGTCTGCATCGTGCAAAGACTCCAAAGGGCACACAGGCACAAATATGTGACGTATGTACATAAGGACCATGGGGGTGGTGTAGGCTTACGGGGACCCTGCAGGGCCAGAGAAGGGGAGGAACTCACATCCTTTGCAGCTGATTCCCAATGCCCACCCCATGCCTCCATCTTCACCCCATCACCCCTCATCCCATCCCTCACCCCACCCCTCCCCACCCTACCTTCCAACCCCACCTATCTCTCTCTCATCCCATCCCTTACCCTACCCCTTCCCCATCCCATCTTCCAGCCCCACTGCATCTCTCTCTCACCCCATCCTGCCACTTTTATCCCGCTCACCCCCAATTTCCCCACGATGTTTAATACACACACACACTTAGAGTTTGTCTGTCTTCTCAGCAGCCTTCTGATCTTGTTGATTTAGGAAGCAAGAGAAAGTCGTTACTAGTCAAAAAGAGTCCACATTCTGGGGTCTTAAACGCTAGCAAGCAGCCGTCTGAGATGCATCAATTGGTCTCAACCCCCTTGGAGCAAAGGAGAATGAAGAACACCGAAGACACAAGGAAAATATGAACTCAAGAGAGAGAAAGGGCCACATAAACCAGAGACTCCTTCAGCCTGAGACCAGAAGAACGAGATGGTGCCCAGCTACCACTAATGACCTCCCTGACAGGGAACACAACAGAGAATCCCCGATGGAACGGGAGAAAAGTGGGGTACAGAACTCAAATTCTAGTAAAAAGACCAGACTTAATGGTCTGGCTGAGACTGGAGGGACCCCAGAGGTCATGGCCCCCAGACTCTCTGTTAGCCCAAAACTAAAACCATTCCTGAAGCCAACTCTTCAGACAAAGATTAGACTGGACTATAAGACATAAAATGACACTGGTGAAGAGTGTGCTTCTTAGCTCAAATAGACACATGAGACTATGTGGGCAGCTCCTGTCCCAAGGCGGGATGAGAAGGCAGAGGGGGACAGGAGCTGGTTGAATGGACACGGGAAATACAGGGTGGAGAGAAGGAGTGGGCTGTCACATTATAGGGAGAGCAAGTAGGGTCACATAAGAATGTGTGTATAAGTTTTTATATGAGAAACTGACTTGAATTGTAAACTTTTCCTTAAAACACAATAAAAATAAAATTTAAAAAAAGAGCCCACGTGTCTCCAGTGACATTCAAACATCCACAGCCATCTAAAAGCTCTCCTGGGGCGAACGCCTCACCTGGAATGGCCCACAGCCACCACTGTTCAAGCCAAGGGCTTGGCTTTGAACCTTGAATATTCCTTCCTTCATTCCTTGGTCCAACACTGCTGTGCAGAACCCCGCCTGAGTGTGAGTCCCCAGGGTCAGATAACTCTAGCTCCCCACCTGCCTCACAAAGTTTAGCCTGGGATGTGGGAGTCTCAAATGCCAACATCTAGCAAAACTGAACCTTGACAGCGACTGTCATGGATTGAATTGTGTCCCCCCAAAATGTGTGTTAACTTGGCTGAGCCATGATTCCCAGTATTGTGTGATTGTCTGCCATTTTGTGATCTGATGTGATTTTCCTATGTATTGTATATCCTACCTCTATGATGTTAATGAGGCAGGATTAAAGCCAGTTATGTTAACAAGGCAGGACTCAACCTACAAGATTAGGTTGTCTCTTGGAGTTATCTCTTTTGAGATATAAAAGAGAGAAGTGAGCAAAGAGACAGGGGAACCTCATACCACCAAGAAAGCAGAGCTAGGAGCAGAGCACGTCCTTTGGACCCGGGGTCCCTGCACTGAGAAGCTCCTAACTGGGGAAGATTAGTAACAAGGACTTATCCCCAGAGCCAGCAGTGAGAGAAAGCCTTCCCCTGGAGCTGGCACCCTGAAGTCAGACTTCTAGCCTCTTAGACTCCGAGAGATAAACTTCTCTTTGTTAAAGCCATCCCCTTGTGGTAGTTCTGTTATAGCAACATTAGATAAACAAGACAGCTGGACATAAACAGATACTTGTACACCAGCGTTCATTTCAGCACTAGCCAAAAGGTGGAAACAACCTAAGTGTCCACCAATGCATGAACAGATAAAATGTGGTCCATCCATACAATGGACTATTACTCAGCCATAAAGAGAAATGGCGTCCTGAGACCTGCTACAACATGGCTGAACCTCGAAGACATGACGCTGAGTAAAATAAGTCAATCACAACTGGGCAAACATTGTATGATCCCGCTCATGTGAAATGACAAGAATAGGCAAAAGTATGGAGTCCAACGTTTATTAGCAGTCACCACTAGTCAAAAGGTTGATGGTTTGAACCACCCAAAGGCACCTCAGAAGACAGGCCTGGAGACCTGCTTCCAGAAGTTGACCGCCTTGAAAACCCTGTAGAGCAGCTCTGCTCTGCACACTTGTGGGCACCATCAACTCGAAGGCAACTAACAATGACAGGATTGGGAAGGGGTGGGGGGACATTGTTTAGGGAGCAATGAGTTTCCGTTTGTGGTGATGGAAAATTCGGCAGCAATTAAGGGTGATGGTTACACGGCAGGATCAATGCAATTGACATCACGAAATTGCACACCTGATAAATGTTGAATTGGCAAATGTGTTATATATATTTTTACAGCAATTTTTTTAAAAAACGAAGCTTGATGGCAGTGTGCGTTTAGAACTAGATGGTAAACAGGTCGGTGGGTTTTATTCCAAATTTCCAAAGCCAGCCTTACAGGGCCCATCCTGATCGCCTGTCCCTGGAGGCTCAGCCCTCCTCCCAACCCAGCCTCCAAGACGAGGGTTCACAGGGCTTTGATCGTCGTTCGTGGGGAGCTGCCCCCTGAGTCAGATCACAAGCAGAGGTTTGTGAGTTTATCACATTACTGGGCCTGGTCACTTGGATCCAAATTACAGGCCAAAGCCACAAAACCATCTCCCAATCAAAGGCCTCTTGCAGAAAGCCCCCACAAACACCCACTCCCCTTAATCAAAGCCGAGCAAGCGTGTCAACCGATGCTGCAGCGGGAGCACAGTGGTTTTTCCAGTTTCCCAAAGCACCCCTCTAATTTCCCTTCGGATGCTTTTGAGGAGGCGGGTACTACAGCAAACACAGCAACAAAATGCCCGACTGGAAGGTTGGAGACCCGCCAGCAAGGCTCCATCTCCCTCATCCTCACTTTCACCGCAGTGTCTTGGTCTGGGGCGTCTTGTCACCACGTACTTGAGGGCCGGCAGCGCTCTGTGTCTCTCAAGGCCCCCAAAGAAGTGCCTCTGCACACAGACCACTGTCCTAGCTCCCTGACACCGCTGCAACAGGAACACCTTGAGTGGGCGGCTCCAGGGCAGAAATGTATTTGCTCACAGTTAAGGAGGCTGGAAGCCCAAATCCACAGCGCCAGCTCTAGGGGACGGCTTTCTCTGTCAACGCTGGGGGAAGTCCTGGGGTCTTTCAGCTTCTGTTCCTGGTTCCTTGGAGAGCTCACCTGACATCTGTGCTTTCCCGTTTGTGTTTACTTGTCTCTGTGCCTAATCTAACTCTATGGGGCAGTTCTACTCTGTCCTATAGGGTCGCTATGAATTGGAACAGACTAGATGGCAATGGGTTTTGGTGCCTAATCGGCTTGTTTATAACCCACCCGTGACTGGTTTAAGAGACACCCTACACTGCTAAAGGTCTTCATTAACATAATGAAGAAAACCGTCTCTCCAAATAGGGTTACAATCACCAGTTATGTTGTTGTCGGGTGCCATTGAGTCCAATCCGACTCATAGTGACCCCATGCAACACAGTACAGCTGGCCTGTAGAGCTTCCTAGGCTGCAATCTTTACGGGAGCGGATCGCCAGGTCTTTCTCCTGTGGAGCCGCTGGGCGGGTTCTAACCGCCAACCTTTGATTAGCAGCTGCGCGCTCGTCCGTTGCTCCGCAAGGGCTCTTATCCACAAGTATATCAAAAGCAAACCGGTTGCCATCGAGTCGATTCTGATTCATAGCGACCCAATAGGACAGAGTAGAACTGCCCCATAAGGTTTCCAAGGCTATAACCTTTCCGGAATCATTTAGAAGCAAGGATGGGAAGACTTCATCTCCTATACTTCAGACGTGTTATCAGGAGGGACCAGGCCCTGGAGAAGAACATCATGCTTGGTAAAGTAGAGGATCAGCGAAAAAGTGGAAGACCCTCAACGAGATGGACTGACACAGTGGCTGCAACAGCGGGCTCAGGCATAACAACGATTGTAAGGATGGTGCAGGACCGGGCAGTGTTTCATTCTGTTGTGCACTATGAGTAGGAAATGACTCCACGGCACCTACCAACGACCCTTACAGAAGCAGACTGCCACATCTTTTCCTTCCGAGCAACCGGCGGGTTTGAACTGCCGACTTTTCAGTTAGTAGCCACATGCTTAACCCCTGCACCACCAGGGCTCCTATTTACAGATACAGGGACTAGGAATTCAACACAAGTTTCAGGGGGACACAATTCAATCCATAACAGTGCCTGAACATGGATGGCTTCATGAGATGGGCTCTCAGGTTGTAATATCCAAGGTGGGTACCAAGGAAGCGGTTACATGCAGGGCGGCGTAATGGTCCTAATGGTGTCGCTGTGACCTGGAATCTGCTCAATGGCACTTAACAACAACAACATTTTCAAGCCAGTTGATGATTATAAAATCTATCACCTTGTTCAGAAGTCCCTGGGTGGTGCAAACAGTCGATGCACTCAGCTGCTAACCAGAGGATGGGGGTTTGAATCCACCCAGAGGTGCCTGGAGGAAAAGCCTGGTGATCTGCTTCTGAAAACTCAGCCATTGAAAACCTTATGGAGCACACTTCTACTCTGAGACACACAGGGTTGCCATGGGTTGGAGTCAACCGGATGGCAACTGGTTTGTTTGTTGATAGGAATGATCCAGTTGAAAGAGAAAATGTTGATTCTGGAGAGTGGTGAGCGTTGCTGCCATAAGTCCCTTGAGGAGGCGAAAGGTGTGGGTCTAGTGCTCAGGTGGGAGGACTGGCCTTGACTGGGAGGATGGTGGCTCATCTATCACAACAGAGAGGCAATAGGGTTTGTGGTCATAGATGCAGGAATGTGGGAGCTTTTGGTACACCTGGGGTCTATACAAGGCCAAAGCACCCAGATGAGGAGCAGAGCCCCAGCTGTTGTTAGTTGTTGTTGTTAGGTGTTGTTGAGCTGGTTCTGACCCACAGCGACCCTATCTGCCACAGAACAAAACACTGCCCGGTCCTGCGCCATACTCACAATCATTGTTATGCTTGAGCCCATTATTGCAGCCACTGTGTCAATCCATCTCATTGAGGGTCTTCCTCTTTTCCGCTGACTCTCTACTTTACCAAGCATTACATCCTTCTCCAGGGACTGATCCCTCCTGACAACATGTCCGAAGTATATAAGACGCAGTCTCGCCATCCTTGCTTCTAAAGAGCATTCTGGTTGTACTTCTTCCAAGATAGATTTATTCGTTCTTTTGGCAGTCCATGGTATATTCAATATTCATCGCCAATACAGCAATTCAAAGGCATCAATTCTTCTTTGGTCTTCTTTATTCAATGTCCAGCTTTCACATGCATATGATGCAATAGAAAACGCCATGGCTTGGGTCAGGCGCACCTCAGTCTTCAAGGTGACATCTTTGTTTTTTAACACTTTAAAGAGGTCCTTTGCAGCAGATTTGCCCAGTGCAATGCGTGTTTTGATTTCCTGACTGCTGCTTCCGTGGGTGTTGATTGTGGATCCAAGTAAAATGAAACCCTTGACAACTTCAATCTTTTCTCCTTTTATCATGATGTTGCTTATTGGTCCAGTTGTTAGAATTTTTGCTTTCTTTACGGTGAGGTGTAATCCATACTGAAGGCTGTGGAGCAGAGCTCCAGTTACAAGGGATGAAATAGGACCCGGCATTAACAATGAGAGCAGCAAGGGACAAAGGAGGTCCAACATGTGTTAATGATATAAGAGGAGACATCAAAGTTAAAGAGTTTGATTTTGTACTTTTTGTATTTTCTGTTTTCTGATCGAGGCCCTTGTGGTGCAGTGGTTAAGAGCTCAGCTGCTAACAGAAATGTTAGCAGTTCAAATCCATCACCTGCTTCTTTGAAACCCTCTGGGGCAGTTCTACTATGTCCTGTAGGGTTGCTATGAGTAGGAATCAACTCAACAGCGAGCAGTTTGTTTTTGTTTTTGTTTTTTTTATAGATATTTTCTGATCATGAGCATGCATTTTTTTTACAACAGAAGAATGAAGTTGTAAATAAGCTCTAGTTTTACAAAGTGTGGTGGGCAGCCTCTAGAATAGCCTTCCTGGTCCCCATCTCCTGGTATTCACTGGCTTACACATTCTCCTCCCCTTGGGTGTGGACGAGCCTAGTGACTCGCTAAGTGACAGGGCACCATTTAACTCAATTCTTTACTTAGATGGCAGTCCTTGGATGGTGGGAACAGTGAATGTGCTCAGCTCCTAACCAAAAGGTTGGAGGTTCAAGTCCACCCAGAGGTGCCTTGGAAGAAAGGCCTCGTGATTTACCTCTGAAAAGTCATCCATTGAAAACCCTGTGGAGCCCAGTTCTACACTGACACACGTAGGGTTGTCATGAGTCGGAATCCACTTAACAATAATTGGAGTTTTTTTTTTTTTTTTGTAACTTATATGAGCTAAGACTTATTAAAACCCATTGCTGTCAAGTCGATTCCAACTTACAGCAACCCTATAGGACAGAGTAGAGCTGCTCAATAGGTTTTCCAAGGAGCAGCTGGTGGATTTGAACTGCTGAGCTTTTGGTTCACAGTCAGGCTCTTAACCACTGCACCACCAGGGCTCCACAATGGAGTATTACTCAGTTAAGACTCCTTAAGTAGTGGGACATTGCTTAACTTAGATTCAACTTAGATGGGATGTCACTCTGCGATGAGGCTACAGACAGGTGGGGGTATCTGCCTTGCTGGCCCTCTCCCAGCACCCTGGCTCTTGGGGAATCAAGCTGTGGTATCCTGAGTAGTTCTATGGAGGGGTCCACATGGCAAAGAACTGAGTCTCCAAACAACAGCCAATGAGTGAGCTCAGAAGTTGATCACTGAGATGTCTGCAGCCCCAGCCCACACCTTGACTGCAGCCTGTAGGCACCTTGAGCTAGAAGCACCCAGCTGAGCCACGTGTGATCTCTAGACCCTAGAAAATATGAGATAGTAAACAGGTGTTACTTTAAGCCACTAGGTTTTGGGGTAATTTGTTACGAAGCAATAGATAACTGGTACGAAAGGGGAGGTACTCCTACGGCTCGTGATTCAGTCCTTGGGTTTCTAAATAAACCACGGGACAGTCCTCCTCCTGACTTTGCAGCTCTGTGAATGGATCGCCAGCCATCCAGGAAGGCAGTGCTGAAATGCGTGGGCTCCGGACACAGCCTCCCTGGACTCTTAGCCCAGCTCTGCCACTTGCTGGCTGCACGACGTTGGGCAAGTCGTTTTCTCCATGAGGCACAATTCCTTCTCCTAAAAGAGGGGGCCTGCAAAGTGCTTCCTGGGCTCAGTGCCCGGCACGCAGCAGGTGTGGAATAACCGTTATATTACACACCGTACCGTATACCAGTTACCGCCAAGGCGACCCCGACGCACGGAGATAGGGTTTTCAAAGGTTGATTTTTCAGAAGTAGATTACCAGGTCTTTCTTCTAAGGTGCCTCTGGGTGGACTTGAACCTCCAGCCTTTTGGTTAGCGGCGAGCACGTTAACCGTTTACACCACCCAGGGACAAGCATGCTGGGATTTCTCCCGTTCAAAAGAAAATGTAAATCCTCCTTTGACCCCATTTCCCTCTCCAACTTTCTTCCCTTTACAGCAAAACTGACTTTTCCCTGACAGCGGAGCTCTGGGACTCATGCTTCTCCTTGCAAACCTGACCCCACCACGGGCCACCGTCGTTGTGTTGATTATTGTTATTCCCTCCATTTCACTGCTCTTATTCTTCGGGACACTACAGCCTGTGGCCGTATGCAGAGACCAGGCAGTGCCACACAGCACGGGGGCGGGTGAACCTCCACCACGTGGGTTACTGCCCCACTGTCCAGAGGAAGCACCCCTGGAAGTTCAGCCCTGCACAGGGTCCCCTCATCCCCATAACCCAGGACCCAGCCTTGCTTCTGCAAGTTCAAGTCTCTGGGTAGTGCAAATGGTGAACACGCTCGGCTGCTAACAGAAAGGTTAGAGGTCCTAGTCCACCCTGAGGTGCCTCGGAAGAAAGCCCTGACCATCTGCTTCCAAAAAATCAGCCACTGAAAACCCTGTGGAACCTAGGTCTGTTCTGACCCACGCGGGGCCGCCAGGGGTCAGAATCCATTCAATGGCAACTGTTAGCTGTAGGTAATTAAGACGGTACGTCACTTTCAAGATTAGGTTGTAGAAGACTGGGGCGTCTGTCTTGGGCTTATGTTCATCTTTCTCTCTCTGTCTTTCTGTCTGTCTCATCTATCTACCTCTCTCTCCTCCTTTTGTGCTTTCTCTCTCCTTGTCTAAGTCTCTCTCTCTCCTTCTCTTTCTCTCCCCTCCTTTCTCTCTCTCTGTGAACCAGCTGCCACGTTGTGAGAGCATCGAGAAATGGAAGCCTCCTGCCCATAGTCGCTCCGTGAGCTGGAAGCAGATATGCTCTGTCCCCTTCAGATGCCTGCAGCCCGGCCCATGGAGCCTCTCCATGGTACCTCTGGGTGGACTTGAACTGCCAACCTTTAGGTTAGTAGTCAAGAGCAAACCATTTTAGCCATTGGGTGGACACACCCCCAACACCCTAACCCCTGGAGCTGTGGTAGTGACACGTGCTGTACTCAGGGCTAGCAGGAATTAGGCTCAGCTGCCCCGGGCTCTGTAGGCTGGGGAGAGAGACTTGGCAGAAAGGATGGGAAAAACCTAGAATCACCTTTCAGGGTATTTTCTCTTTTTGCAAGTTGAAGCCCCTGGGTTACTTTGGAAGATGCTCAGGATGCAGGTTTACTCAAGGATATCAGGGACATAGTCATGAGAGGTGACACATTCTGATCCCTGAGCCAAGATGGCTGGGATGCTGGGTGGACCATGGAAATGCTGGGCGGACGGTGGGAATGCTGGGCGGACGGTGGGAATGCTGGGTGGGTGGTGGGATGTTGGGTGGATGGATGGTGGGAATGCTGGGTGGATGGATGGTGGGAATGCTGGGTGGATGGATGGTGGGAATGCTGGGTGGATGGATGGTGGGAATGCTGGGTGGATGGATGGTGGGAATGCTGGGTGGACGGTGGGATGCTGGGTGGATGGTGGGAATGCTGGGTGGATGGTGGGATGCTGGGTGGATGGTGGGGTGCTGGGTGGATGGTGGGATGCTGGGTGGATGGTGGGATGCTGGGTGGATGGATGGTGGGAATGCTGGGTGGACGGTGGGATGCTAGGTGGATGGTGGGAATGCTGGGTGGATGGTGGGATGCTGGGTGGATGGTGGGGTGCTGGGTGGATGGTGGGATGCTGGGTGGATGGTAGGGTGCTGGGTGGACGGTGGGATGCTGGGTGTATAACTGGGAACGCTGGGTGGATGGTGGGATGCTGGGTGGGTGGATAGTGGGAATGCTGGGTGTAAAACTGGGAATGCTGGGTGGATGGTGGGATGCTGGGCGGACGGTGGGATGCTGGGTGGACGGTGGGATGCTGAGCGGACGGTGGGAATGCTGGGTGGATGGTGGGATGCTGGGTGGATGGTGGGATGCTGGGTGGATTTTGCAATGCTGGGTGCATGGTGGGATGCTGGGCGGTCGGTGGGATGCTGGGCAGACGGTGGGAATGCTGGGCAGACGGTGGGAATGCTGGGCGGACGGTGGGAATGCTGGGTGGATGGTGGGATGTTGGGTGGATGGTGGGATGCTGGGTGGATGGTGGGAATGCTGGGTGGATGAATAGTGGGATGCTGGGTGGATGGATGGTGGGAATGCTGGGTGGAGGGATGGTGGGAATGCTGGGTGGATGGTGGGATGCTGGGTGGGTGGATGGTGGGAATGCTGGGTGTGAAACTGGGAATGCTGGGTGGATGGTGGGATGCTGGGCGGATGGTGGGATGCTGGGCGGATGGTGGGATGCTGGGCGGACGGTGGGATGCTGGGTGGATGGTGGGATGCTGGGTGGATGGTTGGAATGTTAATTAGGACACTACAACCCAAACCTACTGCCACTGAGTCAATTAGGACTTACAGTGGCCCTATAGGACAGAGTGGAACTACCTCGTAGGGCCTCCAAGGCGTAAATCTTTATGGAAGAAGACTGCCACGTCTTTCTCCCGCAGAGCAGCTGGTGGATTCAAACTGCTCAACTCTCTATTCGGGAGCCCTGGTGGTGCAGTTGTTAAAGCCCTTGGCTGCTAACCAAAAGATCATTTCGAATTTACCAGCTGCTCCGTGGGAAAGATGTGACAGTCAGCTTCCATAAAGATTTACAGCCTTGAAACCCTATGAGGCGGTTCTACTCTGTCCTACTCAACTCCACAGCAGGGGGTTTGGCTTTTGGAATCTTTTTGGACACAGATTGTCACCTCATTCTCCCACGGAGTGGCTAGTGGATTCGAACAGATCACCTTTCAGTTAGCAGCCAAGTTCTTAACCACTGTGCCACCAACCAAAAACCAAACCCATTGCAATCGAGTCTATTCCGACTGATAGCGACCCTATAGGACAGAGCAGAACTATCCCATAGGGTTTCCAAGGATAGCATGGTGGGTTCGAACTGCCAGCCTTTTGGTTAGCAGCCAAGCTCCTAACCACTGTACCACCAAGACTCCACTGCGCCACTATATCAGCCTTGGAAACCCTGGTGGCGCAGTGGTTAAGAGCTAAGGCCGCTAAGCAAAAGGTCGGCAGTTCGAATCCACCAGGCACTGCTTGGAAACCCTATGGGGCGGTTCTACTCTGTCCTGCAGGGTGACTATAAGTCGGAATCAACTGGACAACATAAGGTTATCCGCCTTATCGTGCATCCTAATGTCACGGCAATCAGCCATTCCCTAAGCATAGTTGCTCTATCGCCAGACTTTATGACCGCTCTGTGGAAAGGGTAGGAGAAAAAGAGAAAGAGAAAAGAGGAGGAAGAGGCAGGAAGACAAGGCATGAGGTGGGAAAGTGCTGAAAAGTCCTCTTTGAGAGCTTCAAGAACTAAGACCCCAAAACCCGCCTGGAGTTGGGCACACACAAAGATGAGCCCTCCTAAGCAAAAGGAATGAACACCTGCATCCACACGGAAACCTGCACGGTGTTCAGAGCAGCGCTATTCACGGTAGCCAGAGGCGGAATCCACCCAGCGGATGAGCAGATAAACGAAGTGTGACCTCTCCGTAAAGGGAATATTACTCAGCCACAGAAAGGACTGAAATCCTGATGCATGCTACAACTTAGACGGACCTAGAAAACATGATGCTGAGTGAAAGGAGCCAGACACAAAAGGCCACGTGTGGTATGATTTCATTGCCATGAAATGTCCAGGACAGGCAAAGCCAGGAAGAGAGAAAGCGGACCAGCGGTTGCCTGGAGCTCGGGAGAAGGAATAGGGGGAAACCGGATGAACTGCTAACGGGGATGATGAAAAGATTCTAAACTGATTGGGAGCGTGGTTGCCCAACTCTGTCAAAATACCAAAAAAACATTGAACTGTGCCCTTTACACAGGTTAACTTTATGGTATGTAAATTAAATATAAAGACCAACCCTACAATTTCTAGATGCTTCTTGTGGCATGAGCCACCTTTTCCTCCTGTGCTTTGGGGTCTGCTGGAGCTGCGTGGCCCTGGGGACCTCACTTTCCTCATCTGTAAAATGGGGATGAAATGACTGCTGCAAAGATTAAATTAGACGCCATGTGGAAGGGTGTTTTGCAGGTGAGGGAGCTCAGTCAGTAGTCGCCATGGTTAGCACCGGCCTCAGTATTCATTGTGACTCCTCGCCCTTGGAGCAGCCAAGACCCAGGAAGGGGAGGCATTTCCCAGGGTGGCTCCTGACTTCCCCCTTTTCCCCTCTTCTTTGCCTGCCCACCCTCCTGGTGCCTCTCCACCTCCCCCTCCACCCCTGGCAGCGGCAATGACACCATCCTCATTACCAGCCTTATCTTTCATCTCTTCTTTCCAAACAGCCTCTTCCCATTACCTGGAGGCTTGCATGGGAATTCACTGGTGGGTGGATTCCAAGCTTGGCCTCATCAGCCAGTTATCCAAGGGCAGAGGGAAGAGGTGGTGAGGCCTGAGGCGGGGGAGGGGGTAAAGGGCCTCCTGGCTCCCCTCTGAAAGATCCTGGATTCACCTTCCCATAAACCTGCTCAGCCGTCACCACCACAGCGTCCCCCGCAGCCTGCCCTCAATAACCTTCTCCCGTCTTACTGCTGGGAAGCTGCGAAGGGGATTCCAAGACCTGCTCCTTCAATAACTCAAAAAGCCTGGAGGAGATGGCATATTCACCCAGGACAAGACAGTGAAAGGAAAGCCTCAAGCTATTTTGCCTTGGGCTGAATTGTACCCACCAGGTATAGCACCCCTGCTTGCCCTGTGGTGATGATACTGGCAGTCCCATAAAGCCTTTGGTTAATAAATGTGGGGAGGTGAGTTGGCCGTGGCTGAAGGAAGGTGCTCCTTCAGTACCTTCTGTTTTCAGAGTGGGAAGAGTAAGGGAACGGGCTTTGCTAAGAATGTGTGCCAGGGTTTACCTCCGTGAAGTCACTTCAACTCTGTGAGGGCAACGCTATCAGGACTCCCATTTCCACGTGGCCAGCTGGGTTGGAGGTAAGTGACCCTGGCAGCCAGGGCGAGTGACCTAGACACGGGTCTGACCTGTGACGGACACACAGACAGAGCGAGATGTGAGCCACTGAGGTTCGCGGGTCATTTGCTACTACAGAAGAACTCAGTCTGTCCTCACGGATGGAGCAAGAAACCAAAATCAAACCCGTTGCCGCTGAGTCAATTCTGACTCACTGCAGCCCCGTGTGTTACAGAGTAGAACTGAGCCCCATAGGGCTTTCTTGTCTGTTAATCTTCACAAAAGAAGCCCTGGTGGCACTGTGGTTTAGCACTCGGCTGCTAACCGAAAGGTTGGCGGTTTGAAGCCCCCAGCAGCTCCGAGACAGAAAACACCTAGCAATCTGCTCTCATAAAGATGACAGACTTGGAAACCCTAGGGGCCAGCTCTACTCTACCCTACAGGGTTGCTATGGGTCAGAATTGACTTGATGGCTAGCAGCAACAACAATCTTTACAAAAGCAGACCGCCAGCCCTTTCTTCTGCAGCTCTGCTGTGTGGGCTCTAGCCACCTACCTTTTAATCAGTGGCAGTCTGCAGCACCCAGGGGCCTATGGATAGGGCAATGGAAGAGGGAAGGCAAAAGGTAGCTTTGAGCTGGAAAGCCATGAATGCTGGCAGGAGGTAGGCCTGCCCTGAGGACGTCTGAGATGCCGTCAGCCCTCACAAGCTGAGAGCCTCCATCTCTAAGTCAGTGGTCTCCAATCATGTAAGCAGAGCAGTTGAGAGTGCAGACTCTGGGGCCAGCATGCCTGGGTTCTAGTGCCAGCTCTGCTGTTTAATGTATGACTTTCTCCTCTGTGAGCCCCGGTTTCCTCACCTGTAAAATGGGTGTAAAGACAGTGTTGACCAACACCTAGAATTTGGACGTTCAGCCTCTAGAACTGTGTGAGTGGTCATTCACGGGTCATTAGTCTCCTGCAGCCACAGAAGACTACTGCACGCCCCTCCTCTCTAACACTTCTCAATGTCTTTACCCCTCACTGTAGGTATCATGGGGCCCCGGTGCCACAGCGGCTATGAGCTTGGCTGCTAACCAAAAGGTCTGCACTTTGACTCCACCAGCTGCTCCTTGGAAACCTTCTGGGGCAGTTTTACTCCATCCTGTAGGGTTGCTATGAGTCGGAATTGACTCAACAGCAATGGGTTTGGTTTGGTTTCTATGTACCGTTCTGCCACTCGTCTGTCAGTGTGTCATCCTGTGGAGGCTTGGGTGCTGCTGTGATGCTAGAAGCTATGCCGTCAGCATTTCAAACACCAGCAGGGTCACCCATGGTGGACAGATGTCAGTAGAGCTTCCAGACCAAGACAGACTAGGAAGAAGGACCTGGCAGGTATTTACAACCACCTCATATGCATGGAAAAGCAAGACAATGAATAAGGAAGACCAAAGAAGGATCGATGCCTTTGAATTATGGTGTTGGCGAAGAATACTGAATATACCATGGACTGCCAGAAGAACGAACAAATCTGTCTTAGAAGAAGTACAGCCAGAATGCTCCTTAGAAATAAGGATGGTGAGACTTCTTCTCCCTTACTTTGGACATGTTATCAGGAGTGATTAGTTCCTGGAGAAGGACATCATGCTTGGTAAAGTAGAGGGTGAGCAAAAAAGAGGAAGACCCTCAATGAGATGGATTGACACAGTGGCTGCAACAAGGGCCTCAAACATAGCAACGATTGTGAGGGTGGCACAGGACCTGGCAGTGTTTTGTTCGGTTGGGCATGGGGTTGCTATGAGTCAGAACTAACCTGACAGCACCTAACAACAACAACAACATAGGTACCATGGACTGCCAGAGGAACAAACAAATATGTCATAGTGGAAACATAACCAGAATGCTCCTTAGAACCAGGGATGGTGAGACTTCACCTCACTTAGTTTGGACACATCATCAGGAAGACCAACTCCTAGAAAAAGACATCATGGTTGATAAATGAAGGTGGAGAGGCCCTCGGTGAAATGGGTTGACACAGTGGCTGAAACAATGGACTCAAACATATCAAAGATCATGAAGATGGTACAGGCTGGGCAACGTTTCATTCTGTTATCATAAGGTTGCCCTAAGTGGGAGCTGAATTGACAGCAACTAATACCAACAATGGGTTCTATGGGGAAAATATTAAATGACGCCAGAAGCATCAAAAGAAGATGGAAGGACCCGGCCACAACCGATGACTGCCCTGACAGGGAGCACAACAGAGAACCCCTGAGGGAGCAGGAGATCAGTGGGATGCAGACCCCAAATTCTCATAAAAAGACCAGACTTAATGGTCTCACTGAGACTAGAGGAATCCCGGCGGTCATGGTCCCCAAACCTTCTGTTGGCCCAGGACAGGAACCATTCCCGAAGACAACTCATCAGACATGGAAGGGACTGGACAATGGGTTGGAGAGAGATGCTGATGAAGAGTGAGCTGCTTGTATCAAGTGGACACTTGAGACTGTGTTGGCATCTCCTGTCTGGAGGGGAGATAGGAGGGTAGAAAGGGTTAGAAACTGGCAAAATTGTCACAAAAGGAGAGACTGGAAGGGCTGACTCACTCGGGGGAGAGTAAGTGGGCGTATGGAGTAAGGTGTATATGAGCTTATGTGTGACAGACTGAGTTGACTTGTAAGCTTTCACTTAAAGCTCAATAAAAATTATTTTTTTTTAAAAATAGGAAAGACTGAAAAAAAAAAAGACACAGAGCAGGCCCTGGGGAGACATGATGACTAAATGTAATGTCACATTCTGGATGGGATCTTGGAACAACAACAACAAAAAAAATTCATGTTAAAACTGGTGAGATGGAATAAAGTTTGCAGTTTAGTTAATAGTAATGCATCAGTGCAGGTTTCTTGGTTTTGACATCTGTACCACACAGTTATAAGATGTTAACCTTCGGGGAAACTGGTAAGGGTTGTACGGAAACTCTCTGCAGTATCTTTGCAAATTTTCTGCAAATCTAAAATTACCCCCAAAAGTCTAAAATTATTCCAAAATAAAATTTTACATTAAAAAAAAAAGAAGAAGAAGATGGAAGGAATACACAGAGTCACTATACCAAAAAGAATTGGTCGACGTTCAACCACTGCAGGAAGTAACATATGATCAGGAACCGATGGTACTGAAGGGAGAAGTCCAAGCTGCTCTGAAGGCATTGGCGAAAAACAAGGCTCCAGGAATTGATGGAATATCAACTGAGATGTTTCAACAAACAGGTGCAGCTCTGGAGGTGCTCACTCGTCTATGCCAAGAAATGTGGAAGACAGCTTCCTGGCCAACTGGCTGGAAGAGATCCATATTTATGTCTATTCCCAAGAAAGGTGATCCAAACAAATGTGGAAATTATAGAACAATATCATTAATATCACTTGCAAGCAAAATTTTGCTGAAGATCATTCAAAAGCGGCTGCAGCAGTATATCGACAGGGAACAGCCAGAAATTCAGGCCGGTTTCAGAAGAGGACGTGGAACCAGGGATATCATTGCTGATGTCAGATGGATCCTGGCTGAGAGCAGAGAATACCAGAAGGATGTTTACCTGTGTTTTATTAACTATGCAAAGGCATTTGACTGTGTGGATCACAACAAATTATGAATAACATTGCAGAGAATGGGAATTCCAGAACACTTAATTGTGCTCATGAGGAACCTTTACATAGATCAAGAGACAGTTGTTCAGACAGAAAAAGGGGATACTGATTGGTTTAAAGTCAGGAAAGGTGTGCATCAGGGTTGTATTCTTTCACCATACCTATTCAATCTGTATGCTGAGCAAATAATCTGGGAAGCTGGACTATATGAAGAAGAACGGGGCATCAGGATTGGAGGAAGACTCATTAACAACCTGCGTTATGCAGATGACACAACCTTGCTTGCTGAAAGTGAAGAGGACTTGAAGCACTTACTGATGAAGATCAAAGACCACAGCCTTCAGTATGGATTAGACCTCAACATAAAGAAAACAAAAATCCTCACAACTGGACCAATGAACAGCATCATAATAAACAGAGAAAAGATTGAAGTTGTCAAAGATTTTGTTTTACTTGGATCCACAATCAACAGCCATGGAAGCAGCAGTCAACAAATCAAAAGACGCATTGCATTGGGCAAATCGGCTGCAAAAGAAAGATCTCTTTGAAGTGTTAAGCAGCAAAGATGTCACCCTGAAGACTAAGGGGCGCCTGACCCAAGCCCTGGTGTTTTCAATCACATCATACGCATGTGAAAGCTGGACAATGAATAAGGAAGACTGAAGAAGAGCTGACGCCTTTGAACTATGGTGTTGGCGAAGAATATAGAATATACCACGGACTGCCAAAAGGACGAACAAATCTGTCTTGGAAGAGGTAGAACCAGAATGCTCCTTAGAAGCAAGGATGGCGAGACTGTGTCTCACATGCTTTGGACATGCTGTCAGGAGGGATCAGTCCCTGGAGAAGGGCATCATGCTTGGCAGAGTACAGGGTCAGCGGAAAAGAGGAAGACCCTCAACGAGGTGGATTGTCACAGTGGCTGCAACAATGAGCTCAAGCATAACAACGATTGTAAGGATGGCGCGGGACTGGGCAGTGTTTGGTTCTGTTGTGCGTAGGGTCACTATGAGTCGGAACCGAATCCATGGCACCTAACAACAACAATAGTTTCTAATTTGTACAACTGTCTGTGAGTCTGCCCCACCTCCACACCCATTAGTGTGTCCACGGTCAGGTCCGAAGCTTGGTCCATTATTTTTGTCAATAACACCACGCAGTGCCTGGCGTTTCTTGCCAAGGCATCCGATGTGCCAAGCCCTGACCTAGAGGAAGGGACAGGAGATGAGAAGATGCTAGCCTATCTGCCTAGCTGAGGCCCTGATGTTGCATTACACCTCTAACCCTTCCGGCTGAAGCTTCCGGCTTTCTCTTTGGGTTAGAAGATGACCAGACTCCTCAGGCAAAGGGGCAAAGGAAATGGACTCCTGGAGTTCTAGGATCACAGAGGAGACCCTCCAGACTGGAGGGTCCAGAAGCCTCTGTCCCCAAGAGGGCCCACCTGAAGCTGAATGTTTAAACCAGCACCCCTCTGCCTTGCCCCCCTTCCCCACTGCAGCAGGAAACTGATGGCAGGTGCTGGCCTGGCCGGCTGGGTCCTGACCACGGTCAGCCAGCTTTAGTCTTGGTGGTTTCTCGACAGGTGTGTCTCACTGTCCACCGCAGTGCCACTGACCCACACCTTTGGCCAGTTTCACTTGTGATTGGCCCCCACCCCCCTTCTACAGTATAAAAAACCAAAAAACCAAACCTATTCCTCTTGAGTTGATTCCAACTCCAGGCAACCCTACAGGAGAGAATAGAACTGCCCCATAGGGTTTCCAAGGAGCAGCTTGGTGGATTCGAACAGCTGACCTTTTGGATAGCAGCCGAGCCCTCACCCACTGCGCCACCAGGGCTCCCTAGAGTAGAGAGTGGCTCCTGTTACACAATGAGGTGGGCACTGAGGCACCGTCCCATCCAGAGCCCGGGGCACAGCCTTCCTGAGGCTCCTGGCCTTCTTTGTCCCTGCAGAGACCACCCCTTCTGTTTCTGCCCCTCACGGGCCTGCTTCTTTTTCTAATCAACTGTTTTACTAGTTTTAGCGTGAGGGGCAGAAGAGCGGGGCGGGGCGGGGCGGGGAGGGGGGGAGATGAATGTGACTCAACTTTATTTGAAAGCCTGTTCCATGATTTAAATCTCACGTCCATGGACAGCTCAGGAGAAGTCCACCAATGAAAGCAAGTTTATAAAGTCACTTTAGAAATCCTTTGTGAACATAACTGAAATGTTTCATCGATTCCGCATAGAGTGAACGTCACGTGGCCCTAACTCTGCATAAGAACAAATACACGAATGAATACGTCTAACAGGCCTTGACCTACGCCAGGCTGTGTGCTGAACGCTTTGCGCACTTTACCCTGGTTACTCTTCACCAGGGCCTTGCCAGGGGCACTATGCCACAGAAGGGGACGGAGACACCCCCTGGCTGCACAGCTACTGGAATATATATGCCTGTGTCTGACACTTGGGTGCTATTCCATAGATATGGTTGCTAACTTCCTGGCACGGTCAACATGAAGTGCTTTGGTTTTGTATGATTTTTTTGAATGGATTAATGGTTATGCCCTCAACTACCAGCAGAAAGGTGGCTGGTTTGAACCCCCCAAGGAGGAGACACCTTGGAAGACAGGACTGGAGATCTACTTCTGAAAAGCCACACACTTGAAAACGCTATGGAGCACGGTTCTACGCTGCATACGTGGGGTCACCATGAGTTGGAACTGACTCGACAGCAACTAACGGCAACCACCACAGCTTTGAAAGAACCTGGACTTGCCCTCACAGTGTCTATGACCTGGAGGGGTGGTGGAACCCAGTGGCTGAGAGTGTGGGCTCAGGGCCGAGCTGACTCTGACTCACAGCGACCCCATGTGTGTCAAAGTAGAACTGGGCTCCATAGGGTTTTCAATGGCTGATTTTTGCAAGTAGATCACCTGGCCTTTCTTCCAAGGTGCCCCCTCTGGGCGAACTCAAACCTCCAACCTTTCAGTTAGCAGCTGAGCCCATTAACCATTTGTACCACGTGGGGACTCCCACTCATTCATTTAAAAACAAAACAAAAAACCATTGCCACGGAGTCAACGCTGGCTCATAGCAACCCTACGGGACAGAGATCTACTCCGGGACAGAGATCTACTCCGCAGGGTTTCCAAGGCTGTAAACCTTCACAGGAGCGGACCGCTAGATCTTTCGGCCCCACAGAGCGGCTGGTGGGTTCAAACCACTGACCTTTCAGTTAGCAGCAGAGAGGTTAGCCATTGCGCCACCAGGGTTCCAGTGTTAATAAAAGAGGAAAACTGGGTGTGAGGTATCTGGGAACTCTCTGTACTGGTGGCTCAGTGGCTAAGTGCTCGGTTGCTAACCAAAAGGTCAGCAGTCCAAATCCACCAGCCACTCTTTGGAAACCCTGTGGGGCAGTTCTACTCTGTCCTGTAGGGTCACTATGAGTCGGAATCAACTCAGTGGCAATGGGTCTGGTTTTGGTTTTGGTCTGTACTAATTTTACAAGTTTTCCGTAAATCTAAGACTGTTCTGAAAAATAAAGTTTATATATTAAAAAAAAAAAGTGCGGGCTTGGGCTATCACCACTGTGTGAACCCAGACAAGTTAAACCAAACTGCGCTGTGCCTCATTTTCCATACCTATTAAATGGGTTTCCCAAGGGTTTGTTTGAAGGTTAAATGGCATTTGTCTCACCTCCTGCTCAGGCAAAACACCTTGCGGAAGTGAGGAGTGAGGGCCTCCACTCAGCGAGGGCTTTTTCTCCAACCCCCGCAGGAGATGGGCTTCAGAGATGGTCATTCTTTCCTTAACTGGGAGACCGGCACCCACCCAAGGCTGCTGGGAGCTGCCATTGAGTTGGCCCCCGACTCACGGTGACCCCAGGCACAATGGAATGAAACACTGCCTGGTCCTGCACCATCCCGGTGAGTAGTTGTAGACCAGACATTTGTATCCGTGAGGTTTTACTGACTTTCAGAAGTAGATTGCCAGGCCTTTCTTCCTTGTCTGCCTTAGTCTGGAAGCTCTGTTGAAATCTGTTCGGCATCACGGCAGTACACAAGCTTCCACTGACAGCAGGGTGGTGGCTGCACATGGCGTGCCTTGGCCAGGAATCAAACCAGGTTTCTGCGTAGAAGGGAAGAGTTCTACCACTGAGCCACACTGCTCCCCACCCAGGGCAGTTGCTGCGTGCTTTCGAGTTGATTTTGACTCATAGCGACCCTATAGGACAGAGTAGGACTGCCCCGGAAGGTTTCCTAGGCTGTGATCTTTACAGAAGCAGATTGCCAGGACTTTCTTCTGTCTTCTACCGAGGAGCAGCGATTGGTGGGTTCGAACCTCCAACCTTTCCGCTAGCAGCCCAGCACTTAACAGTTGCACTAGTGTTTGGGGCACATGGGGGTGAATTCAGCCGGGCTCAGGGCCCGGCAACCTCTTCTCCCCTTCCCCTTCTGCCTCCATGTGACTGCGGCGGGGTGGGGGGTAGTCCTTGACCAAGGAGAGGAGGGCAGAGAGAGGCGTCTCAGAGTCCCACTGACCCGTCCACTTCTGGGGGATCACAGATCGCAGTCCGCCCCTGACCCTGAGGAGCAGAGGCAGAAAGCAGCCGGGTCAGAGGAAGCCGTATGAGATGCAGCTGTAAGCTCATTTTTTTTTTCTTTTTTTATCTTGACTTGACACTCAGAAAACGGACCGTTCAAGACTTAAAATTAAAAAAAAAAAAAAAAAAAGTTATCTATTTTATGGGCTTCTTCCTGTTTTTTTTTTTTTTTTGGTAAGCATCTCCTGGATTCCACTTCCTAATCGCGCGGGACATGGGACTCAACCACCGACTGATTTTGATTAAAAAAGAAAAGAAAACTGTCAGACGGCTGCGAGGCCTCTTCTGCACTTCTGTCACTCCTGGTAAAGCGGAATGGTCACCGGTCCGGTTCTGTCGCGTCCCTCAGGTGGACAGTCACCCTACTGCAGACACCCCTAGGGTCTGAGCATCCTCCTACCCGCCAGTCTTTACAAACGAACATATTACGCCCGCAGCCCGACTCTCCTTATTACTTGGAAAAGCAAGCGCTATGGGCGGGAACCGGGGGCTGGCTCCGCACCGCCTCGGACCGGGCGTCCACATTCCGCACCCTGGGAGGTCCGCAGTGGTGGGAAGCGTTGAGTGCGCGCCTTCTCGAAGCCTTACGGTAAGCGCGGAGCGCAGAGCAACCACGTGGCCGCGGCCCTAGGGCCGGGCGAGAATCCGCGGAATGTGCCGCGCGTCCTCGCACCGCTGGGAGCCCCGGCCCAGGTCAGGGCGCGCGCCCCCCGCCCTAGCCGGGCCTCCCCTTGGCCCTGGCCCCGGGCACACGCGGGCACCCGGTGGGTTTGGGGGACGGAGCGCGGCCCAACTGGCCCCTGGGATCCCGTGCGCCTAAATCCCCTAGTCAGTCGCGACCCCGGTCCCTCCACAAAGCCCCCGACGGCTCGGGTTCGAGGGTCCCCAGGGAAGGGGTACCGGAAGCTAGGTTTGAGCCCCATTCCCCCAAGCCTGCGAAAAAGGCTCCGTCCTCCTCCTCTTCGCCCCCCCTCCCCGGCAAGTATCGGGAGTTCTAGAACTCGGAGTCTCCCCACCGGAGACCCCGGCCGTCCCACCCACCCCCAGGGCCAAGGCGAAGCGTAGAAACGCTTTCTGGAGGGATCCACAGGGGGAAGCCGGCTAGAAAGGCGGGGGGTACGTCCCCGCGGAAGATCCTCGAGAAAGGGCGGGGGAGGGCAGGTGACAGGCCCCGGGGCGCGGGAGGGACGTCCTGCTCCCGCGGGGCCAGGGCGCGTGGGAGCCGACGACGGTCTCAGCGTGGTCCCGCCGCCTGCAAAGCCGCAGCCCCAGGCTCCGTGGCCCCGCTGGTCCTGGAGCGGCCCCGCGGCCCCGCTGGTCCTGGAGCGGCCCCGCGAGCCCTCGCACCGGCAGAAGCCCTCTCAGACATCCAGGGGCACGTGGCCTCTGAAGTCATAGCCCCCATCCCCGCCCGAGTTCTCCGCCTTGGCTGGAGAGGCTTTCTTCTACACCTGGGCGCCCACTCCCCACTGGGAGCTTGAGCCGGCAGGCCGGAAAATACTGAACTTTGGGGTTCATTTTGCTCAGGGCACCAGGCAACGCGTTTTGAGTGGGCGAGGATCAAGGGGATAGAATCTTCTTTCAACTTCAAGAGTTGCACCTCCTCCCTCGCAATCCCAAAAGCGTCTTTGGGTCCAGGGCCCCACTACTGTTGGGGTTTTTAAGTCCTGCGCCCACTTCGCCCGCGTCCGTAGGGGCAGGCAGTGTCCCAGCCCCGCCGCCGGACGTCTAGGGGCGGGGGGAGCCTGTGTGTGGCTTAAATTAAGGGATCGCTGATGGGGGCGGCGTGGGGTGCGGCCGCCCCCGTCCCAAGCTGCTGGCTACCCCAGGTGGGCGCCGAGGCTCGGGTGCGCTGGGCGGGCAGCTTTGGGGCACGCGCAATCGGCGCCGCGGAGCCCTTGCGGAGCTGCTGAGCACGTGGCTCTCGGTGCGCGCCCCAAAAGCTAGCAGCGTGGGGGCAGGGGAGCCCAAGCGTCCCCGGAACCCCGCGGCCCGCCTTCGGAAGCGCTTTCCAGTGCGACTTAAGGGCTTAACAATGGAAAACTCGCGGTGCTGGAGCCAAGTCCTTTCAAGTCGCCGCCAGGTATGCGGCTGCAGGTGACCCCACCTGGGTGCGCCCGGTCGCCGTCCTCCCGTGGGGGGGAGGGGAGTGCGGGTGCCGTAGGGCGACGCCAGCGGAAGGTCGCCCCTCTGGCCGCAGCCCCCTCGGGAGAGCCCCCTGCTCAGGCAGCGCGCAGCCGCGGTGGGACCTGGGTCGGCTCCGCGGCGCGCGGGTTCCTGAATGAACGCGTTCCCTTCCCCCTTTGAATGAAGGTTCCCACAGCCAGGGACGGTGGCAAACGCGCGCCGCAGCGGAATGCGCCCTCTCGGGCCAGCGATCCGCCCGGCCGCTGCCACCGCCCAGGGGACCGAGGCGAGGGAGGTGGGGATGGGGGTTCCAGTAACTTAGGGTTTCCTTTCACACGAACGCGGTTTCCCTCCGAATTGGGCCACCCGACCTTTGTCTCCAAGTGGTCCCACGCAATCCACGCGGAGCGCTTTAAACGAGCTCGGAATGCGCAGTGTCGGCGGCGTGGTGGGTTTTACAAACAGTGCCAAATGGAAGCGGCAACGGAAAAGTGCTGAAAAGTTGCTTTACTCTGCAAAAAAAAAAAAATCAAAATGCGTCTTCTGCTCTGTTAGCAGCAATTAACCTCATGGGGCCGGGCGGTGGGTTTCCTCGGGAGCTAGGGGGCCGCCAGGCTGGGCTCTCCCGGCGGGGGCTGGGCGCCGGGCGCTCCCCGCGGGGCCCCAAATTCCTGCGCCTCCCCCACCGGTTCCTGGACGGCTCTACACGCCCGCCGGCCGGGCTTGCACTTTTGCGCCCGTCCCTGAGCCGGGAAATCAACAAAGTTCCTCCTCGAGATCTGCCCGGCCCGCCTAGTAACAGCGCCGCGCCCCCATTGGCTCATGCTAATTCCAGTTTCCTCTCTTCCTCGCCGTGGGGGGGCAGCTCCCTCCTGATCCCGGAGCCCGAGTGGCCGGGGTGGGCGATCCTCCTTATGCCCTGCTGCCCCTCGCCAACGTCGGCGACTCGCGCCTCTGGCCGGGCCGGGGCGCACACCGGGGCGCGAGCCCCTGGACCCTCGAGGCCCTGCCGCCGGTGAGGGCGCGCAGCCCCATAAATCATCGGGCGGCCGCCGGGTCGGGAATTTATGAATGAAAAGCTGCCTGGCCGCCCTCGTGCGCCGGCGGAGGCTGCTGAGGCTACGCCGTGCCCGGGGTCGGCCGGGGCGTGGGTACCCGGGGAGGGCGCATGGCGGTGGGCGCGTCCTGCCCGGTCACCCATCGCCTCGGGGGCTGTGACCCTCCCAGACCCGGAATATTAGCCGCCCTCATTCCGGCGGGGGATGGGGCGCGGGAGGAATCCCCCCTGTCCCCTGGCGGGGGGCGTCTTCATTCGCAGCGTGCGCCCTTTCCACCCGGAGGGCTATCTAAAAACCCGTTTTCTTTTGCGCCTTTACTGTTAGGGGAGTCGGTGGTTTTTAGGACATTAAACTAGGTTCAAAGATACGTAAATGAACAGTTTTCTAAAGTGGGGACAGGTAGTGTAAAAACAAACAAAAAAAAGTTAAGAATGGGTAAAATAGCCTTTTATTTAAAAAAAAAAAAAGAAAAAACACACCAAAAAGCCAATCTCCATTTAATAAAAATACCGTATATATTTTTGTGTGTCTTTCTTAAATTTAAGTTAATATTAGGGACCCGATCCTATTACCACGATCACATATAGATTTTGTTTAAAATCATCTGTTCAAGCACCCATTTCTCTCACTTTCAATTGTTCTAATTCTTGCCAGCCCTCTGGCGCTCACAAGCGCAGCCCCAGGGCAAGTTCGAAAGGTGAAGAGACATTCACAAACCCCGGCAAAACCGTGTAGGAAGCTTCCGGTGGTCTCGTCCCAGGCAGAGAGGAGGCTAATATTTCCAGCAATTTAATTTCTTTTTTAATTAAAAAGTGAGGCGGGACAGACCTCTGTTTCGCAGCCTTCCATTCCAAGGTGTTTTTCCGCTGTTGAAATGCCGGGACTGGGGGAGGGGACACTTGGCGACCCCTGCAAGGATGTACTTGCCAAGGTAGGAGGACAGTCCGCGGATCCCTCAGGCGAGCAGGACAGGATGATGGAAATGCTGGCCACCATCTTGGGCTGCTTCTGGAATTTTCGGGGATTTATTTTATTTTATTTTTTGAGCGAGCCTGTGCTGGGCTGAAGCCCCTTTTAACGTTTAGGGTTACCCCCTCGGGCATTTCCAATGACCCCCCCGTGGGCCGGAATGAAGGTGCCACCAGGGTCCTATGCTCTGCCCCGCGTCCCCGCCTGTTAAACAGTTCCTGAAATTTACACGTGTTAATGAAAATGAAAGAAAAGGCAGAAGCTGTGATTCCTTCCTTGGCCGTCCCTCCGCCCGTGGGTGACCTCGTGGCGTTCTCGGAAATGTGCCCATTCTCCCGGCTCGGATATAGGGTGTCGCCGAGCCCCAGCGTCCCCCCTCCATGCGGTCTCCCCAGGCTCCGTGTGGCCTGCCCGCCCTCTTCGTTGTCCCCTTCTGCAACGCCCCCTCCCCAAATCCCCGGGGACCACTTGGAGGGAACCGGGCCCCCCTGCACCCCTCTTCCCCCGCGGGGAGAAAGGCCGCGGCGGGGCGATTTGCATTTCTATGAAAACCCGGCTTCGGGGGGAACTCCGCCGCGGGGCAGGAGCGGCGCCTCTGGGATGCCTTTTGGGCTCTGCCCCTCGCTGCTCCCCGGCTCTCGGCCCGCGCCCCCTCCCCCTGCGCCCGCCCCGCCCCCCCGCTCCCATTCTCTGCCCGGCTTTGATCTCTGCTTAACAACAGTAACGTCACAAGGACTACAGGGGAGTTTTGTTGGAAGTTGCAAAGTCCTGGAGCCTCCAGAGGGCTGTCGGCGCAGTAGCAGCGAGCAGCAGCGGCCGCGCGCTCCTGCGAGGGGCAGACGAGGGCGAGAGAGCGCGGGGCAGCGGGAGGAGCGAGGCCGAGCTCGCGGACCGAGCGGGAGCCCGAGCCTGAGCCCAGCCGACCGCCTTCTCCGCCGCCCAGCCCAGCCGCCGGCATGGAGCACCAGCTCCTGTGCTGCGAGGTGGAGACCATCCGCCGCGCGTACCCCGATGCCAACCTTCTCAACGACCGGGTGCTGCAGGCCATGCTCAAGGCCGAAGAGACCTGCGCACCCTCGGTGTCCTACTTCAAGTGCGTGCAGAAGGAGATACTGCCGTCCATGCGCAAGATCGTGGCCACCTGGATGCTGGAGGTGCGTGGCGCCGGGCCGCCCTTTGGGGACTTTCTGCAACTTGTTGCCTAAGCCCAGATTGCTTTGCCTCTCATCTCTCCCTTCTTTCACCCTCACCCCAACTTTCCAGTTCGCCGAGGGTTGCTAGGAATCTGTCTTTTCCAAAGAAATAGATATTGTGGGTATTTTTTTTTTTTTAACCAGGAAAAAATGGGGATGGGGGTGGGGGCGTTCGAAACTCCCTTTCCTACGGGGTGGAGGGCTCGAGGAGGGGTGCCTTCGGAGAAGCGAGTGGCAGGGGCACCCGAATAAGCCGAAAGGTGCGGGTCGGCAGGCTGGGGGCGCCTTTGGTGGCCCCCTCCCGGCCGCCACCGCCGCGCAGCCCCCGCCTGCGTCCGCGCCTATCTGCGCCTCCTCTCCCGGCCGCTGCGGCCCGGGGCGCCAGCCCCGGGGGGAGGGGGTATCGATTTGATTTTTAAATTAATATCCATGGACACGTATGCAAGGGCCACTCGTGCCAGTATTATGCGCCATCTTTGTTCTTTTATTGCAAAGCAAAAGTGTTTATTAATAATTGGGGGGAGGGTGGGGGCGGGGAGCGGCCGGCGAGGCGCTGGGGCCGCGGCGAGGGGCCGCCCGGCTGCCGGGAGCCAGGCGGGAGGGGTGCGGGAACAGGGTGTGGGCATTTCTGGGGGGACCCCGCTTGGGAAGTGTGGCCCCTTTGTTCAAGCAGCGACCCCTGGGGCTCCCTGCACCGCCAGCTGGCCCGGAGAGCACGCCGGGCTGCAAGGTCGCGTGGCCCCCAAGACACCAGGAATTGACCCCCGTCTGCGAGGGGCTTGGCTTGGGGGGGCCTGCCCAGAGTCATCCGGGTGTCCGGGGCACATTTTCAGGCCCGCGGTGGGCGTCTAGGGGGACCGCGAGTATTTTAAAATAATTTTTGAAAGTGCGGCGTGGTGCCCTTGCGAGAGGGAAACGGCGCCCGCGCCCAGGGGGAAGGGGTGCCCCCGAGTTTCAGTCCCTGGGGCGCTCCCTGGAGCCTGTAGTGAGCTCCAGAGCCCCGGCCTAGGTAAAGGGCCGTCCGGGGATCGTTTTCAGGGATTTTTTGTGCGCCCACTTATTTTTTTTATATTTTTAAATATTTTTTGAAAAGATGACGTCTGGGGAAATGCGGCGCTGCGGCCTGGGACGCCACCTTTGTGTCTCGCAGGCGGGGCGAGCGCGGCGCCCAACCCCGTGGTCCAGCCCCGCGGCCCCGCGGCCCATTTGGTGCGGGCTCCCAGCCAGAAGGACCCCCAGAGCCCCCAGGTGGGCTGGGGTCTCCCGGCCGCACCGCTGCCCGCGGTGCCCACTCCCGCCCCCACCGTGCCAGCCGCGCGGGACTTTCCCTTTCAGTTTCGGAGGTGGATGGGTGCTGGGGGCGCGCGGGGGTGGGGACGCGTCATCGGAGGCTCAAGCCACCCCCTGCCCGGTGCCTCCCCGCGCTCCGGCGCCGCAGCCCCGGCGCGCGCGGGGTGGGCGTGCGGAGACGTCGGGCGGGGGTCCCACGCCCCCAGCGGCGGTGGTCACGGCCCCCCTGCCCCTGCAGGTCTGCGAGGAGCAGAAGTGCGAGGAGGAGGTCTTCCCGCTGGCCATGAACTATCTGGACCGCTTCCTGTCCCTGGAGCCGGTGAAGAAGAGCCGCCTGCAGCTGCTGGGGGCCACCTGCATGTTCGTGGCCTCCAAGATGAAGGAGACCATCCCCCTGACGGCCGAGAAGCTGTGCATCTACACAGACAACTCCATCCGACCCGACGAGCTGCTGGTAACCGGGGGACCCCCACGGCCCCCGGGCACCCCGTTTGTTACAGGATCCCAGGGATGGGGGCGCGGGGCGCGGGTCGCGGGAAGGCCCAGCCAGACGCTGACAGATCCTCGGGCCTGAGGGAGGGCGGCCACACCGCTCCGGGGCAGGGGGGAGGCCAGGAACAGCAGGCGGCAGTTATCCGGGCCGCCCCCCCATCTCGGCGCCCGCCGCCCCACATCCCACTTTCGACCACGTTTGCACCCCGGAGCGAGGGCGAAAAGTGGACGGCGCGCGCCCTCTAGCGGTGGCGGCGCGCTCAGGGCGCCCGCGCTAATTAATAAGGCCTTTGGTTGCAGATGGTGGGAGGTCTTTTTGTCTCCACTTGTGAACAGTCGGCTTAATGACAATGAGCACGGGGGCCTTTTCACGCGGCACCTTCTGTGTTTTGATCCGGGATTGCGGGTTGTCTGTCCCCCTCGCCCTACTTCCTGAACCCCTCAACAGGCCACATCCCTCCTTCCCACCCTCTGCCCTGCTCCTGGCCGGCATCCCAGGCCCCCCAGGACTGACCCTGCACCTCTTTCTCTCTCTTTCTGCCCGCTTCATCTCCCCAGCACATGGAGCTGCTTCTGGTGAACAAGCTCAAGTGGAACCTGGCTGCCATGACCCCCCACGATTTCATCGAACACTTCCTGTCCAAGATGCCCGTGGCCCAGGAGAACAAGCAGATTATCCGAAAACACGCCCAGACCTTCGTGGCGCTCTGTGCCACAGGTAGGTAGGGTGGCGGGCCAGCCCCTCCTCCCCAGGCAACTGGGGCCCAGCTTCTTGCTCAGTTTCCCCGCCTCGACAGTGCCCGTATCATACCCCTTCTTGCTCTTCCTCTGCCCTGTTGAGCAGAGGGTTGGGATCTTCCTTTTTCAACGAGGGCTAAATGGAGGGAGGGGTTGCTGTCTTGGGGTCATGCAGCTGAGGTTGGTCATGGCCACCATTCTGTGCATTGGGACTGGCAGGGGCAGGCTGCGGTCACCCCATGCTGGAAGGGGTTTACTTTGGCGACAGGCCTGCCTCCTCCCCCGCCCACCTCCAGCTCTTCCAGTGTCCTCAAGGGGCCTGAGCCATGGGGGCCCCCTCCCAGCCTCTCCCAGGCTGGGCCCCCTGCCAGGGGCGCCAATAGGGGCGGGAGCCCTAGCGACTGAGCCAGCCGGCAGGGCCTGCACCACGTGCGGGGGCGGCCAGCAGAGGCGTGCAGCCGCCTGAGGCCCTGCCAAGGGCTCCTTGGGGCAGCTCAGCTCTGCCCAGACCTGGGAGGGGCTGTGGAGCAGCCTGGGCTCGGCTGGCAGCTGAGGGGCCCGCCCACCTTCCCCCTGGCACTGCCCCTCCCTCCCCAGCTTGCCTCTGGGAACTTGGTGCCAACACCACATATCACAGCCCAGCCGTGTCTCTGATGGTGTAGGCGGACCTGAGGAAGCCTGGCCACCCCAATGGGGGCACCCAGGCCCCCGTCCCCCAGCTCTGCTCTGGACTGCCTCCTCCCCGATTTGTTGTCACATGTTCAAGGCTCATTTGAGGGCCACAAAGCAGGATGGCATCAAAAAGGGGGCAATTGACGTCTTTCCCCACATCCTCGAAAGGGTCAAAGCTTCCCAGCCCTGACATCACGACTTTATTCTCCCATAGTCTGGTGCAGCCCTGGTGGGTGGTTTTCTAGAATAATTTTCTTTTGGACAAGAGTTGGGAAGATTCTTGGGCTTCCCCACCCTCCTCAGGCTTTTGGAGTTTCTGGGCCAGGTGCTGGGGAGCAGATGGAAGGAGAAGCCATGGACACCATGGGGGTCAGCCCCCTCGCTGCCTCCTGCCCTGCAGCCCCAGCGGGATGTGGGGGAGGTGGTCACTGGCTGGGGCACCTGCGAGGAGAAAGAACTTTAACAGCCTTTTATGGAGCTGCAAGTGGTTTCAGGGAAGCGGCGAAGTTTTCTGAAGATAAATTGAGGACCCTGCTACCCGCCTCCCCAAGGGTGGCTTAGCCTTGAGCTCCTCTTTCCCCTAGAACCTGGGACCAGGTGTGTGACCTTCATGGGGTGCCTGCCATGGAGGGAAGCAAGCAGCCGAGGTTTGCAAAGAGGTCTCGATGCCAGTGGTCAGGCGGTGCCCTAAGATGGGGGCCTAGGCAGCACACCCCAACCCAGCTGGAGTGCAGCTCAGCTCCAGCCACTTGGGTGTACCCACAGTGGAGTTGCGCAGTGGTTCTGGGTGCCCTGGATTTTCTCACACCCTGAGCAGCTGTGGCCTCTGGGGGGGGCCCTTGTGGTGGGGCAGGCAAGCTCAAGAAGGGAGCCCCCCTCTGCCTGCTGCACCTGGGCCCACTCCCTTCAAGGTGCTCCTTGAAGCGTGGCTGTGCTCCTAGTTGGGGGGGTGCTCAGGGCCTGGTTGGTGATCTGCTTCCGAAAGGTCTGCCACTGAAAACCTTGTGGAACACAAATCTACTCTGACACACGTGGGGGTCACCACGAGTCGTGGTCGACTGTACGGCAGCGGTGGATCGTAGGAAGAGACATAACCGGTGTTGTTTCAAGTTAGCACATAACTGAGTTTAACAAATGGGCCTTGGTGGGCATCAGCGAGGCCACAGCCCTCCAGTGAGGGGCATCGCCCTGCACGCAGGCAATGGGCTCCACGAGGCTGTGGTCTCTACAGAAGCGGACTGCCTCACCTTTCTCCCACAGAGCGGCTGGCAGATTCGAACCACTGACCTTTCGGTTTGCAGCCGAGTGATTTAACTACTGTGCCACCAAGGCTCAGGCAGTGAACAGGAGCCAAGTATTGGTGTCCCCATGCTCCCTTACGGATTGCCCCTTATCCAAACATGAGGTTTCCCACCCCGATCCCCACCTGCTCCAATGGGGGACCTCTGGAAACATCTCCATCCCAGTTGCCCCATGCTGCGCCCTTAGGGTGGCATCTCAGGTGTGGGCGGGTCGGGACCTGTCGCACCGGCAGGTGGGGTTTCTGTGCAAGATGGGTTTGCCTCAACGCAAAGCTCTTCACTCATGGCTCCCCCTCTCAGCCTGGGTGGACACACCCAGTTTAAAGAGGCGGCAAGGTGGCAACCTCCTTACAACCGAAAACCCCCTGCCAACACAACCTCCTTTGGGAGTTCTTTAAGACCTCACGTTGCCCAGAAGCTGGTTTTGTCCTCCACCCACAGTGGCTGCCTTTCTTCCCAGCCCCCTTACCGGTGCCCCCTTCTCGGATGAAGTCTCAGCCAGCCTGCAGGGGCCGCTCCATGGTCCTGGAGGCCCCTCTCCATTTGTGCCAGCTTGGCTCCATTCAGCTCACCTGACGCCCCTTGTTCCTGGGTGCTCAGTGGCACAAGATGAGGCAAGCCGACAGAGATGCCCTGGCTGTGTGCGGGCAACCGGTTATAGGAGGGGGCCCCGTTCACATGTTGCAATCGGCCTCTCCAATAACTCCTCAAAGGGGCGACAAGGGAGCCCCCACATTTGTCTGGAGTGGCGTGGGTAGATAGAGGCTGTGTAGTGCCATGCAGATGTCACCACCTGTTCCTGAGGGTATGGGGCCAGCTGTGTTTCTCTGCTCATTGCCCGACAGAGGGAAAGCGAGCCTGAGCACACTGCAGGGGGCTGCATTGCCTGGGGGGGGCCGTGGTGCCTGCGGGGAACATGTGAAAGGCTGCGCCCCGGCTGTCGTGTCCAGGGAGGAGGGACCAGCATGAGGCGTTGCCAGATGAGCATCTAGCAGTGGTCAAGGGGAGCAAAGCCGAGGGTGCATCCTGGGCTGACAGCCAGGGCCTGTGCCCGTGTCCCGAGATAGCACCAAGGGGTGGGGGCGGGGGGGCATCTGGTGTCAACCAGCTGGGTGGGGCAGAGCTGGGTCTGGGGTGCAGGGAGGTGAGGAGGCAGGATACACCACCGCATCAGGCCCCCAGCCCCTGGGTAGGACAAGCAGGGCCCCCTTTCTGGCTGGGACTTGCCTGCCCATTTCCTGGGGCCATCTGTTCCACCGGCTGGGTGTAAATCGTGGGCGTCCCTAATTTAGGGGACACAGTGAATCACTGGAATTGTGCTATGCTCCGTCCAGTGGCCCAGGGAGGACCTTGTCACGACCACCAGCAACAGGCCTGGCATGGGCTGGGCTTGCTCACCAACCTTCCCTGGAGGGAGGGGAGACGGGCTGCCAGGAAGGGCTCTTCCTTCTGAGGGAGGGAGGGGTCCAGCTGGTCCAATGCCAGGACGGCAGGGCTCCACCCTCAGGGGATTTGGGGAGTGGCTTTGTTGGCACCACTGATAGCAGCTAACCCCACCTGATCTGGGTGGAAACCTGGGCCCCTGTCCACAGAGGTCCCTTCAGGATGTGGCCCGTGGTCTCCAGTCCCTGTTGCTGAGTGGTGGCAGCTGCTTAGAGCTTGTGCGAGGGTTAGGGTTGTGCTCAGCTGCTAACCAAAAGGTTGGCAGTTCCTGTCCGCCCAAAGGTACCTGGGAAGAAAAGCTTGGTGATCCCTTTCCAAAAAACCAGCCATTAGAAACCCCACAGAGCACAGTTCTGCTCTGACACACAGGGTCACCATGAGTTGGAGTCAACTTGAAGGCTCCTGGTTTTTTAACTTGGCGAAGAGTTGTAGGAGCAACATCTTGGGGGATTGTCTTAATTTTTCAGGTTTTTATTTGTTTTTGTGAATAGGTGGTATGCTCACCAGGCTCAAAGATGCTTAAAGGACGAGGCCTGGGAGCTGGAGGCAGGGTGAGGGGGCATCTCCTGCCCCCAGAAGCCCCACTATCTCTCCCCTGGCTCATCTCAGTCCCGGTACCCAAAAGCTATGTTTTCAGTTTGCATGTGAACGTAGAAGCCGGTTTTAGGTTTGCTCTTCCTGGGCATCAGGTGACCATTCTGAGGATAACTGGGGAGTGGAAACTCTCACGCACGAGCCAGGGCACCCCCAGCTGGATGGGCATCAGCACCCCCAGCCTGGCGCCCTGCTTGCAAAGGGCCTGATGCATGTGTGGGGATATTCTGGCAGGGCATCCCCTGCACCCTCATGGCCCGGCCTCTCTCTCCCTCTCCCGCAGATGTGAAGTTCATTTCCAACCCACCCTCCATGGTGGCCGCCGGGAGCGTGGTAGCTGCGGTGCAGGGTCTGCATCTGGGAAGTACCAGCGGCTTCCTCTCCTACCACCGCCTCACGCGGTTCCTCTCCAAAGTGATCAAGTGTGACCCGGTGAGTGGTGGCATGCCAGCCTGGCGGGGCCTGCAGGCACGGGGAGGGGGGGACATTAGTGCCCGGGGGTCTGAAGCTATAGCTGAAAGGCAGGAAGTGGTGCGGAGTCCATGCAGCAGGACAAGGGGGCTGTGGCTGCACCGGGGACAGGGCAGGTGCCTGCCACATTCAGGAGAGGAGGGAGCCCATCAAGGGTGCAGGGGAGATGTGGGTAGGACCTTGGTCCTCTTGGGCCACCACTAAGGCATCTTTGTGCCTAAATGACTGCCCCACACTGGCCCATGCCTCCAGCCTCTGAAAGGGAGTTTCTTTGCAAAGACCAGCACCTTCCAGAACTTGCTGGTAGAGCCAAGAGGGTTTTCTGTGTATTCTCATGTTCCCTGAGGCACCTGGGAGCAGGCAGGGCTGTAGCCCTTCCTGAGTGACCCTCCAGGAAGCTGGGCCACAAGGCAGCCCCAGCCAGTGATCAGTGTCCTAATGGTGTGTGAGGTCGGGGCCCCGCTGAGCTTTGTCTGGGAGACAATGTGGATGGTGAGAGAGAGGCTCTCAGAGGGCCCCTGTGTGGTCTGCGAACGCAGACAATGAGGCCAGTAGGGACAACCTTGTTTTTCAGCTTGCTTTGAGAGGCGGCTGCTGCTAAACCCAGAGTTGACCGACTGGGTCTTTCTTATTCCAAATGCCATTGTTTTACTCCCAGCCTTGCCTCTTTTTAGAAAAGGAATTAAAATAACAATTACTAGGGTTTGTGGCAGTTACCAAATTAGACCAGAAGGCTGGCGGGTCAGAGGTGGCTACCAGCAGTGTTGTGGGTGACTGTCTCCACTTAGGGCCCCCTCTGTGCAGAAGGGCCGCGGGCCAGGCTGCCTTTGTGGTTCACCGCAGGGCGTGCGGGAGAGGTCAGGCAACGTCGTCCAGCTGTGAGAAATGGAGCCAGGGGTTTGGGTGTGAGGTGAGCCCTCTGCCCAGTGGTGTCCCTGGTGGCGGGTGGGTGCCCATTGAGGCTGTCCTTCAGAAAAGGAGTCAACTGGGCGATGCATGTCGGCTTTCTGGAGGCGGCCCCCTCCCTCCCGAGCTTTGACTGCCCTCCGCTCATCTGGGGAGTGTGGGGTACAGCTGGCTCCCCACCTAATGCTCAGTGACGGCATCATCCCCGTTTTCTCAGAATGTTAGGTGCTGTAGGGTCGGTTCAGATTCATAGCAGCCCTGTGTACAACAGAACGAAACACAGCCCGGTCCTGCACCATCCTCACAATTGTTATACTTGAGCCCATTGTTGCAGCCACTGTGTCAGTCCATCTCCTTGGGAGTCTTCCTCTTTTTCTCTGACCCTATACTTTGCCAGGCATGAGGTCCTTCTCCAGGGACTGGTCCCTCCTGATAACACGTCCAAAGTACGTGAGACCAAGTGTCACCGTCGTTGCTTCTGAGGAGCGTTTTGGGTGTAATTCCTCCAAGACAGATAAAAGCCAAGGAAGAGCCCTGGGTCAGAATGAAATTGTGTGTGTGGACTTTGAACCCCAAGCTGCGCACCCATAATGAAAACTTTTGTGTGCAAAAACACACACACGGTTTGTCTGCTGGGCAGGTCAGCTGTCTGGCTGTCTCCTACAGTGCCACAGAGCGCCGCCTGCAGGCAGTTGTGGGGAACTGCTGCATTGCTCCTTATTTAGATAGAAATGGTTCTAATTAGACCTGAAATAGAAAACACCTCACAGCTGTCCTGGGGGGAGAAATGATCTGTGGCTGCACCTGGGAGGCCCCAGTGGTGCAGTGATTAAGTGCTCAGCTGCTAACTCAAAGGTTGGCAGTTCGAACCCACCGGTGCTTCGTAGGAAAAAGCTGTGGCAACCTGCTTCTGTAAAGATTACAGCTTTAGAAACCCTACGGGGCAGTTCTACTCTGTTCTATGGGGGCACTATGAGTCCAAATCGACAGCACACAACAACAAGCACTTGGTTTGTCTGGTTATCAGGTGGCAAAGGTAGCCTGTGGTGGGAGCCCGTATGATCTCCAGCAGCCGGGTGTCCACCCTTCGGGAGCTGGGCCTAATGTACTATTCCTGGCACCCTATTTGCCCCGACTGACTACTCAGGGTGGGGGAGGGCTGCAGCTGCCTCCCTCTGCTCACGCCGGGACTCTGGGTTCATTGCCTGGCCTCAGCTATCCCCCCGGGTGAGTGGGGTCTCCTCCAGGTGGCGGTGGCAGGCGGCACAGTCTTGGCCGTCTGCTTTGGTGACTGGCCTTCCTGTCCAGCATGGGGGGCTCCAGCATCTCTGTTGTTAGCGTGCCACAGGGCACTTCCACCAAAAAGCCCAGTTCGTGCTGCTGAGAGCCATGGGCAGTATTGCCCACTCGGGAGGGCCGGGCCCAGCCGTCAAGCTCTCTGGGCTCTCCTGGCAGGGCTGGAGGCCGGCACTGAGGGTCCACAGGGAAGGGCGAGGAAGCCCGGGTCCAGCTCTGACCTTACAGTGTGGGCTCCAGGCAACCATGGCCTGGGAGCCCAGTCTGTTGGGCCACTGAGAAGAAGAACCAGGTGCTAAGGCTGCAGAATTCACTGAGGCAGCCCTGCCCCCTGAGTTACCAGGGGCAGGTAGACAGTTGCACCTAAGGGTTACATGCAAAGAGCTCCTAGATGGTGAAGGGTGGGAGCTGTCGCTGTCAGGGTTAGGACTGAGGGTGTGTCGATAGCGTTTTGGATCAGAGCACCTCTGGGCCTCAGTTTTCTCATCTGTAAAATGGTACGTTTTGTAACTGCCCTGCCTTCCTGGTAGGAGCCCTGGTGGTGCAGTGGTTAAAGAGCTTGGCTGCTAAGCAGAATGTTGGCAGTTTGAATCTACCAGCCGCTCCTCGAAAACCCTATGGGGCAGTTCTGCTCTGTCCTATCAGGTCACTATGAGTCAGAATCGACTCCACTGCAGTGGGTTTGGGTTTTGGGTTTTTTTTCTCCCCCTTCTGTGACACACAGAGCTCTGAGTGAGGGTGGTCCCCAAGGGCCCCTGAGATGCCTCCTGGCCTGGGCCCACTTCTGGTGGGGGCGTCTTTCCACGTCTGGTTGGAAGTTGAGCGGCACCTCCAGGGCTTGTGGCTGGGGCCGTGGTCTGTGTGTTCCAGGCTGGACCACAGCTGGAGACTGCCTGGTTCTAGAAGCCCCCCCACGTGGCATCCAGGGGTCCTGGAATCCCGCTTCTCTGTCCAGACCCTGGGGCCTCAGGGCTGCCTGTCAGCCAAAAGCAGCTCAGAGCCTCTTGGAGACTAGAAGGAGAGGCCCCAGGCACCAAGTCCCCAGGCTCTGCATTCCTCCTTCCCCACAGAAAACACAGTGACAGTGTAGCGTTTCCAGGGCCTTCCAGGAGGTGGTCCCTGCTCTGCCTGTGTGCCGGTGCCGTCTGTGGGCGGGGCAGTAGCAGGTGCAGCTCCAGTAGATGGAGGGGGGTAAAGTGGCCAGGTGTCTGGGCCACCTGACATCCTCGGTCGCGGTGGCCTCACGCTCTGGAGGGCCATGTATCACGGAAGGCTGGGTTCTCCAAGAGGGGGGGGTTCAGAGGGCTTCCTGCCGTGATAGTCCTGTGTTCGCCTGAGGGCCACAAGAGCTGGGCCGGGGGTCGGAGCTGGCGGAGGCATTCCAGCTCGAGGCCCCCAGTGGGCATTTAGGGCAGCTGGCGGCCACCAGTGGAGTGTTTGATAGCAGCTCCCCACCAGGTGCATTAGGTTGGGGGGGCATGTGGCACTACAAGGGGGTTTTGTTGAGCTTTGTGCTGATAGAAACCTTGGCGGAGGCCTCTTCCAAGGCGCCTTCTTTCTGCCCCGTCTCCACAGGACTGCCTCCGGGCCTGCCAGGAGCAGATCGAGGCCCTGCTGGAGTCCAGCCTGCGCCAGGCCCAGCAACAGAGCCTGGACCCCAAGGCTGCGGAGGAGGAAGAGGAGGAAGAGGAGGTGGACCTGGCCTGCACCCCCACCGACGTGCGGGACGTGAACATTTGAGGGCGCCAGGAGGGCGCCACCCACCGCCACCACCGGCGAGCGGAGCAGCGGCCAGCATCCGCCAGGGCAGAGGGCACCTCTCCCTGGGAGGAGCCGCCCGGTGGTCCCCCGATGGCATCGCGCTTCTCTGGGACATTACGCTACAGAAGGAAATCTTCGTTCTCTTTTTTTTTTTTTTTTTTTTTTTAATCGGTTTTTTTTTTCCTTTGCTCTTTCTCCTTGCCGTCTATGACTTAAGCAAAAGAAAAAAAAATTACCCCCAAAACTGTCTTATAAAAAAGAGAGAGAGAGGAAGAGAGGGAGTAGGTATTTGGATCACCCTGAGTGGGGGAGGGGGCTGTGCTGCAACCATAGAGAATTTTCCACCCCAATAATCAACTAGTTTTTATATTAATGGCTTTATGTCTGTGTTAATGAGAATAGGCGTTAACACAAAGTGTCTCCAGGGAAGATTAGATTTGATTCTTTATGTGTTTAAAAAAGCAAAAAACAAAAAAAGCATAAAAATGTGAAAAAAAAACAATTTGAGAAAAAGCCAACAAACCATTTTTAAAATAGAAGAGGGTTTTAGGTAGAAACCTCCGTATTGTGCTTTTTCTGAACAGCATAGCTTTCACGCAGTTCTAGGCCTTTATCTCGCTTGCTTGTGCATGTAGTCACTTTAAAAGTCATTTGTACGTGTTTATTTTATTTCTTAGGTAGACGTGTAACCTCTTCACCTTATCAGTGATTGCTGGACCCCTCGGTTAGCATAGTAGTGTTCAGCTCATGCCCGTGACGCCTGTGGGCCGACAAGGGTGCCAGCGTGCGCTATCGGGAAAGGCCGACTTCGACTCCTCCGATACGCTACTATTGAGAGAAAACAAAATAGTGACATAATATATTCTATTTTTATAATCTTCATATTTTTGTAGTTAACCTGTTTATGAAACGCTGGTTTTTTGTTTTGTTTTGTTTTGTTTTTGTTTTCTTCACCCAACAGACTTGTAGTCTGCTCACAGCCAGGTTAAATCCACAGCTACTACGTTTGGGTCTTTGTGTTCGTTTTCCTTCCCCAATATTCTAAAACCATTCCATTTCAGAGCACTTTCAGTCCAGTAGTTATGGGAGCATCTGTGTGTATTTTGTCTGCGGGGAAGGGGGGCGATTTTTTAATGGAATGGTTTGGGGATATTCATGGACTGGTGTGCAAACAGGATTGGAGAGCAAGTGCGTGTCGCTAGGGTGTTCGTGGAAGGGGGTGTTTTTGAAGGCTACGTTTCGGTCAAGAGAGAGAACAAGAATTGCATCTTCACGTTGCTGGGATACGTTCCTTTCCTTTTCTGTAGAAAAGTTGAAGTTTAGACATCCTTTGGCGTTCCTTTCCTTTTCTGTAGAGAAGTTGAAGTTTAGACATCCTTTGGTGCCAACTGGTGTTTGAAAGTAGGGGCCTTAAAGGTTAACCTAGAGAACACGTAGTTTAAGGATTATCTTTTAGCTGTTTTAGGAGCCCTGGTGGCACAGTGGTGAAAGCGCTCGGCTGCTAACCGAAAGGTCGGTGGTTCGAACCCACCAGCCGCTCCGCGGGAGAAAGATGTGGCAGTCTGCTCCCGTAAAGATGACAGCCTTGGAAACCCTATGGGGCAGTTCTACTCTGTCCTGCAGGGTCGCTGTGAGTCGGGATCGACTCAACGGCAGTGGGATTGGTCTGTTTTTTGTTTTTTGGGTTTTTTTTTTTTTTCTTAGATGTTTTACAACTGAAGGTTTTTAAACACTAAAATATATAATTTATAGTTAAGGCTAAAAAGAATATTTATTGCAGAGGATGTTCGCAAGGCCAGTATGATTTATAAAGTAATGCAATCTCCCTTTGATTTAAAACACACACACACACACACACACAAACACAAACCTTTCTGCCTTGGATGTTGCAGACTCGACCCAGTTTGTAAAAGGTAGGTCCTTTTCAGAGACAAGACAAAGAGAAGGTAGGTAGTGATTCGGCCGGTTTGGCGTTTCTTTCTGAGTGGTGGGACATGAGATATCAGTTAGGTGGGAAATTAGTGCACTTGAAACAGGTTCGGTTCCGAGATACTCTGACCCCAGCCCCCTCCTTTTCTAAGCGAGTTCAGCAACCACAGACCATTTGCACATCTCGGTGACATACCTTGTTGTCATGATTGTGTAGGAAGTGTTGAAGGGAGGTGGCGGGAGCGTTGAGGCTGATGCTTGGACAGAGGATATGAGGGGGACGCCGTGGGGGCCACGCCGCTGGCGGGCGGCGGCTCCGCGTTCTTACCGCGCTGCTGTTGGTGACTTCCCAGCGTGGTCTGGAAACATTCACGTCGCTTCTGTGTCTCTCACGTCGTTTTGCTGCTATTGGAGGATCAGTTCGTTTTACAATGTCATATACTGCCATGTGCTAGGGTTTTAATTTTCTCATAGAAAATTGTATTACGGATGACATTTTTTTTGTAGTTTTTTTTTTTTTTTTTATGTGATCAATATGTGATTACTGCTCTATTCCAAAAAAGGTTGCCTGTTTCACATTACCTCATGCTTCACTTAGCCACGTGTAGACCAGACAGCCAGGTTTCCGGCAGTGGCGCTCACGTCAACTGTGCGGCCTTGCCCGAGACCCGTCCGCGCTGCTGTCCTCTCCCCCGTGCTGGTCATGCTGGGTTCTTCATCTGACCTGGGATTTATCATCGTGGTGGTTTCCAAAAGCTGTATCGTTCTTTGTGTTTGGCTACGAAAGTTGCATGGTTGCTCTGACAAGTCTGTCTTGGGCACTGGTGCCTGGGACGATCGGAACAGCTTCTAGAGTTGTGTTCGGTTTGGGGCGTGTCTGGTCTGTTAGCACGTACTAGTGTCTCTTTGTTGTTTTGTCAATGACAGGATGATGCTAATTTCAGGAGACTCCAAATCTCGATGAAGCCAGCTGACGGCGTCGCGGGCCCAAACCAAAAGGGTGGGCATGCTGGTGGGCCCGCGAGGCCAGGACCCTGCCCGCCTCCACCTGGCTGCACCCCCGCCCCCAGGAACACTGCTTACGCTTACCTCAGAACCACCCGCTGCGTCTTCTCTGAACCAAACGGGCTCCTTGAGGGACTGTTTGTGCGTAGTGGCGCGCAGGGCCAGGCAGACGCCTCCCACAGTGGCCCGGAAGCCCACGGCTGGTGGCAGGTCCAGGGAGTGCATCCCCGTGTCTGTAAGGGTCTGGGCGGAGGCGGTCTGGGTCTGTGCGCATTTCTGTGTCATGGTTGGTGGTGGCAGCTGCCACAGGCCGCATGCATACCGCTTCCCACCACAGACATGTAACCGGCACGTTTCCAGCAGAAAGCAAAAGACAAACGTGAAAAGTCTAGAAATAAAATTGGTAAAACCCCCGTGCAGTGCCCTGCCTGTTTGTTTCCTAGGGCTGGCCGGAAGCCAGGGGTGCGGGGCCTGCTGCCTGGGACCCAGCAGGCAGGGAGGGGGTGACAGGGAGGATTCCCTGCCTCTGTACTTTGACACTGGGTTGTGCCGGCTTCCTGTGCACTGTGGGGTGCATTCAGCATCCCTGGCCTTCACCCACCTGATGCCACCAGCATCCCACCCTCCCACTGTGACAACCAGAAATGCCCCCAGGGGTGAGGGTGCAGAGCCACCCTGGTTGAGAAACACTGTCCTAGAACAAGGTGGGAGGGGGTTCCTGGGACCCCAGGAGATCCCCGGGAAGGGCTTGTGAATGCATCTGCCACTGGCCGGCACCTGGTGGGCCCACCATCCACCATGGAACACGGTAGCCCTGGCCTTGGTGACAAGATCATCCTGCCCACATTCCCAACAGTGTGCCTCCCTAGGCTATTTGCAGCAAGATAAACAAGGGCCACCTCTGTTGCCCCCTGCTGTTTGCTTGGGGTGAATTGCAGCCTGAAGTGGCCAGACTTGGGAGGGTGGAGTGTGGTGTAGAAGCCGGAGGAGGCACAGGGAGCCCGGCGGGACGCCTGGGACCTCATCCTTGGGTTCAAGTGCATGCAACGGGTCTTATTTCCAAACCCTGGGGGTTGAGGGGATAGTGACCAGCACCTAGCAAAGGCAGCAGCAGGCTTTGGTTCTAGTCTGCAAGACCCCGGGCCTTTAGGACCCCAGTTCTGTGGGTTCCCAGCCTTGTGAGGGCCTGGGTCTGTGCCTCTTCAGAGCCTTGGGGTCCTGTCTGAAACAAGACTAGTTTGTCCACACCCCGCGGGTCTGGGGGAGAATTCCAAATGTCCACGAACAAAGCGGAAGCCCGGGTCACAGGCCCAGGGTGGCGCTGCATGTCAGCCCATGTTCAGCATTTAGGAAGCACCTACTGTGTACTGCCCTGCTCTGGAGGTCTTCTTCGGGGTGCTGTTGAAGCCCCCGGAAGGTACTGCATGCGTGCACGTGCCTGCGTGTGAGGGCTGTCACCGGGGATCTGGCCACTCCATGTAGTGATGATGAAAACACCTTAGGAACTTCTGAGACCCTTGGAGCTGGCACCTGCCTGCAGCCTGGAAGCCCCATCGTGCTAAGATGGACCCTGCCCCTGCTCTAACCAGCCTCCCCACATCCACCCCACCCTCTGCCCAAAACCGCCCAGGGGCTTCGTGCTGGGAAAAGACCAAACCCCACTTCTCTGGCAGCAAACTGAGGATCAATTCAATTCTGCTCCCCTCCGTCCTGTCCCCAGCTGCACATGAGGCACGTCCTCCCCGACCCCAACCACCCGGAGCAAGGGCAGAGGTCACAAGGGAATGGGCACTGTCCTCCAGACTGCCAGGTCAGTGCAGGACCTCGGACGCCAGCTGCAAGATCAGGGTTCCCGGGACACCCTCACTTCTGACTTGCTGACTATAATTCGGGGGTTGCCTCTACACCCTCAGGATATCAGCTGCAAGCTCGGGGTTGCCACGACACTCTCACTTCTGACCTGCTGGCTACAAATTCAGGGTTCCCTCTACCCCCTAGGATATCAGCTGCAAGCTTTAGGAGCCCCCAGGGTTCACCTCGCTTCTGACCTGTTGGCTGCAAATTCAAGGTTCCCTCTGCCCCTCAGGGTATCAGCGGCAAGATCAGGGGTCCCCACGGCCCCCGTCACTTCCGACCTGCTGGCTGAAAATTCAGGGGTTCCCTCTACACCCTCAGGATATCAGCCACAAGCTCAGGGTCCCCATGACACCCTCACTTTTTTTTTTTTTTTTAAATTTTAATTGTGCTTTAAGTGAAAGTTTACAAATCAAGTCCGTCTCTCACACAAAAACTTACATACACCTTGCTACCTACTCCCAATGGCTCTCCCCGTAATGAGACAGCCCGCTCCCTCCCTCCACTCTCTCCCTGTCCATTTCGCCAGCTTCTAACCTCCTCTACCTTCTCATCTCGCCTCCAGGGAGGAGATGCCAACATAGTCTCAAGTGTCCCCCTGATCCAAGGAGCTCATTCCTCACCAGCATCCCTCTCCAACCCATTGTCCAGTCCAATTCCCTGTCTGAAGAGTTGGCTTTGGGAATGGTTCCTGTCCTGGGCCAACAGAAGGTCTGGGGGCCATGACCACTGGGGTCCTTCCAGTCTCAGTCAGACCATTAAGTCTGGTCTTTTTACAAGAATTGGGTCTGCGTCCCGCTGCTCTCCTGCTCCCTCAGGGATTCTCTGTTGTGCTCCCTGTCAGGGCAGTCATTGGTTGTAGCCGGGCACCATCTAGTTCTTCTGGTCTCAGGATGATGTACTCTCTAGTTCATGTGGCCCTTTCTGTCTCTTGGGCTCACAGTTATCGTGTGACCTTGGTGTTCTTCATTCTCCTTTGATCCAGGTGGGTTGAGACCAATTGGTGCATCTTAGATGGCCGCTTGCTAGCGTTTAAGACCCCAGACACCTCTCTCCAAGGTGGGATGCAGAACGTTTTCTTAATAGATTTTATTATGCCAATTGACTTAGATGTCGCCTGAAATCATGGTCCCCAGACCCCTGCCCCTGCTACACTGCCCTTCAAAGCATTCAGTTTATTCTGGAAACTTCTTTGCTTTTGGTTTAGTCCAGTTGTGTTGACCTCACCTGTATTGTGTGTTGTCTTTCCCGTCACCTAACGTGGTTCTTATCTACTATCTAATTAGTCTAATTAGTGAATACCCCTCTCCCACCCTCCCTCCCTCCCCCCATAAACATCAAAGAATATCTTCTCTGTTTTATAATAGTAGTCTCATACAATATTTGTCCTTTTGCAACTGACTAATTTCACTCAGCATAATGCCTTCCAGGTTCCTCCATGTTATGAAATGTTTCACAGATTCATGGCTGTTCTTTATCGATGCATAGTATTCCATTGTCTGAATATACCATAATTTATTTATCCATTCATCTGTTGATGGGCACCTTGGTTGCTTCCATCTTTTTGCTTTTGTAAACAGTGCTGCAATGAACATGGGTGTGCATATATCTGTTCCTGTAAGGTCTCTTATTTCTCTAGGATATATTCCAAGGAGTAGGATTGCTGGATCATATGGTAGTTCTATTTCTAGCTTTTTAAGGAAGCGCCAAATCGATTTCTAAAGTGGTTGTACCATTTTACATTCCCATCAGCAGCGTATAAGTGTTCCAATCTCTCCACAGCCTCTCCAACATTTATTATTTTGTGTTTTTTGGATTAACGCCAGCCTTGTTAGAGTGAGATGAAATCTCACTGTAGTTTTGATCTGCATTTCTCTAATGGCTAATGATTGTGAACATTTCCTCATGTATCTGTTAGCTACCTGAATGTCTTCTTTAGTGAGGTGTCTGTTCCTATCTTTTGCCCATTTTTTAATTGGGTTATTTGTCTTTTAGCAGTTGAGTTTTTACAGTATCATGTAGATTTTAGAGATCAGGCGCTGATCAAAAATGTCATAGCTAAAAACTTTTTCCCAGTCTGTAGGTAGTCTTTACTCTTTTGATGAAGTCTTTGGATGAGCATAGGTGTTTGATTTTTAGGAGCTCCCAGTTATCTAGTGTTCCTTCTGCATTGTTAGTAATGTTTTGTATACAGTTTATGCCATGTATTAGGGCTCCTAACATCCCTATTTTTAATTCCATGATCTTTATCATTTTAGATTTTATATTTAGGTCTTTGATCCATTTTGATCTCGTTTTTGTCCATGGAGTGAGGTATGGGTCTTGTCTCATTTTTTTGCAGATGGATATCGTTATGCCAGCGCAATTTCTTAAAGACTGTCTTTTCCCCATTTAACTGTTTCGGGGCCTTTGTCAAATATCAGCTGCTCATATGTGGATGGATTTATGTCTGGATTCTCAATTCTGTTCCATTGGCCTATGTATCTGTTGTTGTACCAGTACCAGGCTGTTTTGACTACTGTGGCTGTATAATAGGTTCTAAAATCAGGTAGAGTGAGGCCTCCCACTTTGTTCTTCTTTTTCAGTAATGCCTTATTTATCCGGGGCCTCTTTCCCTTCCATATGAAGTTGGTGATTTGTTTCTCCATCTCATTAAAGAATGTCGTTGGGATTTGGATTGGAATTACATTAAATGTATAGATCGCTTTTGGTAGAATAGATGTTTTTATAATGTTAAGTCTTCCTATCCATGAGCAAGGTATGTTTTTCCACTTACGTAGGTCTCTTTTGGTTTCTTGCAGAAGTGTACTGTAGTTTTCTTTGTATAAGTCTTTTACGTCTCTGATAAGATTTATTCCTAAGTATTTTATCTTCTTGGGGGCTACTGTAAATGGCATTGATTTGGTGGTTTCCTCCTCGATGTTCTTTGTTGGTGTAGAGGAATCCAACTGATTTTTGCATGTTTATCTTGTATCCCGATACTCTGCTGAACTCTTCTAATAGTTTTAGTAGTTTTCCTGAGGATTCTTTAGGGTTTCTGTGTTTAAGATCATGTAGTCTGCAAATAGAGGTAATTTTACTTCTTCCTTGTCAATCTGGATGCCCTTTATTTCTTTATCTAGCATAATTGCTCTGGCTAGGACCTCCAGCACAATGTTGAATAAGAGCGGATACCCTCACTTTTGAGCTGCTGGCTACAAGTTTGGGAGTTCCCTACCCCTCAGGATACCAGCCATAAGCTCAGGGGTCCGGGGCCCCTCACTTCCAACCTGCTGGCTCCCACCACTTCCTGAGTCACCATAATCCACAGAACGACTCACAGACCTCACAGAAAGTGCTACACTTTGGTTTATCGCTTTATTACAGCAAAAAAGGATACAAATGCAGAGACACACAGGGAGAGTCTGGGAGGGTTCTCAGCCCTGAGCTTCCATGTCCCAAAAGCTGCCCTTCCCCCCACGCATCAATGTCCGTCACCAGCCAGCAAGGCTGTGGAGCTTCCATGTCCAGAGCCTGTACTGGGGGCTCATTACACAGTCATGGCTGACTGACCCAGCCCACCTCCCTGAGGTGGCTGATATCCCGGCCAGCCCCCACCTGAGTCACCTTATTAGCAAAACCCCTCAGGTGTCGTCTGGAGGCCTCCTCAGACACCTCAATCACAGGAAATTGCAAGGTTTAGAGGTTCTCTCTCAGGCACCAAGGACAAAGACGAAATTCTTTATCCTCCCTCTCTTCTGGGACTCCCGACTCCCTTGACCCACCTCCCCCGGGCAGACTCCCCGGACCCCATCCACGTGCAGTCACCACCAGCCTGTCAAGCGTCCAGCTCTGTGCTTAGACCTTGTATCAGCTGTCCCTCAGACCGGGTCCAGAGCCACCTCCCTGAAGGAAGTCGGGGTGTCGGCTAGTGCCCCTCCCCAGCCGAGCGCCATGAGAAGTGTCCTTGGCTCCCTGCCTGCCCAACCCGGCAAAGAGCAGGCACCGAGAACACCGGGAAGGCCTGGGTGGGGAAGTCAGCTCAGGACCTCTGGCTTTGCTGAGGTGCAGAGAACAGCCCTCCTGAGCTGGGCAGCAGGCTGGCCACACCGTCATGGGGAGCTGGGGTCCCCAGGGGCCCAGGCAGCTTCGGCCTTGGTGCCAGCAGCACCACACTCGTCATGATGTCAAGGAAGCCCTAGAGACCAATGGGTGTGTGCTGACCAAGCCCACACCGCTGGCCTGCGGGAAACCTGTAGAGCAGCGCAGGCACTGCAGTGGGGGCGGGCAGGAGCATGACGGAGGATGGTGAGTGCTGGGACCACCCAAGGGCCACACTGCTGGGGCAGTCTCTGCATCTGGAGGGGAACCTAGAAGGTACAGCCGAAGAAGTGACAAGCCCCAGACTCCTATGGAGCTACCTCCCATGATCCTCCAGGAAGCACCATCTAGGAAGCCGTGGGGCCCACACCCCCCCCGCCCGCCCACCGCAGGAAACAGAGTCAGAACCTGGCCCAGGGACCCTTGTGTGGAGGGGCTGGCCCCAGTCTCCGCTTCCATCCACTGCCTTGGAGGAGAGCCCACACCATGCACACATTCTCACTGGCAGCCCCAGTGCCCCTAGAAGCCCCCTCCAAAAGGCCCCCCAGTGGTCCCTGCAGTGTGGGCGGTGAGCAGGGTTGTCTGTGCACACACGGGCAGGCAGGCCTGCAGCACAGAGCACTGTCATCTCAGGAATGCCTTTGATCAGGGGTTTGTGCAGGGGGGACACAGGCCCAGGGACTCTAATCCGTTCCCACAGTCCCCTGGCCCGCCCACCCGCAGGGCCGCCAAGCCCTGGCCACACTAGCAGACAATAGTGGACAGTGGTGAGTCGGCGGCTTCCAGGGACGCTGGCCTGGGGGCCCAGCAGGGCATTGTCACCGCCGCTCACAGATCAGGGAAGAGAACCTTGGCTGGCTGGTGCTGGGGAGGCTCCACTGGCCCTGAGCCTGGGAGAGATGAAGGCCCCCGGCCCTCAGTTCCCTAAGGCCAGATGAGCTTCAGCTGGCCACCACTGCAGGTGCAGAGGGGTCTAACCAGCAGGCGTTCCGCATCCTGGAGTGCAGGCCCTCCAAGGCCATCTGAACTGAAAAACCAAACCATTGCCATTGAGTTGATTCCGTCTCATGGCAGCTCTACGCGTTTCAGAGTAGAACTGTGCTCCACAGGGTCTTCATCGACTGTGACCCTAGAGAAAGGAGCCCTGGTAATGTAACAGTTAAGTGCTCGGCTACTAACTGAAAGGCTGGTGGTTCCAACACACCAGCCACTGTTTGGGAGAACGAGCTGGGGATCTGCTCCTGTAAAGATTACAGCCTAGGAAGCCCTATGGGGCAGTTGTGTCACACAGGGTCACCATGAGTCGGAGTCAATTTGACAGTACTCAACAACGACAATCTTACTGAGGTAGATTGCCAGGCCTTTCTTCCACAGCACTGCTGCGTAGATTTGAACCAGCAACCTTCTGGTTAGTAACTGAGCACAAGCCATTTGCATCACCCAAGGCCATCAGGGGCAGATAAAAGCAGTTAGTTTACTCCGCAGGCACCATGGACCAGGCACTGTGCATAATGCTAAGTGTAGTTTCCCCCTGAATCTTCATAAAGCCCCTGGGGTTGGTGGCAGGCACAGCTCCAGGCCAGGGAGACGCTGGAGAGCAAGACAAACATAGCCCTGCTCTCACGGAGCCTAGTTTCTCACGGGTGTAATTATCCCCATGTTCTAGGTCAAGGTCCACACACTTTTGCCGTAAAGGGCCAGACAGTACATGTTTTAGGCTTGGTGGGCCATGCAGTCCCTGTCGAAACTCCTCAAACCTGCCACTGTAGCAGAAAGCAGTTGTGGACAATGTATAAACGAATGATCGTGGCTATGTGCCAATAAAACTTTATTTATAAACCACAGGCCAGGGGCCACATTTGGACTGCTGGTCGTAGTTTGTCAACCACTGTTGTAGATGAGTAGACCAAGACCCAGAGAGTCAGCACGCGAAAGCCAGACAATGAATAAGGAAAACCAAAGAAGAATTGATTCATTTGAATTTCAGTGTTGGTGAAGAATATTGACTATACCATGGACTACCAAAAGAACAAACAAATGTCTTTGAAGACGTACAGCCAGGATGCTCCTCAGAAGCAAGGATGGCAAGACTATCCCACGTACTTTGGACATGTTATCAGGAGGGACCAGTCCCTGGAGAAGGGCATCATGCTTGGTAAAGTAGAGGGTCAGCAGAAAAGAGGAAGACCCTCAACGAGATGGACTGAAACAACAGCTACAACAAGGGGCTCAAGCATAACAACAATTGTGAGGATGGCGCAGGACCTGGCAGTGTTTCGTTGTGTCATACATAAGGTCACTGAGTTGAAACTGACTTGACAGCACCTAACAACAGGAGCAGGCTCCGTTTAGGCCGAAGAGACCAACCTGAACAATGGCCTCATGAAACTTTGGGTTCAAGGCAATGCTCGGGCCCACGGTGCCTCCTCAAACCACTGCCAGGCTGCTTGGCTCAGACACGTACCCACGTGACGCCCGCCATGAAGTGGGGACAGGAGCCCTGCCCCAAGGGCCAGTGGGGCAGTGCGATGACAAGGGGTGTAAGGATTGGCCACCAGCAGCCACTCAGTAATCGGGAGTTCTTATCCCTTCCTCACCAATAACAAATAAAATGTGGCCTCGTTTTCAGACAGTCTCTGGCAATTCATTAGATACCTATCATTGGCTACCACCGGACTCTGCCCTGAGAAGGTGGTTCCAAAGTTGTAAGCCTCGGTGGAGAATGGATTAACCTTGCCTATTCTCACTGGGCAGATCTGCTGCAAAGGACCTCTTTAAAGTGTTAAAAAGCAAAGATGTCACTTTGAGGAGTAAGGTGCACCTGACCCAAGCCATGGTGTTTTCAGCTGCCTCATATGCATGAGAAAGCTGGACAATGAATAAGAAGACTGAAGAAGAACTGATGCCTTTGAATTACGGTGTTGATGAAGAATACTGAATGAAGCACAGGCTGCCAGAAGAATGAACAAATTTGTCTTAGAAGAAGTACAGCCAGAATGCTTAGAAGTGAGGATGGCGAGACTTTGTCTCACATACTTTGGACATGTTGTCAGGAGGGATCAGTCCCTGCAGAAGGACATCGCACTTGGTAAGTAGAGGGTCAGTGGAAAAGAGGAAGACCCTCAATGAGGTGGACTGACACGGCGGCTGCCACAATGGGCTCAAGCAGAGCAACGACCGTGAGGACGGGGCGGGAGCAGGCAGCGTTTTGTTCTGTTGTGCACGGGGTCACTATGCGTGGGAGCCAACTCCACGGCACCCAACGACACAACGATCTTTATGGGAGCAGATCACCATGTCTTTCTCCCACGCAGCCACGGGGGGGTTCGAACTGCCAACCCTTCCGTTAGCAGCTAAGCCCTTACCCACTGAGCCACCAGGTCTCCTACAATAACTGTAACTCCTTCTAAAAACCAGGTGCCGTCAACTCTGGCTCGTGGCAACCCCACCGACGTCAGGGCAGAAATGTGCTCCACAGGGTTCTCGATGGCTGCGTTTTCAGAAGCAGATCCCCAGTCCCTTCTTCTCAGGCACCTCTGGGTGGACTCGAACAGCTAACTTTTTTTTTTTTTTTTTTATAATAACTTTTATTAAGCTTCAAGTGAACGTTTACAAATCCAATCAGTCTGTCACATATAAGTTTACATACATCTCACTCCCTACTCCCACTTACTCTCCCCGTCTTGAGTCAGCCCTTTCAGTCTCTCCTTTCTTGACAATTTTGCCGGCTTCCCTCTCTCTCTATCCTCCCATCCCCCCTCCAGGCAAGAGTTGCCAACACAATCTCAAGTGACCACCTGATATAATTAGCTCACTCTTCATCAGCGTCTCTCTCCCACCCGCTGACCAGTCCCTTTCATGTCTGATGAGTTGTCTTCGGGGATGGTTCCTGTCCTGTGCCAACAGAAGGTCTGGGGAGCATGGCCGCCGGGATTCCTCTAGTCTCAGTCAGACCATCAGGTTTGGTCTTTTTATGAGAATTTGGGGTCTGTATCCCACTGATCTCCTGCTCCCTCAGGGGTCCTCTGCTGTGCTCCCTGTCAGGGCAGTCATCGATTGTGGCCGGGCACCAACTAGTTCTTCTGGTCTCAGGATGATGTAGGTCTCTGGTTCATGTGGCCCTTTCTGTCTCTTGGGCTCTTAGTTGTCATGTGGGCTTGGTGTCGAACAGCTAACTTTTTGACTAGCAGGCAAGTGCGTTTACTGTTTACACCACCAGGGTCTCCATAACTCCTTCTGTTGTTGTTTTTGGGTGCCATGGAGTTGATTCTGCCCATAGCACCCCGTGTGACAGAGCAGAACCACCCCTGAGGAGCCCTCGTGGTGCAGTGGTTAAGAGCTCAGCAGCTGGCCAGAAGTCCGCAGTTTGAACCCGCCAGCTGCTCCTTGGAAACCCCACAAGGCAGTTCTACTCTGTTCTGTACAGTCACTATGAGTCGGAATCGCCTCGATGGCAACGGGCTTGGTTGGGATTTAATCTTTACGGGAGCAGATGGCCAGTTCTTTCTCCTGCAGAGCGGCTAAGTGGGTTCAAACCGCCAGCTTTTCAGTTAGGAGTTGAGCAGCACTTAAGTATTTCGCCACCAGGATCCTACTTCTAGGCTGCACTAATGAGGCACCTGGGCAGAGACGGAACAGTGGGCTCTGCGGGGCCAGCAGGATGTCCCTCCCTGGACACCCAGATCCCAGACACCTTGGAGGAAGGAGTGGGCTGGAATTTGCATTATAAAGGGTCCCAAACAGCCTTATGCTTTAAAATACAGTATTTATTTTCTTCTCTAATTATAAAAATGATACATTACCAAAGCAGGTAACTTAGAAAACTCAAACGTCCACCAACGAAAACAACCCCCGGTAATCTCACCACCCAGAGAAAAGTGCTGTTCGCACCTTCATCGTAAATGAGCCAAAAGTCAGAAGGGCCCCTCGCGGGCAGTGGGCTGGACACACAAGGGCCAGGACACAGGGTGGTTCGGCCCATGCTGAGACAGCTCAGCGGCAGACAGCCACATCTCAGCCTTCAGAAGCTCTGGCCACCTGCGCCTTGGCCTTGGCACACAGCAAGGTCAGCAGAGCCAGAGGAGGGAGATGGCGCGGCCTGGCCAGCTGCAGGCTCTCCACCTCTGCCGTGTGAGGCACTCTCACCAGGATTGAGAGCCCGTGTTCTGGAGCAACTTGACAAGATGGCCTGGAGTGGAGTCGAGGCTGGGCTCTGCCATCTCGCTCGGTGCTTTCAGACAGGCTCTCAGGTGGAGAAGCGAGGACGGCCACGTGCAGCGTAGCAGGGGACCCTGGTGTGGCCGCTGAATCCCTGTAGGGCTGAGCCAGCCGGCCAGCTCACCTGTGCTTCACTGCGGACAGGTGCCTTAAAACACGGACAGACACAAAAGCTCTCATTAAAAGGATCCAAGAGTTTCTGCCTTGCAACAGCGACTAACATTCAGTTTGTGGTTCAAAATCTTTCCCCCTTAGCCATGTTCTTTTTTTCTAATTTGTTGTTGTTGAGAATATACACAGAACATACACCAATTCAACAATCACTAAATGTACAATTCAGCAACCCCGATCGCATTCTTCAAGTTGCACAACCATTCTCACCCTCCATTTCCGAGCTGCTCCTCCCCCACGAACGCATTCACTGCCCGAGGCTCTTATCTAACCTTTCGAGTTGCTATTGTCAATTTGATCCCATACAGATCTTAAAAGAGCACAGTGCTCAAGGCAGACATTCTTTACTAGTTAAGCTAAACTACTGTTTGGTTTTAAGAAGACTTCGGGGGATAGTTTTGGTTTAAGGTTTAAAGATTATCTCAGACCATGTTTCAAAAGAGGACAGCTGTGAAGGGCCACTCCAGGCTCCCTTGGGCTGGGCTGGCCTCATCCTCTCAGCAGTGTCCATATAACTGGCCACATGGGACTCCCCTAAGCACCACCAAGCACCAGATTCTCCATCAGTGCCATCTGGAATCCACACCGTGCCAATCTGTGTGTTGTGCCAGAGGCAGCGGTGTATCCTGCTGGTCTAAACATGGGAAATCAAGCTGGGGACCAGCCAATCCCCCTGCATCTCAGTTTCCTCATGTGTCTGATGAGCTACTGAAATGACTAAGTCAAACCAGGACAGGGGCCCATGGCACAGGCCCTGGCGCCGTGAGCCACAGTGATTATCACTGCTTCCCACTCACTCACTTCACACCCGCCCCATCCGTCTCCCTCATTCTCTTACGTACTCTTCTTCCGAGCACTGAGTCCAGGGCCAAGTGGTAATTCCACCCAGACCTGCCCTGTCTGGAACCAGCCAGGCCAGGCCCACTGGAGAGGACCCGTGAAGGTACCAGGTGTGGTGACCAGGTGTGGCAGCCCAGCGAGGGCTCTGCCAGGGCCTCCTCAGGCTGTGAGACAGAAAGAGCCCAACAAGGGAGGCCCCGGGGACGAAGACAACAGAGGCAGAAGCCCTCAGAGGGATAGCAGCCCTTTTGCTGGCTGAATAGGACCCCTCCCTACAGAACAATGAACACCCCATCATTGTTTTGCCTTTAATCACAGTTTTAAACACTCAACATACGGACATCCGTTCCTTGATGTTTCGTCTTTGTTCATCTGTCATCCTCAAAATGAGAGTCCGGAATCTTCTGCGCTAATTTTAAAGTCCGGCTGAACATTTAGTAATGAACAAAGCTGAAAACACAAAAACAGATGGTATTTTTAAATCTTGAGTGTTTTTACTCACAAATTAGAACATAACTCGTTTCTAACTGCAGCTCTTCTCATCTGTTACAACTATCCTAGCTCCCTAGTGCTGCTATAACAGAAATACCACGAGTGGGTGGCTTTAACAAAGAGAAGTTTATTCTCTCACAGTCCAGGAAGCTAGAAGTCTGAATTCAGGGTGCCAGCTCCAGGGGACAGCTTTCCCTCTCTGTGGGCTCTGGGAAGGTCCTTCAGCTTCTGTTTCCTGGTTCCTTGGAGATTTCCATGTGGATCTTCCCCCACCGCTCCCTTCTTGCTTGCTTGTTTGATCTCTTTTATATCTCAAAAGGCTCAAGACATGCCCCACACTAATCCTGTTCTTTAACATAACAAAGACAACCCATTCCCAAATGGGATTATAACCACTGGCATAGAGGTTAGGATTTACAACACATATTTTTGGGGGACACAATTCAATCTGTAACATTCCACCCTTTCACCCCCAAAATTTCATGTCCTTTCCACATGCAAAACAAAGTCACCCCATCGCACCATCCCGAAAGTCTTAAATCCACCCCAAGTCCAAAATCTCATCTTCTGAATCCTGTCAATCAAATCTGGGTAAGGGTTTGGGTGTGTTCCAACCTGGGGCAAAATTCCTCTTTATCTATGAAATCTAGACTACGAGTTACCTGTTTCCAAAGTACGATGGTGGAACAGGCACAAGGTAGACGTTTCCACTACAAAGTGGAGAAATTGGAGGGAAAGAAGGGATAAAGGGCACCAAGCAAGTCCAAAACCCAGAACAATTTACATTAGCTCTCAAGGCTGGAAAATAATCCTCTGTTCTTTGGGACCATCTGTGCAAGGGCCCCACCCTCCAGACGCTGGGTGTTGGCCATGCTCTCTGGATTCTGGGTGGAGGCCCCTTGGCCCTGGGCTTTAGCTCGGCCTTCCAAGCCCACTGGGACTGCAACTCTGCTCCCTCAGCTTTGGGCGGCCCCATTCTCCTAGTCCGTCTGAGTGGCCACCCCACCCCTTTGGCCCTGGCAGGCCACATTCTTCTGCCCTTTGGGCATTACAGCCCTGGCCCCTCAGCTTTGGGCAGGCCCCATCCTCTTGGTCAAACTGAACGGCAGCCCCACACTCCAGAACCAAGCTGGTGAAGAACTGACTCTTTGAAACCTAGTAGGCTATGCCTCTACCCTTTGAGACTCCAGGGGCCATGGTCCCACCCTTTGAGACCGCAGAGGCTGTGGCCCCAGTTTTTGAGACCAAGGCAGCTCTGCTTCCCCCAGTCCTTCCAACAGTTCTGATCTCCAAGCTGCTCCAGGGATGGTCCTTTTCTTTTCTTGGAGGACAACAGATATAGCTCCTTTGGCCTATTTCCTGACTGTAGAATTCCAAGAGGCAGATAGCATTCTTTCCTTTCATTCTTTCTCTGTCCCCTTCAGTCTAAGCTGATGGATTTTCCGCTGTGGTCATTGGTTAGATCCATCAGTTACAGGCTTAATCTCTTTAACAAAACCTTGTGTAGCCACGTCCTTGGGGAACATTCTAGGGCATGTGTCCTTAGTTTGTACAGCAGAATTTTCCAAATCTTTAAGTTCCGTTTTCATTTTGCACAGTGCATTTTTTTTGGGGGGCGGGGGGCACAGTTCATTTTTAAGTCCATCTCTTTCCTCTTGCATTTTACTATATACAACAAGGAGAAGCCATGTGGCCCCTTTAAGATCTTTATTAGAGATCTCATCAGCTGGATATCCAAGTTCACCACTTACAAGTTCTACCTTCCAGCAAACATTTGAGGATAATTCAGAAAAGCTCTTTGCCACTGCATAAAAAGCACCACCCTTCCTCCACTGTCCAGTCACACATTCATCATTTGCTTTTAAAGCCTCGCCAGAAGCACGTTTAATGTCCACACTTCTAGCAACATTCTGTTGCTGGCGCCATATGTATTCTCTATGACCTTCTCTATGGCTCTCCTCCCTTCCTTCTGAGCCCTCACCAGATTGCCTTTGACGTCCATAATTCTACCACATGTCTGTTCAAGGCAATCTGGGCTTTTACTGTGAGGCACCTTAAACCTCTTCCAGTCTCCACCCATTACCCAGTTTTGAGACCATTTCCACATTGTAGGTATTTGTTAGAGCAGCACCCTCACTTCTCGTTACCAAATTCTTCCTTAGCTATCTAGGGATTATAACCACAGGCAAGGAGGTTAGGATTTACAACACATTTTTGGGGCGGACACAATTCAATCCATAATACCAACCATCTAGTAAGTTTTAATAACTGTTCTCTAGACTGTTTTCACGTTTCCTACATTGAGATGCACAGCTATTTCCTTCTACTAAGGATTCATACGGCACACGCAGCCCCAAAGCCATTAGCAAAGTGCACGCCAAAGGCCTTGCCAGCAGGTCTCGGGGAGGCATGGCCAGCACTTCCATCGAAAAGAAGCACGTGTCAAACAAACCTGTTTAAACTTCCCTCTAATTTTGTCTAAGTCTTCGTGGAGTTTATCATAAGCAGGGTCGTCGTAAGGGAATTTCTGAATCATTCCAATCAATGATTCTAAGACCTTCATCTTTTTGCTGTAAAACAGAAAGGAAGTCTTTAGCTCTGGGTACATACAGCCTCTCCTTATGCTATGACTATGCCAGAAGCTTACTTAAAGGCAATGGGTGTGCTAAGAACACCTCAGATCATAGCAGGATGACTAAGTTTTTCATTACACAAAATGATGTTTGTTTACCTAGCAACATGCTTTCGTCCATACCCAATGCCCCAACATCAAACGTGGATCTACATCAAATGCGTATCTACATTTGAGTGACTGGGACGACCTGGGACAAGCCCGCAGGCCAATGGTTCTCTGCGCTGCGGGCGTAAAGATAGACAAAGTGGGGCAAGAAGGAGAGTGGTCGGGACAGCAACCGGCTGCTCCAGGTCTGGAGATTTTCCAGGGTTTAGAAACTTCGTGCCCGCAGCCTTTGGGAGTTTAGCTGCGGGCGGACTCCTGCCTCTGGCGGGTAGGAGTCAATCAGTGGCATCTGAGCTCAGTTCCCACTCAGGTGAGACAAAGATCTCTGCTGAGGAGGTGAGGGGGTCCTGCAGAAAGGGAGGGGCGTGCTGGCCAGGCACTGACTGGCTGAGCTTCCCTAGGCCTCAGTGTCCCATCTGCCAAATGGGGAGGGTAACAGCGACCTCACAGGATTCCACAAGGACTAGATGATGGATGTGAAGCCCAGAACATGGTACAGAATAGGTGCTCGGTCAACACCAGTCTCGGCACTTCCACCAGATCCCAGAGACCAGAGGCCTTACCTGTGGAGATTTAAAGACTAGCCACATACGTGCACACCGGGTGGGCTCTGACCTTTTTAATGCAACACAGATCATCGTGATGAGCACCCCTCCCCGAGCCCATGCCTGACCACCTAGGAGGCAGGAGCACTCTAGACACTGACTTGGGGAATTTTGAAGGACAGCAGTGGTGGCTCAGTGTGAGAATTCTCACCTTCCACGCAGGAGAGCCGGGTTAGATTCCCCCACAATGCACCTCACGCACACCCACCACCCACCTGCCAGTGGAGGCTTGTGTGTTGCTGTGATGCTAACCAGGTTTCAGCAGAGCTTCCAGACTAAGACAGACTAGGAGGAAAGGCCTGGTGACCACCTTCCAAAACCATCCAATCCGCAACCCACCATGGGGATGACGCGGGACCAGGCAGCGTTTCTTTCCACCGTGCATGGGGTCACTGGGAGTTGGGGGCGACCCAATTGAAGCTCACAACAACAAGCCTTATGATGAATCGATGGGAACTCAAACCACTGAGCCCTCCTGAGTACGTGCCGCTATTTGGTGTTTGGGACACAGAGAAGAATAAGAACGTCGCCCATGGCAAACCAGTTTGCAAAGAATATGACGACTAACTCTCTGAGAAAACACAAACTTGTGAGAGGTCGGAACGTGTTCAGCAAAGCACCCGGTCCCGGGAGACAAAGGGCAGGTGCCAAGACGTGGGGCAGAGCCAGCTATGTCCTCACAGGATGTGAAGACCACCACCCATCTGCAACTTTGCAAGCAGTGACTTATTCTTCTCTGGCTTGGCCCACACACGCCCAGTGGTCGCACCGTCACAGCTAGTGGACGACAGCTCACAGCTGATGTAATGACAACACCAGACCCTTAGACTTTAGTCCCGGCCTGATGCTCATCTGCCACTCGGTTCCCACCAGGCTGCCGCAAAGGGAAAGGAGCGCCTCGCAGAAGTTATCCAAGAGCTGCAGTGACTTGACTTAAGGCACCGTCCTGTAGCCCGGGCTACTGCTCTCTGTGGTTTCTTTGCTGTGAAATACCCATTATTCCACTGAACGCAAATGCAGGTGACACGCATTGTCACTCCAACATCCTTATCCGGAAAAATGAAAGAGCAGGAGATCCTCTATCAGCCTCTACCAATCTGAAGCAAGTACACTGACAAGGAAGGCCAACGAAGAAGCGATGCATTTGGATTGCGCTGTCGGCGAAGAATACTGAATGCACCACGGACTGCCAAAAGAACGAACAAATCCGTCTTGGAAGAAGTACAGCCAGAATGCTCCTCAAAAGCAAGGATGGAGAGACTTCATCCCACATACTTTGCACATGTTCTCAGGAGGGACCAATCCCTGGAGAAGGACATCATGCTTAGTAAAGCAGAGGGTCATCGAAAAACAGGAAGACCCTCGAGGAGATGGGCTGACACAGTGACTGCAACAATGGGCTCAACATAGCAATGACGGTGGGGATGGCACAGGACTGAGCAACACTTCGTTATACATGGGGTCGCTATGAGCTGGAGCTGACTCAATGGCACCTAAACCCATTGCCACCAAGTCAATACAGGACAGAATAGAACTGCCCACAGGGTATCCCAGGTGGATTTGAACTGCCAACCTTTTGGTTAGCAGCCCAGCTCTTAACCACCACGCCACCAGGGTTCCTCAATGGCACCTAACAACAATTTATGAGTCACTTCTCTAAGGGAAAGGCTCTGAAGTTGTGTTCCCAAAAGACCCTTGGACACTGCGGTGGGGTGGGGTGGGGGTGGCAGCAAGGTGGGTCTGGCAGGCTTCCCTGTCAGTATAATTTCTTCAGTTTGACAATTCCTGCTCTGACTCAGGGGTTAGCTCCTCCCGTGTGCGGGGCCATCCACACACACATGCAGCACTTCGTCAGAGCCAGCAGACTTCAGAGTTGGGGGAGACGGGGAAACCGAGCTGGGGCAGTCCAGGACTTGAGAGCCAAGCCCAGCACCGCCTGCCCCAGCGGCAACACAGGCTGCCAACCAACCACTACTCCAACCGGTGTACAAAACATCCCCTGGGGTGCCGCTCTGGTAACGTGAGAACAAGGTCGCTCCTGACTGCTTGGACCAATGGAGCAGGCCACGCAGACAGGGCAGAGAGCACCCAGTCTCAAAACTGCCCACACTCAGGTAAGCACCCTCGTTCTGAAGTCTGAATATGGGTTTGGCCCGTGTTCTAGAAGTTCAAAATACTTCAAACACAACGATGTCAGGTGGATGGGGGAATGCCACCCTCCTGGCTTGGTCCCATGTCTCCACGTACCCCATCCACGCCAGGCAAAGCCACAGGCGTCAGAATGAGGCAAAGCACCACCTGGGCTGAGCCTTCCTGGCTCCCTAGGTGCAAAATAGCCAGACCACGAGTGTCTTTTATTTCAGGCCTTGCTTCCAGCTTAGGAATGAAAAAGAGGAGACTGGGCCTCAGGGGCTTACGGAGGTAGAACATAGCAACCAGGTGCTGCCGCATCGACTCCAGCTCATGGCAACCCCACGTGTGTCGGAGTAGAACTGTGCTCCATGGTGTTCTCAATGGCTCATTTTTCGGGAAGTAGGCCACCAGGCCATTCTTCCAGTGCACCTGAGTGGACTCGAACCTCCAGCCTTTTGGTCAGTAGCCAAGTTCATGAACCCTCTGCACCACCCAGGGACTTCAGAACACAAGAAGAGCGGTTTAAAAACCCAAAAATAAAAACAACTCCAGTAACAACAGCTAGCGTTTACTTGGCACTTACAAGCACCAGAAAACTGGCTGTCTATATTTAAAAACTGGGGAAAACGGAGTCACCGCCTCTAAGCCCAAGTCAGGCCAAGACTATCGTAACCTGTCTGTGGTCAGCTTAGGGAAGAAGAAACAGGAAGACACCGACTTTAACATTATCTTAGAGGCAAGGGATCTAGAACCCATTTGGTGCACTGGCCCTCCAGGGAAAGGGCTGGGGTATGAGCTATCATCACAGGTCTTAATAGCAGCCGGTGTTCACCAGGCACCTAAAATGTGCCCGGCACCTTCTCCCATTTCCTTTACATGTCATAACAACACTCAAGTCTGACGTTACTATCCTCTCCATTTTGGAGATCAGGACGCCGAGAGTCTGATAAATCACCCAAGGTCAGTTAGGGAGCCACAGAGCTGGCCCACACGCAGAAAACGAAACAAGTCTCAGACATTACCTGTCTTTCTTGGTGGCACAACTGTGCAAAAGATATTTCCACGCAAAAGCAAAACCTTGATAGCACCCGATCTGTAAATTTAGAAAAATATTTCAGAGTGAAATTGATAAGCAACTAGCTACACTGTATCTAATCGCCGAGCTCTCAAACAAAAGAGGACGTGAGTGAGGGCTGAGGACAGGAGGACCTGCTACGCTGTTGTGCTGGGGGCCCCTGTCCAGCTCAGGAGTTAGGAGGTTAAGTCATCAGGAGGGGAACCAGCCTCCAAGGTGGCCTCGACAGTCCTCACCGCTGGTATTCACACCCTTGGAGAATCCTCTTGCTATATGAGGGTGGTTTGTGTAACAAGAAAATGTGAAGGAAGGGATGGGGTGTGACTTCTGATTCTAGGTCATAAAAGACGTCATCACCCCAAACGGCCAACAATTATTTCAAAACAAAGATGAATACGTAAGGGGACAGGGAAGGTAGATTAATGGAAACGGAACAACCAGAATGGAAATGAGGATGTTCACATATCGTGCAGGACTAACCAATGTCACTGAACAACTTGAGCAGAAACGGCTGAATGGGAACCGAAACTGCTATATAAACCTTCACCGGAAATACAACAAAACATTAAAATCACTTTTGCCTTGATGTCTTGGGTCACTGGCTCTGGGGGAAGCCTGTCGCCATGCTGTGAGCACACTCAAGCAGCACTGTGGAGAGAGCCACATGGCAAGGAGCTGAGGCCTCCCGCCAACAGCCGTGTGAGCCGCCATCTGGGAGGTGGAGGAGCCTCCAGCCCTGGTTGAGCCCTCAGATGATACAGCCCTGGCTGACATCCTCGTGGCAAACGTCAGGAGAGACCCTGAGCCTGAACACTCAGCTAAACCGCTCTCAAATTCCCTCAGAAACTGTGTGAAAGTAAATGCTTGCCGTTTTTATTTCACATGTTTTGTGGTGATCTGTTTAGCAGCAATTTATGTCTAATACAGTCGTGACTGCCTCAGATTTGGCCATTAAGGGCTTTTTTATCTGTGAGGGCCAATCTAGGAAAAAAGGCAGAACAGAAGAAAAACTACGGATCTCATGTGATTGCAGTGTAAACATAAATGGAGTATCTTCACAGGGCACAGGGCATCCACTCTGTGGGTGAGGATGCAGCTTAAGACACAAGGTAGCCCCATGACACCCCAGTGTACGCTGAAACCTGTGTAAGGCAAAAACTTGTCAGAAAAGGAGGTTCGAGTGCACCAACAGGCAACGACAGAAAAGCGGAAAGAGTGCACCCTGTCAAAGGCAGAAAACTTGCAAGACCTGGAGAAACGAGGCTCTCCCACTAAGTTCCGGCTCTCGCAGGTTTCACTGTAATTTGCGGTTGCTGGGGCCTTATCTTATTCTTCTGCAGCCTGCGTAACTTCATTACTTCTCTCCGGCAACATGCTTCGTCAGCTCTGTACTACACATGTCTCTCTAACAACACTCTGTACAATTTTAAAAGTCCTGAAGTTCCAGTTCAACTGTACCAAACGTCAAAGTTAAGTTATAAACTATGAGAAGGACTCATGCCCAGATAGGGTTCCCACTTACCTCAGATCCAATTTTGGCTCCATGAAGGGCACCATACTGCCTTCCTTCAATTATACCCAAACTACTGCCTTCTTCGTAGCCTTCCTGATATCCTTCCCCATGAAATCTATGACACAAAAGCAAAACGTTTGATTAAACGAACCGAACAGAGTATTTTTTCTGGAAAAAAACTGTTCTCCCTCTACTACCCAGGGCCAGCAGGACAAGCCAGAGTGCAGCAGAGAGAGCACAGAATTCAAGAGTCAGAAGACCTAGGTTCCAATCCCAGCTCTCCCACTTCCTGTCTCTCCTCTGGCAAGTCACTGTACTCCTTGAAGCCCAGTTCCCCTCTTCTACAATGAGGAGAGTGGGCTACATCAGTGATTCCCAAACTTGGGAGAGAACACAGGTAGAAATTTTAAAGATACAAATTCAAGAGCTTTGTCCCTGACATTCAGTAAGCCTGGAATAAGGCCCAGGAATCTACTTTTCAGAACCTCCTAGTGGTTCGGGTCTGTAGCAGGTTAGGGCACCAAAGTCTTATGAGCCTCTAAGCAGTAATGACTCGGTCAAATGCTTCAAAAACCTTCAACACATACAGGGCTTCCGATCGCATCTCAGTGGAACAGCAGTGAGAAGTGCCATCAGATCACCACAAAATACGTGACTACTCTGGTATAAAAAAGAAAAAAGAAATCATTGGGGTTGACTCTGAGTCGTAGCAACCTTACAGGGCAGGGCAGAACTGCCCCCACAGGTTTCCACACAGTAGAACCAGCTAGTAAGGTTTCCAAAGCTTTACGGAAGCAGGCTGCCACATCCTTCTGCCGCAGAGAGGAACGGCTGGTGGGTTCGAACCTTCTGGTTGGCAGCCGAGCGTTTAACCGCTGCACCACCAGGGCTCCTTGACTGTGGGATACGGAGTATGTAATGGAAGCGCTGGCTGTGAGGGCTCAGGAGAACTAGCACCATTTGAACCCGCAGTCCCCAAAGATGACAGCAGCTTCTTGGAACGGCCCATGCGGTACACACTTAACAGTTATGTGACCCTGGGGAGAGACCCTGCCTCTTCATCCGTAAAATAAGGGAAATCACAGGATCGCTTCGCTAGCGGCACTAAAGGACCTAACTGGTGTGGACACTCAGCTCACTGCCTGATTCACAATAAGTCCTCCATACACGTCGGCGGCCGATTGTTCCAGGCGCCCTGGCTTCCCTGGCTGACATTTACAGGTCGCCTCCTGTGGGCTGGACCCTGGAAGGCGGCCACAAAGCAACTGGCGGCCCGAGACGGTCCCCAGGGGCCGGGAGAGAACGGGGACGACGTCTGACACATTTGTCAGCGGAGCCGTGAATACTGCCGTATGTCCCCCGATGAGGGAACAAGGGAAAGTGGCACTTCCCAGATGGCAAAGGTCTGTCCCCCCCGAGGACGGGGCGTCGCCGGGGCCAGGGCGTCATCAGGCCCAACAGATGCCCCTGCCGGGGGAGGCGGGCCCGGAGCAGCAGCTGGGCACGTGGCGCCGGCCGGGGCGGCCGGGGAAGAAAGGACCCTCAGTGGCCTGCTGGCCCCACACACGTCCCCAGCGGGACCCACGGCACGAGCGCCCGCCCCGCCCCGCCGCGCCACGGACACTCGACACGGCGGGTTCCGGCCCCGGCGCGGCCCCGCCACCCACCTCTCATCCGCCATCACGATAGCGTCGAACATATCCTGACTCCCAGCCATGGTCCCTGGGAGCCTGTCACCCTGCTCCGCCGTCGCCAGCACACGGGGCTCGGAAACAACGCCGCGCTTCCGAGGGGGTGAAGCCACTTCCGGGAGCCGCTGCGCGGAGCAGTCTGGGAAACGACGGCGTCCGGGAGGGCCCAGAAAGGGCGGGCGCGGGGCCAGAACGCCTGCGCCCTGGCGGTGGGCGGAGCTGACCTGGCGAAGCCCCGCCCGGCGGCCCCTGCACTTCCGCCTTTGCTCCCGTGGGGACGGGTGCTTCCCGTCGGGCGCGTCCATCCGCCCCTGGGGTGGGCAGGGCGGGGGCACCCGAAACCCGAATTTTTACTTAAAAAAAAAACAGAACCAGATTCCCAAAAGTGGCTCAGAAAGAACCACGGAAGACATTCGCAAAGTTATCAAAGAACCAGAAGGCTCCGGGCCGGGGGGGATTTGGGGGGCGAAATTTCAAGGAAGGGGGTCCCCAGGTTGGAGCCAGGACGGGGAGGGGGGTAGCTACCCGGGACCCAGGCACCGACGACAAGAAGCCAGAGGAAGACACTATGCACCAGTTACCACGATGCAGCTAGATCCGAAACTGCAGTGTAAAATGTTGGTGATTTCAATGTCCACAGTAATCCCATTTAGTCAGACTGGATGTTGGCGGCGGTGGTGGTGGTGGGAGCCATACAGTCGGTTCCGACTCAGCGACCCTACAACAGAAGGAAACACTGCAGGGCCGTGCTCGGTCCTCATCATCCTTGTTAAGCTCGAGCCCGTTGTTGCAGCCACTGTGTCAATCCAGCTCTTTGAGGGTCTTCCTCTCTTTAGCTGGCCCACTACTTCACCAAGCAGGATGTCCTTCTCCAGGGACTGGTCCCTCCGATAACATGTCCAAAGTATGTGAGATGACATCTCGCCATCCTTGCTTCTAAGGAGCATTCTGGCTGTACTCCTTCAACACAGATTTGTTCATTCCTCTGGCAGTCCGTGGTATCTTCGATATCCTTTGCCACCACCATGATTTAAAGGTATCAATTCTTGCGTCTTCCTAATTCATTGTCCAGCTTTCACATGTATACGAGGCGATTAAAAACACCATGGCTTGGATCAAGTGCATCTTAGTCTTTAAGGTGGTATTTTTGCTTTTTAACACTTTAAAAAGGTCCTTTGCAGCAGATTTGCCCAATGCAACACGTCATTTGATTTCGTGGCTCCTCCTTCCATGGGTGTTGATAGTGGATCCAAGTGAAATGAAATCCTTGACAACTTCAATCTTTTTTCCGTTTGTCATAGTGTTACTTATTGGTCCAGTTATGGAGATTTTTGTTTTATGTTGAGGTGGAATCCATACTGAAGGTTGTAGTCTTTGATCTTCACCAGTAAGTGCTGCAAGTCCTCTTCACTTTCAGCAAGCAAGATTGTGTCATCTGCATAACACAGGTTGTTAATGAATCTTCCTCCAATCCTGATGCCCCGTTCTTCTTCATATAGTCCAGCTTCTTGGATTATTTGCTCAGCATACAGATTGAATAGGTATGGTGAAAGAATACAACCCTGACACACACCTTTCCTGACTTTAAACTATGCAGAATCCCCCTGTTCTGTTCGAAAGACTGCCTCTAGATCTATGTACAGGTTCCTCATGAGCACAGTTAAGTGTTCTGGAATTCCCATTCTTTGCAATGTTTTCCATAGTTTGTTATGATCCACACAGTCGAATGCCTTTGCATAGTCAATAAAACACAGGAAAGCCTCTTTCTGGTATTCTCTGATTTAAGCCAGGATCCATCTGACATCGGTAACGATATCCCTCATTCCAAGTCCTCTTCTGCATCCGGCCTGAATTTCTGGCAGTTCCCTCTCGATATACCGCTACAGCCACTTTTGAATGATCTTCAGCGAAATTTTACTTGCGTATGATACTAGTAATATTATTCAATAATTTCTGCATTTGATTGGATCACCTTTCTTGGGAATGGGCATAAATATGGATCTCTTCCAGTCAGTTGACCTAGCTGCCTTCCAAATTTCTTGGTATAGACGAGTGAACGCTTACAGCGCTGCGTCTGTTTGTTGAAATATCTCAACTAGTGTTCTGTCAGTCCATAAAGCCTTGTTTTTCACAAATGTCTTCAGTGCAGCTTGGACTTCTTCCTTCAGTACCATCGGTTCTTGATCATATGCTACCTCCTGAAATGGTTGAACATCCACAGTTCTTTTTGGTACAGTGACTCCGTGCATTCCTTCCACCTTCTTTTGATGCTTCCTGGGTCATTCAATATTTTCCCCATAGAATCCTTCATTATTGCAACACAAAGCTTGAATTTTTTTTTCTTCAGTGCTTTCAGCTGAGAAATGCCAAGCATGTTCTTCACTTTTGGTTTTCTAACTTCAGGTCTTTACACATGTCATTATAATACTTTGCTTTATTTTCTTGAGCTGCCCTTTGAAATCTTCTGTTCAGCTCTTTTGCTTCATCATTTCTTCCATTCATGCTGGCCACTTGACATTCAAAAGCAAGTTTTAGAGTCTCTTCTGACATCCATTTTGGTCTTTTCTTTCTTTCCTGTCCTTGTAATGACCTGTTACTTTCTTCATGTATCATGTCCTTGATATCATTCCACAAGTTGTCTGATCTTTGGTCGTTAGTGGTCACTGTGTCAGATCTGTTCTTGAGATGACCTCTAAATTCAAGTGGAATATACTCAAGGTCATACTTTGGCTCTTGTGGACTTGTTCTAATTTTCTTCAGTTTCAACTTGAACTTGCATATGAGCAATTGATGGTCTGTTCCACCGTCGGCCCCCGGCCTTTTATGACTGATGATATTGAGCTTTTCCATTGTCTCTTTCCACAGATGTAGTCAATTTGATTCCTGTGTATTCCTTCTGGCAAGGTCCATGTGTATAGTCACCTTTTATGTTGGTGAAAAAGGGTATTTGCAATGGAGAAGTCGTTGGTCTTGAAAATTCCATCATGCGATCTCTGGCATCATTTCTATCAAACCAAAGCCATATTTTCCAACTACTGATTCTTCTTTGTTTCCAACTTTGGCATTCCAATCGCCAGTAATTATCAATGCATCCTGATTGTATGTTTGATCAATTTTGGACTGCAGAACTTGGTAATAATCTTAAATTTCTTCATCTTTGGCCTTAGAGGTTAGTGCTTAAATTTGAATAATAGTCATATTAACTGGTTTTCCTAGTAGGCATATGGATATTATCCTATCACTGAGAGCATTGTACTTCGGGATAGATCTTGAAATGTTCTTTTTGACAATGAATGCAACGATGTTTATGCGTTTATGCGTTCCATTTCAGTTCATTTTTGACGATTTCCAGTTTTCCTAGATTGACCCTGTACATTTCACATTCCAATTATTAATGGATGTTTGCAGCTGTTTCTTCTCATTTTGAGTCATGCCACATCAGCAAATGAAGGTCCTGAAAGCTTGACTCCATCCACGTCATTAAGGTCGACTCTACTTTGAGGAAGCTGCTCTTCCCCAGTCGTCTTCTGAGTGCCTTCCAACCTGGGGGGCTCATCTTCCAGCACTGTATCAGACAATGTTCTGCTGCTATTCATAAGGTTTCACTGGCTAATGCTTTTCAGAAGTAGACTGCTGGGTCCCTTCTTCCTAGTCTCAGTCTAGGAGCTCAGCTGAAACCTGTCCTCCACGAGTGACCCTGCTGGTATCTGAATACCGGTGGCATAGCCTCCAGCATCACAGCAACACACAGGCCCTCACAGTAGGACAGACTGACAGACGTGTGGATATTGGCTATTAGGATGTCGAAAACATCAGTGCAAGAAAGGAGAAACAACCTGATCGTCTTAATAAAAGAAAATTCCCCAAACATTTTTTCAATGGAGTCAGTTCCCAGTCATGGCAACCCCACGTGTTACAGATTAAAACTGAACTCCACACAGTTTTCTTGGCTGTGTTCTTTAGGGAAGCAGATCACTAGGGCTTGCTTTCACAGAGCCGCTGGGTGGGTTCCAACGGCCAACCTTTTGGTTAGCAGTCAAGCACATCTGCATCACCCCGGCTCCTCTATCAATAGTGTTGTTGTTTTTAGGTGCTTCTGAGTCAGTTCCAGCTCACAGCAACCCTATGTCCAACAGAACAAAACAGTGCCTGGTCCTGCGCCATCCTCACATTCCTCGCTATGCTTGAGCCCATTGTTGCAGCCATTGTGTCAATCCATCTCCGTGAGGGTCTTCCTCTTTTTCATTGACATCTCTACTTTAACAAGCCTGATGTCCTTCTCCAGGGACTGATCCCTCATGATAACATGTCCAAAGTATGTGAGACGAAATCTACCCATCCTAGCTTCTAAGGAACGTTCTGTCTGTACTTCTTCCAAGAAAGATTTGTTCATTCCTCTGGAAGCCCATGGTATATTCAATATTCTTCACCAACACCATAATTCAAAGGCATCAATTCTTCAGTCTTGATTGTTCATTGTCCAGCTTTTCCGTGCATATGAGGCGATCGATGATATCATGACTTGGGTCAGGCACACCTTAGTCCTCAAGGAGACACCTTTGCATTTTAACACTTTTAAGAGGTCTTTTGCAGCAGATTTGCCCAATGCCAATATGTATTTGATCTTTTCTCTCTTTTTTTTTTTTCATTGTGCTTTAGGTGAAAGTTTTCAGAGCAAGTCTGTTTCTCATTAAACAATTAGTACACATACCGTTTTGTAACACTGGTTGCCAAAACTCTCCCCTTCTCAACCTTGGGTTCCTCATTTCCATTTGTCCAGCTTTCCTGTCCCCTCCTGCCTTCATGTCTTTGCTTTTGGGCTGGTGTGCCCATTAGTCTCCTATACATGGTTGGACTATGCGTGTTATTGTTTGTTTTATGCTTATTGCTGTCGAGTTGATTCTGACTCATAACGACCCTATAAGACGGAGTAGAACTGCCCCCATAGGGTTTCCAAGGAGCACCTGGTGGATTCTCACTGCCGACCTTTTGCTTAGCAGCCGTAGCCCTTATCCACTACACCACCAGGGTTTCCATTTGTTTTATGGGCCTGTTTAATCTTTGTCTGAAGGTGAACTTCAGGAGTAACTACAACACTAAGTTAATAGGGTGTCCAGGGGCCGTACTCTCAGGGTTTCTCCAGTCTCTATCAGACTAGTAAGTCTGGTCTTTTTTGGGGAGTTTGAATTTTGTTCTACATTTTTCTCCTGCTCTGTCTGGTACCCTCTATTGTGATCCCTGTCAGAGCAGTCACTGGTAGCTGGGCACCATCTAGCTGTGCTCTACCGAGTCTGGTGGAGGCTGTCGTAGTTGTGGTCCGTTAGTCCTTTGGACTAATCTTTCCCTTGTGTCTCCGATTTCCTTCATTCTCCCTTGCTGCAGATGGGGTGGGACCAGTGGAGTATATTAGATGGCCGCTTGCAAGCTTTTAAGACCCCGGATGCTACTCACCAAAGTAGAACGTAGAATATTTTCTTTATAAACTATACTATGCCAGTTGAGCTAGACGTTCCCAAGACCATGGTCTTCATCCCTCAGCCCAGTAACTCAGTCCCTCAGGGAGTTGGGCCGTGTCTATGGTTGTTTGATTTCTTGACTTCTGCTTCCATGGGTATTGACTGGGGATCCAAGTAAAATGAAATCCTTGACAACTTCAATACTTTCTCTGTTTATCACAATCTTGCTTATTGGTCCAGTTGTGAGGATTTGTATTTTCTTTATGTTGAGATGTAATTCATACTGAAGGCTGTGGTCTTTGATCTTCAAGTCCTCTTCACTTTCAGCAAGCAAGGTTGTGTCATCTGCATAATACAGGTTGTTAATGAATCTTCCTCCAATCCTGATGCCCCGTTCTTCTTCATATAGTCCAGCTTCTTGGATTATTTGTTCAACATACGGATTGAATAGGCATGGTGAAAAGATACAACCCTGACGCACACCTTTCCTGACTTTAAACCAATCAGTATCCCCTTGTTCTGTCTGAACAACTGCCTCTTGATCTATGTAAAGGTTCCTCATGAGCACAATTAAGTGTTCTGGAATTCCCATTCTTCGCAGTATTATCTATGATTCGTTATAGTTTACGTGGTTGAATGCCTTTGCGTAGTCAATAAAACAGGTAAACATCTTTCTGGTATTCTCTGCTTTCAGGCAAGATTCATTTGATGTCAGCTACCTGGTCAACTGACAAAATAGTTTACCAGATGAAAATGTAAATTTGTACATCCCCAAAGTAGTAATAAAATTAGGAACCAAAGGGCAACCAGGGGAAAATATTTGTCATAAATATTATAACTAATGGGATAATATTTCTGATTGATAAAGAATGTCTAAAATGGGTACAAAATGAATGCATCCTAATATGGAGAGGAAAAATGGGCAGAGGATTGAATACATAATTCACAGAAAAGAACCACAGATGGCTGACAACCAAAAAAGAATAAAACAGCCCTGCCAGAAATCAAAAGAAACAATAACGGAAAGCTCAATTAGATGCATTTTTTTTAATCTATTGAAACAAGTAAACGATTTTCTTCCTTTTTAAAATTAAAAAGGAATATTACTCATCGCCCAGAGCTGAATATGTTAGCATTATGTTTCGGTCTGGCAGTTTGCAAAGATATGGAAGGCTTTTTAAATGTTTTTACCCTTTGACATAGTAATTTCACTTCTGGGAATTCTTCTCAAGGAAGTAATCAGAGAAAAGGGAAAATTCGAAGTGCAATGACGTTAAAAACCCACTGCTGTCGAGTTGATTCCGACTCATAGTGAGTGACCCTCTAGGACAGGGTAGAACTGCCCTACAGGGTTTTCAAGGCTGTAATGTTTATGGAAGCAGGAGGCCAGGCCTTTCTCCCGCAGCATGGCTGCTGGATTTGAAGGACCAGCCTTTCAGTTAGCAGTCCAGTGCTTTGACTATGGCACCACCCGGGTTCCTATGATGTTTACTGCAGCACTGTTCATAAAAGCCAGAAAGTGGCTTAAATTGACAAAGCGGTAGCATAATGTCGTATACCACGAAATATTCTTATTTAGGACTCTTAAGCAACCATTAAAAACAATATATTTTTAAAAGTAATGTCATGCATCTAGGTCAATTGGCACAATAAAATCTATTAAGAAAACATTCTGCATCCCACTTTGGAGAGTGGTATCTGGGGTCTTAAACGCTAGCAAGCAGCCATCTAAGAGGCATCACTGGTCTCAACCCACCTGAAACAATGAAGAATGAAGAACTCCAAAGACACAAAATAATTATGAGCCTAAGAGACAGAAAGGACCACATAAACCAGAGGCTACATCAGCCCGAGACCAGAAGAGCCAGATGGTGCCCGACCACAACTGATGACTGCCCTGACAGGGAACTCAACAGAGAACCCTGAAGGAGCAGGAGAGCAGTGGGATGCAGACCCCAAATTCTCGTAAAAAGACCAGGCTTAATAGACTGGGACCGGAGGAACCCCGGAGGCCATGGCTCCCAGACCCTCTGTTGGCCCAGGACAGGAACCATTCCCAAAGCCAGCTCTTCAGACAGGAATTGGACTGAGAATAAAGGGGATGGAAAATGATATTGGTGAAGAACGAGCTTTTTGGATCAAGTGGTCACGTGAGACTATGTCGGCATCTTCTGTCTGGAGGGGAGATGAGAGGGCAGAGGGGGCCAGAAGGTACCCGAATGGACACGAGGAAAGAGAGTGGAGGGAAGCACTGTGCTGTCTCATCACAGGGAGAGCAACTGGGAGTGTATAGCAAGGTGTATGTGAATTTTTGTATGAGGGACTGACCTGATTCGTAAACTTTTACTTAAGGCACAATAAAAATTAATTAAAAAAAATAATAAAAAGTAACATCATGGTCAGGGAACACAACAGAGAACCCCTAAGGGAGCAGGAGAACAGTGGATGCAGACCTCAAATTCTCGTAAAAAGACCAGGCTTAATGGTCTGACTGAGACTGGAGGGACCTTGACTGCCATGGTCCCCAGACCCTTTGTTAGCCCAAGACTGAACTATTCCAGAAGGCCAACTCTACAGGCAGGGATTGGACTGGACTGTAAGATAGACAATGATACTGGTGAGGAGTGAGCTTCCTGGCTCAAGTGGACACTGGAGTCCATATGGGCAACTCCTGTCTGGTGGCAAGATGAGAAGGAAGAGGGGGACAGGAGCTGGTGAAAGGACATGGGGAATACCGGGTGGAAAGGAGGAGTGTGCTGTCTCATCATGAGGAGAGCGGCTGGAAGAGCATAGCAAGGTGTGTATAACTTTTTGTATGAAAGACTGATTTGATTTGTAAACTTCCACCTAAAGCACAATTTAAAAAATAAGAAAAAAAAAGGTAACATCAGGGAAAGTGCACATGTTGCTGACCAAACCCAAACCAAACCCGTTGCTGCTGAGTTGATTCTGACCCATAGTGACCTTATAGGACAGAGTAAAACTGCCCCACAGGTTTCCAAGGAGCAGCTAGTGGATTTGAACTGCCAACATTTTGGTTAGCAGCCAAGCTCTTAACCACTGCACCACTAGGGCTCAAAAAAAAACCCGGTTGCCAGCGAGTGGATTCGTATTCATAGGGACCCTACGGGACAGAGTAGAAGTGCCCTATAGAGTTTCCAAGGAGCAGCTGGTAGATTCAAATCGTTGGCCTTTGGGTTAGCAGCCAGGCCCTTAACCACTCTGCCACCACGGTTGCCGTGTTGTTGAAGGAAAAAATACAAAGCCGCTACATATACTTGAATTCCAATTCCTCTGGCTTTTATGTATTTAAAAAGAGCAAAAGGAACTGCACCGAAGCATAACTAGGTTTTGGAAATACAAGCAATCTTTTTAAATTTCCCTCTTTATATTTTTTCTGAGAATCCTATATTTTTGCAATGGACGTGAGCTACTTTCATAAGCAGAAAAAGAATTTTTAAAAGGATGGTGAAATTAAACAAACTTTGCATTATTTTGTTCTTAAAATGTCTTTCAATTTCTTTCTTTTTTTTTTTTTTCCATAAGCAAACGAAATCATAAAGCATTTGGAATGTAGGAAAAAGGGAAAAACAAGTGAAAAAAACCCCACTCTCCTGCCACCGTGGCCACAAATTAATTTTTGCTACTTTTGCTATTTTTTCCTTGAATTTTTATAGAAATATAATATATGTACAATTTTATATTTCACCATCCTCTTAACGTTGTATTACAAGCGTTTCCGAAATAAGAGAACTGTCCTCTTTTTATTACATATTTGAAAGGCATTTTCTGAGTGTAAGCTTTATTAAGTGGTGGAAAATAAAACAGACTATATCTTTTGGAATAGGAAAACAGATACCTAGTAAGAAAAAAAAAAAGTCCGATTAAAGAATAAAGACCATAGATGTAAAGACTTATGCAGAAGACAAAATAGAGGGTTAGTGAAAAAGAGAGTGACCCTCAACGAGATGGACTGACACAGTGGTTACAGTAAGGGGCTCAAGCATAGCGACGACTGTGAGGATGGTGCAGGACCGGGGGCGTTTCGTTCTCTTGTGCCCAGGGTCGCTATGAGTCGGAACCGATTCAATGGCAGCTGACAACTAACAGAAGGGTACGAGTCTTAATTTCACCATTAAAAATTTTTCCAAAGCTTTGAAAGAGCATATGTGCTATAAAAATCAACACAACTGATTCGAATTACTAATTTTCTAAATAAAGCTTTAAGAAGATCCCTCCTTCCCCACTTGTTCCTTGATTTTGTTTCTAAAATATTTTTTCGAACCAACACTGTCTTAACGTTAAGGGGTAAGAGCCTGACAATGCTATCTTGGATTTTCAATATTGTTATTCACAAATTGTATTATTTCCAAAGAAGGACCAGGCTTCAAAAATAGGGCCTTGAAAATAGAGAAAGGCAGAGTTTAAAGTACAAGTCTTACTTATTTCCTCATCCTTCAGTAAGTTTCCCACTTGGTTTCTGTTCCAGCCACTGAACAAATAAAAAGTGAATGTGGGGGGAAAGTGGTTCGGGAAAGTCTGAATTAATTTCTCTCTTTATTACGTCAGTTTTTGAGAAAACGGTTGAGGGGTTTGCTTGTGTATATCTTACAAACTGAAGTTCCTCCCTGAATTGGATGGAATAGGAAATGATAAATTTGTATAGGAACAAGGAAAACTACGTAAAGAGAGTTTTAAACGTACCGAGCTTTCTACGCATCATCTTAGTTTCTCTGAAACACTAGTTCAAAAAACACTATTATTAAATCTTTAATTTATAACAAAAGGTAACCTGTTGCCACTGAGTCAATCCCAACTCATGGTGACCCCGTGTGTGACAGAGCGAACTCCTCCACAGGGTTTCCTTGGCTGTAATCTTTACAGGAGAAGATCTCCAGGCCTTTATTCTGGGTGAGTTCGTGGTCAAGCTCAAACTGTGCACCATCCAAGTACCTTACAAAAGGTATAAAGGTAATATACTGAACTTCCATGCTAAGAATAAGACCATACTGAGAAATAAAACACCTTTTAAAAAATAGAAAATTTTCACATATTCTTAAAGGAAACCAAATCAATCTAACTAAAGTGAAATGCAAAATTCATCAAAGTGTCCTATTGAAATGTGTTCACAAATAGGAATTGAACTTAAAATGTTCAATATTTCTGCAGCAAAATACCAGGCAGCCTCTAAACCAAACCAAACCAAACCTGACAACGGAGATGTACTTCTAGGTCACCTGGAAACACATCCATTTTGTTAGGACAAAAAAAGCTAAAAACCAAACGTGTCCTTTGTCCTCATTTTGGTTAAGGAAGAAACCCGTAAACGCGTCAACATGTTTTCACAGGTGTGTAACAATAACCTGCAAGAGTAGGATTCCAAGTGCTCACAGTGGTCATCTTTGGGTAATCTTTTTTTCCCCTTTATATTTTTTTGTACTTTGTGATTTGGATTTTTTTTTTTTTAAGCATGAAGCAAGGAGACCCTGGGTGGCACAAATTGTCAAATGCTTGACCGCTAGCTGAAAAGTTGGCAGTTTGCACCGCCCTAGAGGTGCCTGAGAAGAAAGCCCTGGCAATCTGCTTCTGAAAGGTCACGATCTTGAAAGCCATACGGAGCACAGCTCTACTCCGCACACACAGGGTCGCTATGAATCAGAATCAACTCAAAGACAACTAACAATAACAACAGCATGAAGCAAGCTTGCCTTTCACAATAACAGTAATAAAAAACAAAAAAACCCAAACCCATTGCCATTGAGTCAATTCCGACTTATAGCGACCCTATAGGACAGAGTAGAACTGCCCCATACGGTTTCCAAGGAGAGCTTGGTGGATTTGAACTGCCCACCTTTTTTTTTTTTTTTTTATAACTTTTATTAAGCTTCAAGTGAACGTTTACAAACATTCATACATCTCACTCCCTACTCCCACTTGCTCTCCGCCTCTTGAGTCAGCCCTTTCAGTCTCTCCTTTCTTGACAATTTTGCCGGCTTCCCTCTCTCTCTATCCTCCCATCCCCCCTCCAGACAAGAGTTGCCAACACAATCTCAAGTGTCCACCTGATATAATTAGCTCACTCTTCATCAGCGTCTCTCTCCCACCCACTGTCCAGTCCCTTCCATGTCTGATGAGTTGTCTTCAGGAAGGGTTCCTGTCCTGTGCCAACAGAAGGTCTGGGGACCATGGCCGCCGGGATTCCTCTAGTCTCAGTCAGACCATTAAGTTTGGTCTTTTTATGAGAATTTGGGGTCTGCATCCCACTGATCTCCTGCTCCCTCAGGGGTCCTCTGCTGTGCTCCCTGTCAGGGCAGTCATCGATTGTGGCCGGGCACCAACTAGTTCTTCTGGTCTCGGGATGATGTAGTCTCTAGTTCATGTAGCCCTTTCTGTCTCTTGGGCTCTTAGTTGTCGTGTGACCTTGGTATTCTTCATTTTCCTTTGCTCCAGGTGGGTTGAGACCAATTGATGCATCTTAGATGGCTGCTTGTTAGCATTTAAGACCCCAGACGCCACATTTCAAAGTGGGATGCAGAATGATTTCATAATAGAATTATTTTGCCAATTGACTTAGAAGTCCCCGCAAACCATATTCCCCAGACCCCCACGCTTGCTCCGCTGACCTTTGAAGCATTCGTTTTATCCCAGAAACTTCTTTGCTTTTGGTCCAGTCCAATTGAGCTGACCTTCCATGTATTGAGTGTTGTCTTTCCCTTCACCTAAAGCATTTCTTATCTACTGAATAATCAATAAAAAACCCTCTCCCACCCTCCCTCCCTCCCCCCCCTCGTAACCACAAAAGTGTGTGTTCTTCTCAGGTTTACTATTTCTCAAGATTTTATAATAGTGGTCTTATACAATATTTGTCCTTTTGCCTCTGACTAATTTCACTCAGCATAATGCCTTCCAGGTTCCTCCATGTTATGAAATGTTTCAGAGATTCGTCACTGTTCTTTATTGATGCATAGTATTCCATTGTGTGGATATACCACAATTTATTTACCCATTCATCTGTTGATGGACACCTTGGTTGCTTCCAACTTTTTGCTATTGTAAACAGAGCTGCAATAAACATGGGTGTGCATATATCTGTTTGTATGAAGGCTCTTGTATCTCTAGGGTATATTCCGAGGAGTGGGATTTCTGGGTTGTATGGTTGTTCTATTTCTAACTGTTTAAGATAATGCCAGATGGATTTCCAAAGTGGTTGTACCATTTTACATTCCCACCAGCAGTGTATGAGAGTTCCAATCTCTCCGCAGCCTCTCCAACATTTATTATTTTGTCTTTTTTGGATTAATGCCAGCCTTGCTGGTGTGAGATGAAATCTCATCGTAGTTTTAATTTGCATTTCTCTAATGGCTAATGATCGAGAGCATTTTCTCATGTATCTGTTGGCTGCCTGAATATCTTCTTTAGTGAAATGTGTGTTCATATCCTTTGCCCACTTCTTGATTGGGTGGTTTGTCTTTTTGTGGTTGAGTTTTGACAGAATCATGTAGATTTTAGAGATCAGGCGCTGGTCGGAGATGTCATAGCTGAAAATTCTTTCCCAATCTGTAGGTGGTCTTTTTACTCTTTTGGAGAAGTCTTTAGATGAGCATAGGTGTTTGATTTTTAGGAGCTCCCAGTTATCGGGTTTCTCTTCATCATTTTTGATAATGTTTTGTATTCTGTTTATACCTTGTATTAGGGCTCCTAGGGTTGTCCCAATTTTTTCTTCCATGATCTTTATCATTTTAGTCTTTATGTTTAGGTCTTTGATCCACTTGGAGTTAGTTTTTGTGCATGGTGTGAGGTATGGGTCCTGTTTCATTTTTTTGCAAATGGATATCCAGTTATGCCAGCACCATTTGTTAAAAAGGCTATCTTTTCCCCAATTAATTGACACTGGTCCTTTGTCAAATATCAGCTGCTCATACGTGGATGGATCTATGTCTGGGTTCTCAATTCTGTTCCATTGGTCTGTGTGCCTGTTGTTGTACCAGTACCAGGCTGTTTTGACTACTGTGGCTGTATAATAGGTTCTGAAGTCAGGTAAAGTGAGGCCTCCCACTTTCTTCTTCTTTTTCAGTAGTGCTTTGCTTATCCGGGGCTTCTTTCCCTTCCATATGAAATTGGTGATTTGTTTCTCTATCCCCTTAAAATATGACATTGGAATTTGGATCGGAAGTGCGTTAAATGTATAGATGGCTTTTGGTAGAATAGACATTTTTACTATGTTAAGTCTTCCTATCCATGAGCAGGGTATGTTTTTCCACTTAAGTATGTCCTTTTGAATTTCTTGTAGTAGAGCTTTGTAGTTTTCTTTGTATAGGTCTTTTACATCCTTGGTAAGATTTATTCCTAAGTATCTTATCTTCTTGGGGGCTACTGTGAATGGTATTGATTTGGTGATTTCCTCTTCGGTTGAACTGCCCACCTTTTGATTAGCAGCTTTTAACCACTACTTCACCAGGGTTTCCGTAGTAATAATAAAAAGTTTTCCCAAATTCCTACAAGGAAGCTATTAAGTGACAATTCACTTCAATCCTTGTTATGCTTGAGCCCATTGTTGCAGCCATCGTGTCAATCCACCTCATCGAGGGTCTTCCTCTTTTTCACTGACCCTCTCCTTTGCCAAGCGTGATGTCCTTCTCCAGGGAATGATCCCTCCTGATAGCAGGTCCACAGTATGTGAGATGAAGTCTCGCCATCCTTGCTTCTAAGGAGCATTCTGTCTGTACTTTTCCAAGACAGATTTGTTTGTTCTTCTGGCAGTCCAGGGTACAGTCAATAGTCTCTGCCAACACCATAATTCAAAGACATCAATTCACCTTTGGCCTTCCTTATTCATGGTCCAGCTTTCACATGCATATGAAGCGATTGAAAACACTATGGCTTGGGTCAGCCTCACCTTAGTCCTCAAAGTGAGAACTCATTCTCTAGTCATCAAAAATAAATGAAAACATGATTGAAGAAAAAGGCACTTTTCAAACTTTAAATCCAAATGCGTTCCGACTGGGCAAGGACAGAGGACCCAAGGGCTGAGTCCCAGTCAAGCTTTCCTGCTGAGCGTCTCCTCTGCTCATTCCCTGAAGGGGGCTCTGGTAGCCTACTAGGAAGTCCCATTTCCACCTGCTCCTCAGGAACCCCTGGCCGCCTGGTCCAGGAGAAGTTGGTGGGGATGGGGCACCTGGTGCTGAGCATCTATGGGGTGCCATAAGGGCTCTGGCCAGCAGGCGGCAGCCTCTGCCAGCCCAGCCCAAACGGCTGAAGGGTGTAGGTACAAGATCTGAGATGTGGTTCAGCTTCTGGGACCCCAGTCCCCCAGCTCCTGATCACCCCATTGTCCTGATTCTGTTGGGGGATTCACAGGCACACAGCCACTGCTTCCTAATGCAGGAAGGCAAAATCGGTTCCTCTTGACCATGTGTCCAAAGTAAGAGTAGAAGTCCAGGACAAAATTCTGTTGTGGCCCGTAAGATTTCCATTGGCTGATTTTTGGAAGTCAGTCACCAGGCCTCTCTTCCTAGTCTTAGTCTGGGCACTCAGCTGAAACCTGACTGCCATGGGTGACCCTGCTGGTATTTGAAAAACTAGTGGCATAGCTTCCAGCATCGCGGCAACACACAAGCCGCCACAGCACAGCAAACCGACAGACAGGGGGTGGTATGTAACACGTATGTTGTTGTTAGGTGCCACGGGTTGGAGTCTGACTTATGTATTACAGAATGAAACGTTGCCCAGTCCTGTACCATTCTCACAACAGGAGGTATGTTTGAGCACATTCTTGCAGCCACTGTGTCAATCCATCTCGTTGAGGGTCTTCCTTTTTTCCCTGACCCTCTGCTTTACCAAGCATGATGTCCTTCTCCAGGGACTGGTCCCTCCTGATAACACGACCAAAGTGCGGGAGATGGAATCTCGCCATTCTCTCTTCTTAGGAGCATAAACCCTTGGTAAACTAACATCAGGTGTCAGAAGGGATGGAGCCTTCCACTTCCTCGCCCCTTCCCAGGTTCCAGGCACACAGTAGGGGCTTTGCAGATGTTCCTGTGTATCTGATATACTTCCACTTCCCTGGGGGTTTGTCTGCAAAGGTGAGCAGCGGGGGCAGCTGGCCCACTGTCAGATCAGACCACGTCCAGGAGTGCGCAGCTTCGGCGTGCACTCGGACAACTGGCGCTCTTCCAGGTCCCGGATCCGCGGTAAAGGCAGGTGTCGGTGGGCCGGGGTCGCCAGGGGCGAGAGAGCTAGACAGACGACCCCCAGGACCTGGCGGCGCGGGCCTCGCGCGGGGGTCGTTTCGCTCACCGGCCTCCAGGGGGCGCCATTGCCCTTGGCGCGGCTCCTAGCCCACCCGCAGCCAGGGTTCTGCACCCCCTCCTCGCTTTCCTCTTGGGAGTGACAGCTCCGGCTGCCAGAACATTCTGGTCCCGAACTCCATTTCTCCTCTTTGGCTGTAACAATGATCATACGAAAGTACTCTGTAGCAGCCCTTTTCTTAGGTAATCACCATCAGGGTGGATATTATCAGCGCCCCAGAGGCCCCTAAGAGACAAATGTCAAAGTCTGGGTCCCAGGAGTAAAAGAGACTCTTCTGAATGCATTTTGTTGTATAGTTTTAACTTCAGAATTATCTAAAGTACTGTACGCAATAACACATAGGTCAAACAGAAAAGCACGCAGTAAAACAATTTCTAAAAACCAAATCCAGTGGAAGTATGAAACAAATTTTTGAGTGAGAAACCAATCTGCTTTGTAAACTTTCACCTAAAGCACAATAAAATAATAATAATTAAACACAGCCAATCAACCCGCTACCATTTCAGGTCTGTTGTAGCTGCTGTTAGGTGCTGTCAAGTCGGTGCCGACTCATAATGACCCCACGTACGACAGGACGAAACGCTGCCCGGTCCTGCGCCGTCCTCACAGTCATTGCTGTACCTGAGCCCCTTGTTGCACCCACCGTGTCAGTCCACCTCATGGAGGGTCTTCCTGTTTTTTGCTGACCCTCTATTTTACCAAGCATGAGGTCCTTCTCTGGGGACTGGCCCTTCCTGATAACATGTCTAAAGCATGTAAGACGCAGTCTCGCCATCCTTGCTTCTAAGGAGCATTCAGGTTGTACTTCTTCCGAGATAGGTTTGTTCATTCCTTTGGCAGCCCACGGTATATTCAATATTCTTCAACAGCACCATGATTCAAAGGTGTCAATTCTTCTCTCTTTCTTATTCATTGTCCACCTTTCACATGCATAGGAGACAATTAAAAACAACGTGGCTTTGGTCAGGTTCACCTTAGTCCTTAAAGTGACATCTTTGCTTTTCAACACTTTGAAGAGGTCCTTGGCAGCAGATTTGCCCAACGCAATGCATCTTTTGATTTCTTGACTGCTGCTTCCATGGGCATTGATTGTGGATCCAAATAAAATGAAATCCTTGACAACTTCAATCTTTCCTCCGTTTATCATGATGTAACTCATTGGTCCAGTTGTGAGGACTCTTGTTTTCTTTATGTTGAGGTGTAGAAAAGCTAATATTGGTGTACAGTACTCCTAAAGAGATTAAAAGTGATCAGGGGCCTCACTGTACAGGAGCCCTTGTGCTGCAACGGGCCAAGAAAAAGGTATAGAGTGGCACTTTAACCTGCCTTAAAGCCCCTCAGAGCCCATTGCTGTCGGGTCAATTCCAACGCGTAACGGTCCTATAGGGCAGAGCAGAACTGGCCCATAGGGTTTCCAAGGCTGTAAACCTTGACAGAAGCAGACTGTCACATCTTTTTCCCTCAGAGCGGCTGGTGGGTTTGAACCGCTAACCTTTTGGGTAATGGCTGAGCACTTTAACCACTGTGCCATCATGGCTCCTTCAAACATGACAGGTAGGTTGAAAGTAGAAGGAAGGGGCGGTTGGGACCCCACCTTGCTCAGCCTCCTTTCTGATCCACGTTTGCATTAAAACATAAATATTCCTTCCTTTTAGTTGAAAAATACCACATGACCAAAAAACCCAAACCCATTGCCCTGGCACAGGTAGGTTGAAAATAAAAGGAAGGAAAAATTATGTTTTAATGCAAACACGGATCAAAAAGGAAGCCGAGCAAGGTGGGGTTCCAGCCTCCCCTTCCCCACTTCCTACCCCTCTACCTCAGTTTCCCTCCTTTCAAAACAGGACGGAGACGGCACTGACTTCTCAGACTGGGAGCCCCTGCTTAGTATGTCTGTCTGCCCCACCACTGAAAACCTGCTTGTCGGAGGTGTGAAGGTGGGTCTGGGAGCCTGTGGTTTCCGGAGTCCTGGGAGTGGGGGGTGGGGGCGGGGGCAGGGCCGAGACTGGCTTCCTCCAGAGTCTCAGGAAGGATCCCTCCCCCCTGAAACCAGTCCCCTCCCCCTGCCTCTGGGGCATTGTTAAAGCAGAGGGCTGACCAGGCGAAACGCCCCAGGAGGTGAAACACCTGGGCTCCACAGGGGGTGTCTGGCCTGAGCAGATCCCACATTCCTGATTCTACCTGGGGGCGCTGGGGGAGGGGAGGGCATCTGCCGACCACCGCCGTCTGCCAGGTGTTACTCAGGTGTCCTACGGGTGGCCGGGGGGAGCTGTCCTAGGGACTGTTCCGAATTCATCTCCAGCAGGGACCAGGGCCAAGTTTGGGATTGGAGTGGGGTTGCTCTCATTCTACCCCCAAATGTCCTTCTCCTTCATCTCCGTCTCTCTCTCCCTCTCTGACCCCATCTCTCTCTGTCTCCATCTCTCTCTCCATCCCTGTCTCTGTGACTCTCTCTCTCTATCCCTCTGTCTCTCCTTTTGTATCTTGTATCTCTCTCTCCATCTTTCTTTGTCTCTCTCTTTATCTGTCTCTTTCTATCTCCCCTCTTCTCTGTCTCTATCCCTTTTTGTATCTTGCATCTCTCTCTGTCTTTCAGTCTCTCTCTGTCTCTGACTCTCTCTTTGTCTCTCTCTCTGTCTCTACCTCTTTTGTATCTTTTATCTCTGTCTCTCTCCATCTTTCTGTCTGTCTCTTTGTCTCTCTCCCTATCTCTCCTCCTGTCTATCTCTACCCCTTTTTGTACCTTGCATCTCTCTCTGTCTTTCAGTCTCTCTCTCTGTTTCTGTCTCTCCCCTCCCCTACTCCCCAGGGGCTGAGGAGGTGACCCAGGCCTAGTCAGTCAGTGCATCCTGTCCCCTGGCCAGGGTGAACTGGGTTGGGGCGAGCATGGGACACAAAAGTTCATGCGCTGGGATCCCGGGGCTCCTGCAGGGGCTGCTGGCAGGAGAGAACTGCTTGCCATCCTTGCTGAGGCCACTGGGAGGATAGAAAATAAGCCTGAAGTGGCTGGTGGCCCCCTTGTCATCATGAAGGGAGAAGACATCTGAAAACCAAGGGACAGAGGGCGCCCAGGGCTGGATCCAGGGGGCTGGAGGCCAGCACCACTGCCCTTTACACTAATGACAGCCAGGAAGTCTCTTTTTATCTCCTTAGGTCGGTCTGAGTCAGCGTTCTGTCACTTGCAAATGTGGGAGTCCCAGCTCCAGGCCTTGGGTCCAGCCTCTCCTTGGAGGGTCACAGAGAGGTGCTTCCTCTCCTGGCTCACAAGCACTTAGAGGTAGTTAAGGACCCTCACGAAACAGATAGGGAAAGAGGCCTGAAACAGAACGGCTACCCCAAGGCCACCCTGCACCAGACCTTCTGATTTCTCTTTCTAGGTTCTCACCTCAGAAAGGCCCGTCTGCTTGAGCCACTTTTTGCCCCTGGTTCTCCTTGCTCAACACCATGTCAGTGGTGTGGACCTAAAGGTTGGGTGCCAGGTAAAATACAGGAGGCCCAGTTACATTTTAATTTCAGATAAACCATGAATACTTTTTGGTATAAGTTTGTCCCAAACATTGCGTGGGACATAAAACAAAACAAAAAATAGTTGCCGTCCAGTCAATTCCAACTCAAGGCGATTCCACAGGTTAGATTAGAAGTGCTCCATAGGGTTTTCTTGGCTGCAATCTCTAAGGAAGCAGACCTCCAGGCCTTTCTTCTGGGGTGCCACTAGGTGGGTTCGAGCCGGCCAACCTTTTACTCAGCAGCTGAGCACAACCCATTTGCATCACCCAGGAAGCTGCATGGGACATACTTAGACTTTAAGAAAAAAAAAAGTGTTGTTTATCTGCAATTTACTTTTAACTGGACGTGCCTGTGTTTTCATTTATTAAATTTGGCAACCCTAGGAGCCCTTGTGTCGCAATGGTTAAGCACTCAGCTGCTAACCAAAAGGTTGGCGGTTCGAACCCAGCAGCCACTCCGCAGGAGCAAGACGTGGCAGTCTGCTTCTGTAAAGATTACAACTTTGGAAACCCTATGGGGCAGTTCTGCTCTGTCGTATAGAGTCACTATGAGTCAGAGTTGGCTCAGTGTTAACAGGCTTGGGTTTGTGGATGCAAACCCGAGATGATGATCAAAACTGGACCCAAGGCAGGGAAGGAAAATCCAGCAGGAAGATAAGGCCATTTTTCTATGAGGCTCAGAGACAGGACTAGTGGAGGGCAGAGGGGTGCTGCTAAGATGCAGCCTTGAAAAACAATCTGGCAGGAGAAGACTGCCAGAGTGTCCCAGATCATCCACAGAGTCAGTTATTGCAACTTTGAGGCTGCCAGGTCCAGTGAAAATGTGGCCTGGAGAGAAAACATATCAACCCTCAACACTCTAGTGAGAATTAGTTCACAAATTGTACGTTTACTCCTTATTGTCTTATTGTCAGCTGTACTGTAGGGAGGCAGCTTAGGAAATGGAGGCACTGATAACCTTCTTCTCTTGTTTTCCCCCCGCAGGTTTTCTCCAGAGCACAAAGGATGGAACTGTACTGTTTCACTGTGGCTGTTAACCTGGGCTACACATTAGAATCACCAGGAAAAAAAAAAAACCAGGGGCTGCTTTAAAAAATCCCGATGCCTGGGCCTCACCCATTCCCATTAACTCACAGTCTCCAGGGCTGGGACTAAACCAAACCAAAACCAAACCCAGTGCCATCGAGTCGATTCCAACTCATAGCGACCCTATAGGACAGAGTAGAACTGCCCCATAGAGTTTCCAAGGAGCGCCTGGCGGATTCGAACTGCTGACCCTTTGGTTAGCACCATAGCACTTAACCACTACGCCACCAGGGTTTCCAGGGCTGGAACTAGCCGTCTGTATATTTCCCCAAGTGGTTTCAGTGTGAGACCAAATTTGAGAACCAATGGAAATAGCTCAGGGCAGAGGGTCTTGGTGAGGGCTGTTGCTGGCCAGCAGGCCACTCTGTGGTATGCCAGGTGGCATTGTGCAGACATGCTCAGAACAGTCCACACAAGGATGTGGGCTCAGAGTGGTGATGTGGCTTACTCAAGGTTACACAGCAAGGTGACAGGGATTCCTGTTGTTGTTGTCGTTAGGTGCTGTGGAGTTGATTCCAACTCATAGCGACCCTACAAGACAGAGTAGAACTGCCTCATAGGGTTTCCAAGGAGCAGCTGGTGGATATAAACTGCTGACCCTTCGGTTAGCAGCTGTAGCTCTTAAGCACTGCACCACCAGGGCTCCAAGTGGGAGAGAGGAAGGAACAGACTGAAGACAATACTGTATGTCCTGGGCTCAGTGGGAACAATGGTTTAGAGAACGAGGGCCTTATTTGCTCTGGGCCTCTGTAGTCTTTCTTTTAACAAGTATCTTAATCATAATAATGGCCAACCTAAGCACTATTGTGGGTTGAATTGTGCCAATGCCACAATGATTTTTCCTCCCTGTCTGGAGCACAGATGTTTTGGCTGGAGGCACAGCAGCCATACTGAGACCATGAGGCCGCGGACATGAGAATAATAGAGAAGAGATACCAAGAGAATTACAGAAGACGGCCAGCCTCACAGGGCTGTAAGCCAACACCAGTTACCTCTGGTTTTCTTGTTTCTGGACAAAAAGAAATCCTATGCTTCAGCCAGAGGTTTTCAACCAGCAATTTTCAGCCAGGGCTGATGTTGTCCCCAGAGAACAAACGAGTGGTGGTGTCTGGGGGTCTCTACTGATGTCTCATGGGTGCAGGGGTAGAGGCCACGGATGCTGCTAAACATCCTACAATGCACAGAACAGCCCCCCACGACAAAAAGTTGTGTGGTCCGCAGTGTTCATAGTCCCATAGATGAGAAAATCTTGATCTCAGCCACTGTTAGTTGGTGTTATGGGTTGCTTTGTGTCCCCTCTAGAAAGATGTTCAAGTCCTAACTCCTGGTCCCTGTGAGTGTGGCCTTCTGTGGAAATAGGGTCTTTGCAGATGTTACTGGTTAACATGAGGTTGTACTGGAATCAAAAAACAAAACAGTCGCCACTGAGTCAATTCTAACTCTTAGCGACCCTATGGGACAGAGTAGAACTGCCCCATAGGGTTTCTGAGGAGGGCCGGCGGATTCGCACTGCCAGCCTTTTGGATAGCAAAAAAAAAAAAAAAAGACCAATGCCGTCGGGTCGATTCCGACTTATGGCGACCCTATAAGACAGAGGAGTAGGACTGCCGCATAGAGTTTCCAAGGAGAGCCTGGAGGATTTGAACTGCCAACCCTTTGGTTAGCAGCCAAGTGCTTAACCACTATGCCACCAGGGCTCCTGCTGGAGTAGGGTGGGACCGAATTCAGTAAGGGTGTCTTTATAAAAAGAGGGAAGGCGGCCATGTGAAGACAGGCAGAGATGGGGTGATGCTGCACCCACGCGCCAAGGAACACCTGGGGCCACCAGAAGCTGGAAGATGCAAGGAAGGGTCCTCCCCTAGAGCGTTTGGGGGGAGCGCACCATACCAACGCCTTAATCTTGGTTGAGTGGCACCAACTTTGGACTTCTTGTGCTCAGAACTGTGAGGGAGTTAGTTCCTGCTGTTTTAAGGTGCCCACTTGGTGCTGGCTTGTTAGGAAACTCATATAGTTCGGCTTTCTTTTCCCGCAGCTGTAAACACTCCCGGCACAGTGGCTGCACCAACCTTCCAAACTCTGAACAGACAGCAGGAAGGGAAGTACCCAGGTATGAAGAAAGAGCAAATTAAAAACCCATTGGTGTCGAGTGAATTCTAACTCGTAGTGATCACATAGTGACCCTATAGGACACAGTAGAACTGCCCCATAGGGTTTCCAAGGCTGTAATCTTTACGGCCCGGTGCCGTCGAGTCAATTCCAACTCATAGCGACCCCACAGGACAGAGTAGAACTGCCCCATAGTTTCCAAGGAGCGCCAGGCGGATTCGAACTGCCGACCCTTTGGTTAGCAGCCGTAGCACTTAACCACTATGCCACCAGGGCTTGGGTTTTTTTAACCTTTACGGAAGTAGATGGCCATATATTTCTCCTGCTGGTGGTTTTGAACCGCTGACCTTTTGGTTAGCAGCCAAGTCCTTAACCACTGCGTTACCAGGGTTCCTTTGAAGTAAGGGCGTCTGGGTGTGCAAACCCAGCCTTCGCCACTGATTAAGCTGCATCTGTTGTTTAACCCAAGTCCCTGGGTGGTGCAAAGGGCCAACGCGCTCGGCTGCTAACAGAAAGGTTAGAGGTAAGAGTCCGTCCAGAGGCACCTGGCCACCTCCTTCCAAAAAACCAGCTACTGAAAACCCCGTGGAGACCAGTTCCACTCTGACACACACAGGGTTGCTGTGTTAACATTATTATTTAACCCACCTGATCCTCAGGTGGGAAAGCTAATTGTGTATGGTGAAGCAGTGTCAGACATGAAACACAGAGAGGATTTCCTTCTGTGGCCAGCCCGCCAATCTCCTTCCACCCCGTCCTCTCCCTGCCTGTATCTCTCAAGGGTATTCCGGTTGGATAACACAGAGACGCCTTTTGATACAAACTTCGCTTTAATGTAGAAAACAAAACTCATGTACATAACATAAATACAATTTGGGGTATAAATAAAGTAAGAAAATAAAGCGATGTACATATAATAAATTACTCATAAATACCACGCTGAGAGCTAAGTGCTGGGGACGGGCCTCACACCTCCCCTGCTGAGGACTCGGGGCCTTCAGACCCTTCTCTCTGGCTTTGTGACGAGACATACGGGTCCCCCTAAGGAGGGAGGCTTCGCCATCCAGATTCACAGAGGACTTGGTGACGTGGGGCAGAGACACGGGGAGATGGAAGCAGCAACAAGCTCTCTGCAGGTCAAAATCCATAGCTCTTAGCAGGGAGAGTGCTCCCAGGGGGTGTGGGAGGGCTAGGAAGGGGTGTGGAGGTGGGTGGGGCTGAACCACAAAGGGCCCTTCACACAGAAATGCACACCACCTGGGCAGATCGGATTCCCTGGAAATCCTGAATCCATCAGTGGTGGGGACAGGGACCAGCTGTCTTCATTTCCAGGGGGCAGAGGTGGCATGAGGGCCGTTCGCCTCTGAGGACCCAGCCCTGAACTTGGACAAGAAAGTCAGCTATGGGCAGGTGGCTGGCTGTTAAGAGGGGAAAATATAAAACTACCTTAGTAGCGCTTGGGCAGGCTGCCAAGAAGTTGACTGGGGCCAGGGTTCTCAAGATTTATCTGGGCTGGGGGGGTAGAGGTAGGGGGGACTCTGTGCCTTCCCTGCTCCTGAGGCTGGTGGGCCGTGCCTGCCCAGCTCGGTCCTGGCCTAAAGGGGCTTGGGGAGGGCTAACTCTCTTTGAGGTGAATGCAGTTCTCACCTGGACTTATGGGTTGACTCAAATTTACCTGACATTTCACAGAGCTTGTACATGAGTTTAAAATGACTGCTTTTCTTCCAGCTGCCCCTGCTGGAGATAATGGGAGAGTTAGGAAGAATTTCGGCTTGGCACAACATTGTTCCCAAAAAGTAGTGAGTTCCCCGTCAGCGGGGTTATTCAAGCAGAACTGGGGCAGCACAGCGACTTGTCCAACAACGGTAAGGGTGTGGGTGGGGTACTCAGGTAGCAGCTGGGCGGCTGGAGGGCTTAGGATTTCATGATCATACAAATCTATCCACTAGAAATCGGCACAGCCAACATAAAACTCTGGCTACATACACCTCCTACATGTTTCTCCCTAAAGCTAAACAGAACAGACTAGGATTACTCCTGGACAAGCATGGTCAGCGCACACATGGCAGGGGCCCACAGCCTAGGACCTCGCCTCCAGGGGCGGGGGCCATGGGAGGCAGAGCCTCAGTTATTCCTGAAAGCTGGGACTCTGGACCAGCTCCGGCCCGGAGGCAATCCCAAAAGGATCCATGCTGTCGGTTTCCAGAGGTGAAGAGAACACAAATTCCAAGTCGTCGTCCAGGTCCCCCGGCTCTGCTGGCTTCATGGGCAGCATGGGCAGGAAGTGGGACAAGGGCAGAAAGCCCCTGCCTTTGTATAGCTGCCTCTGCTTGGCACTGCTCAGGGACACCGGGAGACCATGCTTCTTGGACAGGTACACGTTGTAGCCGTCGGGCCGGATTTCCTCCTCAAAGGCACAGTCTTCTGCCGAGTACTGGGGCTGTGGAGAAAAGGGGCGGGCGGGCCGTGAGCAGCGGGCACCCCTGGGTCTGACACGACCAGCAGAAGGATAACAACGGACATTTGTGTTACGGTCACTCAGGCCTGCTCTCATCCACCACTTTCTGTGTCTGAGTATCACTTACGTGCTGTTATGGACCTCCTTATACAGATCCTGTATGCCTTCGAAAGATCCTTACACTGTACTATACATATATGTGTTGGTACTATACTATAGTACGGAAACCCTGCTGACTTAGTGGTTAAGTGTTACGGCTGCTAACCAAGAGGTCGGCAGTTCAAATCCACCAGGCGCTCCCTGGAAACTCTGTGGAGCAGTTCTACTCCTTCCTACATGGTCACTATGAGTCGGAGTTAACTCAACGGCACGGGTTATACGCAAGTACATACGAAGTCCTTGGGTGGCACAAACAGTTAAGCTTTCGACTGCTAAAAAAAAGTTTGGAGGTTTGAGTCTATCCAGAGGAGCCTCAGAAGAAGGGCCTAGTGTCTACTGGAAAATCAGCCACCAAAAACCCTATGTAGAGCAGACGCAGCAGCAGCTGGTCAAAGTGCTCAGCTGCTAATCAAAAGGTCGGCGGTTCGGACCCCACAGCTGCCCTGCAGGGGAAGGATGGCAATCTGCTTCCGTAAAGATAAAAAAAAAAAACCAAACCCAGTGCCGCCGAGTCGATTCCGACTCATAGCGACCCTATAGGACAGAGCAGAACTGCCCCATAGAGTTTCCGAGGAGCGCCTGGCAGATTTGAACTGCTGACCTCTTGGTTAGCAGCCGTAGCACTTAACCACTAGGCCACCAGGTGTAGGAAACCCTGTGGGGCTTCCAAGGGGCAGCTAATGGATTCAAACGGCTGACTCTTAGGTTAAGGACTGAATGCTCAACCACTGTATCACCAGGGCTCTCTCTGTCTCTCTCTATACACATACGAGTATTTCAAGTTTATATTTCATATGTGCTGGTTTTATACACATACTTAATACAGGTACACTTTATATAGTCTGTAAATATCTTTCAGAGCTAAGCCTCGCCCTGGGCAGTAATATCCACGGAGGCACAGGCCTCCCGCTTTACACTGAATACATAACTAACACTGGAAAGTACGCTCGGCCCCCGTGTGAACGGGCACCCTGGAGGCGCTGCTAAACCACGCTGTCACTTAGGAGCAGTCTTGCTAAGGATCACGGGCCCCCAGATGTGGGGCCGGCCCTGAGTAATGCATCCACTCCCCAGCCAGACCCAGGGGAACTACATGATTCGGGCCTTTCTCGTCTGCTGTGGTTGTTAAGTCCTGTGGTTGTAAGCCTGTATAGGCTCCATCGTGCTCCCCCTGTTACTGAGCATCTTCCAGGATGTCAGCTTGCCTGGCACATCAAGATAATAGCAAGCCCCAAGGCCCCCAAAGAGGCTGCACCTGGTGGGTGGCCAGAAACGTCTGGAGAAGGAAACCTGAGTTTTAGGACATCTGTAGTCTTAAGGAGCCCTAGTGACGCAGTGGTTAAGCGCTCGGCTGTTAACTGAAAGATCGGTGGTTTGAACCCACCAGCCACTCCACAGGAGAGAGATGTGGCAATCTGCTTCCATAAAGATGACAGCCTTGGAAACCCTATGGGGCAGTTCTACTCTGTCCTACAGGGTCACTATGAGTTAGAATCCACTCCATGCAACAGGTTTGCTTTTGGGGGAGCCCTAAGAGAGGTGCCAATGGGCCAGCCCTGTGCTAATCTGGAAAGTGTCCTTACCACTTCAGGGGCAGGTCTGAAAGGCACCAGGGACAGGGCAGCCTGGAAGAGCTGGGCAGTAAACATAATCCCAGGAAGCACCCAGCTTCATTTCTGCCCAGGTTTATGAGGTTAGTGAACCGCAGGTGGATGAGATATGCTGATAACGTGAATGACGCAACCAGTCACGGCTCGGGACTCTGGCACAAAGCCACCACAAAGCCATAGTATGGCAAGGGTGACTTCTCCTGAATTTCCAAAAATATGCCAATCAGTAGATGTTTAAAAGCAAGAGAAGTAAAAACACATTGCATCAGAGGCCTCTACATTACTCTGCTGTTGTTTGGGGGAAAGTAGCACCGCCTGCTTGCTCCACGTAGAAAAAGAAACGATTTCACCTTTATAGAAGAATGGGGAATTTCCGCTGGAGAAGAAAAAAAAAACAACCACGATCTTTGCGGGGCCAGGCCCAAGGGATCCAGAGGCAGAACGGGATTTTAAGTGGAGAGATCCCCCCCAACAGACTCCCCGATTTGGATTAGGGGAAGAAGGCTGGGTTAGACCCACTGGCCCCTTCCGCCAGGCCCACCATTAGCTGCCCCTGTCCTAAGTAAATGTCAACATAACAAAAGTTGCCACTACGGGTTTGGAGTGGCTCTAGGGGTCAGCTTTCAGTACTCCGGCCCCCTCCTTTCTTTGCGTTCTTTCACAGTCTTTCACAGAGGACTCCGCAATAAAGAAGCGAGGACTCTGAATAAATGCCCGTCAGAGGCACAAAACAATCTAGAGATGCTAAAAAGCTTGGCGCTGTGGTTCACAAAGGAGCTGCTGATCGCGCCAGTGGAGGCGCGCATCTGCATCTTGGCTGAGGCGGGGGCACCCCGGGAAGCGCAGCCTCCCCCACCCCTGGCTCGGGCCTCTCCATCAGAGCCGGGCTGCGTGGGGGGCCCCGGGACTTCACGCAGGCTCTTTGAGCGCCTGGCTCCGCGCGGGAGGGGCGAGTGCTCGTTCCTTTGAACTCGCGCGCCTTTGTTCCCTCTGGGCCAGAGGCCCAGCTTGCGCACTCTTCCCCCAGAAGCTTCAGTAGTTACCTGGGCCACCCCACGTACCCTCCTGTCGTTGCCGTGGAGCCAAAGGAGACTCGTGGCGACCCCATATGTAGAGTAGAATTGCTCCACAGGGTTTTTAGGCTGCAATCTTTCAGGAACAGATCGCCAAGCCTGTCTTCCGAGCGCCTCTGGGTGGATTTGAACTGCCAACCTTTCTGCGCAGTTGTAGAGCGCTTAACCGTTTGCACCACCTAGGGAGTTCATGCACTCCTCTAGCCCCCTCCCCCCTTCAAAAAAAAAAAAAGTTTCCGGGACAGGTGAGTACAACAGAAGGATAAGCGCCACCGCCGAAATTCAAACGTCCTAACACGCAAATTCATGCTTAAACATCTGCTCAACCTCCAACGCACTGGGTTTTTCTGACTTATTTGAAGAGTGATTTAAGATCCAAGTTGTGAACATACAGCCTCGGTCTCTCTCTCTCTTTAAACCACAGGGAGGGAAATGGAGGGAGGACCACCCACATGCAGGCTGCGGCTGAATGGGCCGAGGTGGGTTTTCCTGTTTAATATCAAAGGAAGCGGATAATGGTTTCCTCCGGGCAGCTTTTGGCTCAATTGGGAATGCAAAAACTGCTCCCAACCACTCTCCCGCTGCAAGCTGCGACCAAAAACAGCAGCCTTTCCCACTTCCGTGGGGGGGCTGGGAGGGGGTCGGACGCAGCTTAATCGGCCCTGCCATTTCCCCCTCGGAATTCAATGAGGGCCCGGGAAGGGGGATCCAGGCAACTCTGGATTCGGTCCCGCAAACCCTACCCCCGCCCGGGACAGGCGTGGGTCTGGCGCGTCCCGCCCCGTGGGGACACCTACCAGTCCCTGCAGCCGGCCGTCGGCGTCCATGCAGAGGTATCGGGCGCTCTGCACGCCCTTGATGGCCACGGTCCGCAGCGCCACCGCCTTGATCTCCAGCAAACCTAGGCGAAAGGAAAGTAAGAAGCTGCAGCCGGGGCCCGAGGGCCCGCGACGCCCGGATGCCGTCGGTCCCCGGGTCCGTGCCCCTCCCTGGCTTCGCGCGGGGTCGGGGACCCGGGATGAAAGTGGAACACAAAGGTGCCAAGATTCGGAGTTCCCGGGAGTGGCGGCCCGCTGGAGCGGAGGGAAGTGGGGAGGGGTGCCAGGGAGGGGGACGGTGGGAACCCGGGGGCCCGGCAGGCACTCACTGTGCGCGCTCTGGCCCCGCGCGCCGTCCACTGCGCCGTCGGCGCGGATGCGCAGGAAACAGCTGAAGAGGCCGTGTGGGCTGGCAGTGTACAGGTGCCTCAGACGGACAGGTTCCCCCCAGCCATAGTGCACGTGCGGCCCGGAGTCCGAGAAGGCCAGGGGAGGCGCGGCCGCCGCCAGCCAGAGGCCGGCCAGGGCCAGGGCGCGGAGCACCGCGCGCCAGCTCGGAGCCCTCGGCATGGCACCACCCTCAGCTCCTGGTGGCTCCGGCGGCGAGAGGCTGGGGGCGCCGGGCTGGGCGCGCTGCGGGCTGAGCGTGCGGGTGGTGGCCGCTAGCCTCGAGGTAGCCGTGCGCTCCTGGCGCCCTGGCGCGCTGCGCTCCCGTTCCGACGGCGCGGCGGCGCTAGCGACTGTCTAATATAGCGCGCCTTATCAGCAGGCAAGTAGGTGCCCCTCGACACTCGCGCACTTCTTATCGGGATTGCATCAAGCCTCCGCCCCCCGCGCACACCCACTCACACCCCGCCTCCGCCCCAGCCCCCTCCCCGGTGACCCCGCCCCGGCCGCGGGATCGAGGGGAGGAGGAGGCCCGGCTTCGCTGGAGGGTCCGGGGAGCTCCTCCCCGCCGGCCGGAGGCTGAGTTTTCTGGGCTGGGGCCGTTAGGTTTTCTAAGCGAGGACGTGGACCACGGAGCCTTTCGCGGGGCCTCTGGCTTCCCCAGGGATGCGTTCGGCGCGGAGCGCCAGCAGGGGCGTAGGCAGGAATCCCGGAACCGGAGATTGGGGGTCACTGAGCTTTGCTTCTCTCACCCGCGGTCCGGAAAAGCCTCGCCCGGCTTTAGAGCCCCCTCCCCTTGAAAGGCCACACTCAGACCCCTCCTTCGACAGTCCCAAGGCCTCTGCATATCCCCAGACCTAAAAGCCGTCTGTTTGAATCTCCCCCTGCAGTTCCGACCCTCTCACGTTTCCCGGCTTTATCCGCGCGCGATCCCGCCCCCGGCCCCCTTTCTTCGCGGAAATCGCCACCCGACGGGGGGCCGTTGTGATCTCCGCCCGGCGGAGACAATGGGGAGCCGTCGCCGCGCCGCCGCCAGGGGGCCCTCCAGCCCAAGGTTCGGCCCGGTCCCCGTGCTCCCCGGGATTCTCTGCGTCCGCCCCGGCCCGGGAGGTGAGCCCGGAGGGTTGCCATTTGAAGACGACTTTCGGGGCACGGTGGGCTTGCAAGCTGCTGGGTTGGGGCCGCCCCCTACCCCCCACTTCCCAGTTCAGGCCCGGGCGCACCAGGTGGAGGGAGGCAGGTCTGGGCCTCCGTTCCCTTCTGTTTTTGAGGAGCCCTGGTGGCGCGGTGGTTAAGCGCTGGGCTGCTAACCAAAAGGTCGGCTGTCTGAACCCACCAGCGGATCCGCGCGGAACATGTGGAAAGATGTGGCAGTCTGCTTCCGGAAGATTTACAGTCTTGGAAACCCTATGGGGCAGTTCTACTCTGCCTTCTAGGGTCACCGGGAGAAGTCGGAATCGGCTGGACCAATGGGTTTGGGTTTTTTGTTTGCTTATGTCGTTCGCAGGGTCTTTGCGTGCCTGAGTGTCCCGTGCCAGGGCGCGCAGTCTTCGGGGAGGGGGGTAGTTCCGTCGGAAAGGGCGGGAAGGTCCTTACCTGATGAGGGTGGAGGGGTGGGGTAGGGGACCGAGGAGCAGTGATCGGCGCAGCCGGGGTCGGGGCACGTTCAAGGCAAAAATCGGGGCGCTGAGTAAAGTGGTTCGTGCAAACTTGAGACCTGGTCCACTGACGCTCGGAGAAGAAACCGTCCAAAGATAATCCAGGCAGGGAAGAAAGGGGTCCAGCCAGGGCGCTTTGGCTTAACACCGATTCTTTCTCATTACGCCTCCAACTCCCGCCCTCTTAAATCCTGGGTGTGGGGCCCTAGAGAGTGGTTTTGGGGAAAAGCCATGGTAGCCGGGCGCAGAGGAGGCGGGAGGGCATGCGGTGGGGAGACGCGGGAGGGAGGAGCGAGCGAGGCCTGATGAATTTCAATGAGCAGGGGCAAATGCGAGCGCTCCGCGGTGACTGGCGTTAATGACGGCGGGCACAGAGAATGTCACCGAGCAAGTCTTTACAAAAAGACATCATCTCAAGGCTTTGGAGATCAGGAACCCCCACACTGCGTGCCTTGGTTCAGTACGCCGTGGCTTCTGTTAAATCTAATTACTTACCCCCTGTGGCTTTAAATCGACCGCGGCTCCTATTAAACTTAATTACCCTCTCCTGCAGCTTTCCTTGGAAAAATCCTGGATAAATGCAGGGACCGAGGATGGCAGGGGCTGCACTGGGGACCTGCCCCGAATCAGGCCGAGTTGGGGGAACTGCGGCTCTGGCTCCTCCAGCCCCCACTCAGCGGGTCCTCCCAAGGGCACGCTGGGGAAGAGACTGTGAGTTGCTGAGATCGTAGGGCTCAGGGGGTGGCCAATGTGCTGGGCGGGGGGCTTCCTGTGCCCCTGCCCTGTTCTGAGCGCTTTGTGAGGGTTCTCACCTTGTCTTAACAAGAAACCCATTGTATTCTATATCCTCCCGTTTCGCAGGTGAGGAGTGGATACCCACAGAAGTGGCACTGTGATGAAGCTGGGATGTGAACCCCGGCAGCCAGGCTTGCAAATCGAGGCTATGCTGCGTGGCCGCGGGGAGGCAGTGTGGCCTCGCGGTGGGGTCCCGGCTCGTGGTCAGACACACTGCAGCAGGGGTCTGTGGCTAGCCACTCCCTGGGTGGGTCCCTAACCCTCTGGACCTGTTGCTCCCCCCACCCCCCGCCGCCCCGTGCTTGCTTCCTGGGGTGGTCTGGTGGAGTGGACAAGAGTGCCTGGGCTGTAGCTGGTAAAGATCATTACTGTCTTGTCCGGGGTCTCCTGTGTTCCAGGCATTTCGCAGTCACCGCAGCAGCCCGCTGAGAACTCAGGTAATTAATCCCAAATTACAGATGAGGAAATCGAAGCTCACAGAGATGCCTAGAGAGGCCCAAGGCCCAGCAGCCATCAGGGTCAGCAGAGTGCCCAGAGCCACAGCGTTTGCTGGAGTCCCTAATGGAGTGGCCGGGGGGAGGGAGCAGAGAGGGGCTGAGGAAGAAGGACTCTGGCCAGCAGGGGGCGCTGCAGCTAAACATCAGCCTCTCCAGGTGCGAACCCAGGTGTCACAGAAGGTGAGGACGCCCTCCCGAACGGCTCCATTCAGTCCCCAACACCCGCAGCCCCCAGTTTGCTGCCTTGGCTTGACTTTTGTCTTTCTATGCGCCTTTGAAAACCCTAGTGGTGTAGTGATTAAGTGTTACGGCTGCTGACCAAAAGGCTGGCAGTTCAAATCCACCGGGCGCTCCTTGGAAACTCTGTGGGGCAGTTCTGCTCTGTCCTGTAGGGTCACTATGAGTCGGAATTGACTTGGCGGCAGCGGGTTTGGGTTTTTTGGTTTTGGTGTGGCCGAGGCAGGGCTGAGCCAGCTGAATGGCCCCTGCGAGTATTCATCAGGGATTCCTGTGAGTGGTGTGAGCAGCTTGGTGAGGGTCCAGGTCCCTCCCGCTGCCTGACTCAGGCCACACAGGGCTCCGAGGGTCTTAGGCCCAGATGCCAGAAGGGCTTGGCATGGTGGCCTTGTTTGGTGTTTAACAGCCACTTTCCTGGGGTCTCCCTCTTTTCGTCTGAGTGTAGTGAGGTTGCCAGAGAGTTTTTCGTCATTTCTAAACCCACACCCCAGGGCTAAGAAAATCCCCTCCAGCTCCGTGGCCAGTCTTTGCACAATAGACTTTCTTCTCATTTTCTAATTAGGAATTTACACTACACTATCAGTGCGCTTTCTAAGTGCATAAAGCTCTACTTGGGGCCCTCCCACAAGCTCCCTGACCCTGTCCCCTGGCTGAGAATTACTGTCCCAGTGTCGGTAAAAATGCCCTCAGAAAATAAGAACCACAATAGAGCTTGGCCCAGAAAGGGTCTTGAACACTCAGATGAGGGGTCAAGCCCACACAGCTGGTTTTCATGGACGAGCCGGGACTGGAACTTGGGGGCTCCCAAATCTCAGCACAATATTTTTCTGGAATGTATTAGAACATGCATTATTTTCCCCAAGACTTCCTGCTTCACCAAAACCATTTTCCCCTTGTTGTTGTGTGCCATCTAGTCACTTCCAATGCATAGCGCCCCCTAGAGGACAGAGTAGACCTGCCCCGAAGGGTTTCCGAGGCTGTCATCTTTATGGAAGTAGACCGACATGTCTTCCTCCCATGGAGTGGCTGCTAGGTTCAAACCACTGACCTTTCAGTTAGCAGCTGAGCGCTTTAACCATTGTGCCAGTAAGGCTCCTTATTTACCCATCCCCCACCAGGAACATTTTTTACAGAAAAGGCCACCCAGCTAACCTGGAAATTGGCAGGGGTCACGGCAGAGTGGAAAAGGGGGAGAACTCACTGAGCCTCAGTTTCCTCATTTGTAAAATGACAAAAACCAAAAACCCATTGCCCTCGAGTCAGTTACAACTCATAGGGACCCTATGGGACAGGGCCGCCCCATAGGCTTTCCAGGGCTGTCATCCTTAGGGAAGCAGATCACATCTTTCTCCTTTGGAGCAGCTGGTGGCAGCCAAGCGCTTAACCACTGTGCCACCAGGGCTCCCCCGTAAAGATGATAGCCTAGAAAACCCCATGGGGCAGCTCTCCTTTGTCACACGGGGCATCTAACAACAACAAAATGTGCAAATTATAAACCATATCGCTATTGATTGATAGATCAGTATCCCTCTATAGAGACTGCCTGACATGTAATTGCCAGGTGTGTGAGATTGTTATTTATTTAAACGTCCCAAATGTCCCTCTCTGGCTATCCTTGCAACATCCGTATTTAATTTTAAAATCTAATTTCAACCTCAGAAAGACAAATTTAACCCATGGTGACAGAAAGCTCATCGGTGGTTGCCAAGGTGGGGGGTCAACTGGGAAGGGCAGGGAGGGACCTCCTAGGGTGATAGAAATGTTCTGTATCTTGATTGTGGTGGCGTCAGGCCTCGTTGGACAGTGCCCTTAAAATGGGTGCATTTTATCTTAAATTATGCCTCAGTAAAGTTGATTTAGGAGCCCTGATAACGCAGCGGTTTCGCACTTGGCTGCTACGGAAAGGTCTGAACCCACCGGCTACTCCTTGGGAGAAAGATACAAGCAGCCTGCTTCTGAAAGGATGACAGCCTAGGAAATGCTGTGGGGCAGTTCTGCTCTCTCCTATAGGGTCGCCGTGAGTCGGAATCGACTCCACAGTGGTGGGTTTGGTTTAGGCTGGGTTTAAAGTTGATTTTGAACATTTTAATTGCAAAAGTAGTACCTGTTCATTGTTGAAAAATTGAAAAACCCAGAAAAGCAGAACGAAGAGGATTCAACACCTCCTGGAATAGCATCCTTGCATTATGAAACGCTGTTTCTATTGGGGTGAATTTCTTTCCTGACTTCTTATAAGTATGTACCTTTTTCAAATCAGAATTTGAATTGCAACCTTATTTTCCCCTAAAAAAAACAAAAACAGTTGCCATCAAGTTGGACTCTGCATGTCAAGGCAGAACTGTGCTCCACAGGGTTTTCAATGGCTGATTTTTCAGAAGTAGATCCCCAGACCTTTCTTCCGAGGCACCTCCGTGTGGATCTGAACCACCAACCTTTCTGTTAGTAGCCAAGTGCTTAACCGTTATGCCACCCAAGGACTCTTTATTTCCCCCTACTTAGCTGTAACCACTTCTGATAGTATTAGATATCCTTCTAGAACATTCTTCAACACCATCAGATCTGTACAAGGCACCAGGAGTGTACAACCTGTTCCCTGTTGCTGGGCACTTGGATCATTTCCAGTTTTCCTTCACACACCACTTCAGGAAGCACCTGGGCAGGTGACAGGGTTGAAAAGTCAGAGGTCATGGCCCTGGCCCTAACGGAGGCCCTGAATTTGGGTGGGCCTGTTAACTTGAAAGAGAGGCTGTTTTGGTTTTTCCTTTTTTTTTTTTTTTTTAAATAATATGTGTACTGATGGAACCACCACCTGTCTGTGGTGGCTTTCGTGTTGCTGTGATGCTGGAAGCTATGCCACCGGTATTTCACCCAGGGTGGACAGGTTTCAGCAGAGCTTCCAGACTAAGACGAGGAAGAAAGGCCTGGTCATCTCCTTCCAAAAGCCAGCCAGTGAAAACCCTATGGGTCACAACAGAATATTGTACAATATAGTGCTGGAAGATGAGCCCCCCAGCTTAGAAGGCACTCAGAGTGCACAGCGGCTGCAGCAAAGCGCTCGAGCATACCAGTGGTTGGGAAGATGGCGCAGGACCAGGCAACGTTTTGTTTTGTTTTGTTGTGCGTGGGCTCGCCACGAATCAGAGCTAACTTGACAGCAGCTACCAACAAAGCTTACATGAGTATTGAACAGCTTATTCCAGTTCATTCGAAATGGCCGGGCTCAGAATTCTAGAGCTGGATGGGACCTCTGAGATTTCCTTGAAGCCCTTATTCTCAAATGAGCAAAATAAGAACCAGAAAGGGGATGGGATTTGTCCAAATTTGTCCAGCCAGGGGCAGCAGGGAAGGGGCTAGAAGGCCATCTATAACATCTTCCCCCAAACACACACACACACACACACACAGAGTCCAGTAACACATATAACTTGTAATACAGTTTTTAAGAAAAGAAAATCCCATGTGCTGAAGGTTCTTTATTAAAAACACCTGCCTAAGACTGGCCAGTTTTCCAAAAGTATTTGCACGTGGTTTGCAATTCACAAACTGGGTTCCCAGACTGACTCCCGTTCAGTCTCAACCACAGCCCTATAAGGCGTTACTGTTATGGCCAGGAACCCCGTTTTCCAGAGCAGGAAATGGAGGGGACTCCGGGAGGCCCCACCCTGACCCAAGGAGGTAAGGCGCAGAACCAAGTAGGGCTATTTCGGATTGTGTTACTTTGGGTCTTCTCGGGGTGTGTCTCCTGGATAAGTGGGAGCCATGATGCATCCCTGAGATCACAGAGAACATACTTCCCGAGGCAGCAGGTCCCTGGGGAATGACCCCCAACTCTCCTCATTCCGCTGGGAACGCTCTCTTCTCCCCCGCCCCCTCCCAATCTGCTCAAGTAAATAGTGATTCAATTTTTTCTCAATTGGTAGCTTCCTGTTGGGTCATAAACAGTGACTTCTTTTTTTTTTTTTTTTAACTTGGTTGTTGGATCTTGTTCCGTAGCAAGGAGCAGACATCCTATTTCAGCGTTGCCTTCACGTGCGAAGCTGAGAAGCAGACTGGTGCCAGGTCACAGAAAGCAGCCCTTCCGGGGATCCAGCAGCTCTTGCCCGAGTCCAGTTTGGGCGCAAGGCTCCAGAGCATTCTGCCTGTTTTACTTCTGATGACAGCCAGTGTCCGGTTGAGAGCCTGCTCTAGGTCTGCCGCTGTGTGTGTGCGTGTGTGTGTGTGAGCGTGCATGTAAGTATGTGAGTGTGCACAGTGCGTGTGTGTGCATGCATCCAGTGAGTGTGTGCCCGTGCGTGCTTATGCATGCATGTATATACATCTATGTGAGTGTGTGCTCCGTCGTGTGGCAGTGTGTGCATGCATGCAGTGTGTGCACACGTGTGCTTATGTATGCATGCACATACATGTATGTGTCTGCTCTGTGCCATGTGTGAGTGTGTCCATGAGTGTGATCTATGGCCTTTGCAACGTAACTCAGAAGGTCCTAGCTCCATTTTACAGATGAGTAAGTGGAGGCCCCAGCACACGCTCGAATTGTCATAAACGAATTATTTGTGCAATAACCTGTTTAGTATTTGCCTTCGCCTGGTGTCTGTGAGTACCAGGGTTGGGGGGTGGATGTCTTGATCACTGCCATATCCCCCCAGGCCCAGCATAGCTCTGCATGAGGGGGCTTCATTCATGTTTGTTAAGTGAAAGAGGAGAAAAGGAAGATGGGGCGGAAGACAGAAGGATAGCAGTGTCCCCAGCCTCCTGGGACTTCTGGCCCTACCTTTCTGGGGGATCGGTGGTGACCGGAGATATTTCTGTTTTGAGGCATTTAAACAGATGCTGCTCACGGTTCCGGCTAGGGTTTCTGGCCGCACACACCACAGATCAAGGGGCTAGAGACTCCTCCCCAGGCTCCTGCGTGCCCCGGACCGCATCCACCACCCACCAGCTTCCCCATCTAGGAAATGGGACCAGGTCGCGCTGGTGGGAGCGGTGGGGGGGCGGTGCGTGAGAGTGAGAGGCCTCAGGAAGTGGCCAGAGCTCCCAGGGCCCAGGGAGGTGAGGCCTAGAGGGACTGGGACTGGGATATCGGACACTCTCTGGGGCTGGGCTTGAGAGGAGGCCTGTCACATCAGCCCCAACCCAAACCTCTAGGATATGACAAAGAAAAGCTTCTTCCCAAAACTTCATCCAGGCTGCTGGGGACACAGCAGATATCCTTGGCTGTGCTACCAGGGACTCCTGTCCCCAAGGGGCTGTTGCCACCCCTCCCTCCACGCTGGTATGCCTCTCCCCCGCCTCTAGACCCAACAGCCTTAGGTGACTCCCCGTCCACCCAGCCAGCCAGCCTGCCTGCCAGCCTTTGGGTCTGTCATCTTGCTTCCTGCCTCTCTAGGGCCCGTGCAGGCAAAGTGCAGGACCCAAGTTGTGCTCTGAGCCTCACCACAGCCCTGGGCAAGGTTAACCCCTTCTATGGATGGGGAGACAGGCACAGGAGAGTCTGCCAGCGCCCCCTCCCCCCTGCCCGCCAAGGAGGGTGGAGGTCTTCAGCCCCTGCTGTGCTATCTCTCTTCAAAGTCGGGAGGGGCTCCTCCAAGGGGGTCTCTGAACTTCATCCCTCCTGCTCTCCTGCAGTCTGCTCTCCGCCCTCAGCCCCATCGGTCTAGCTCTTTCTCTGTCACTGTCTCTCTCACTCTCTCTCATCTTCACAGCCAAGCAGTCCACACCTTCGTCTGTAGATCTGTGTCCATTCCTCCAACATCTTGGCCTTGCGGGAAACCCCAGTTCTGGGAAGGCTTCCCTAGCCAGTGCCCCCTACACCCTGCCCCTGCCTCTTTGATGACCCCCTTGCTAAGCTGCCCTCTCTTCCCTGGCCTAACCCTCCGTGTCCCTTCTCCCCACCCCACCCCATGCCGTTCCTCCGCACTACACCTCCCCTTCTCCCTGCTCATCTTCACCCTTCCCCTGATCTCTGTGGACACTTCCAGTCCTAACACCCAGCTCCATGTGACTGTGGGGCAGCCACCATTAACTTTGTGCCTAACGATTAGACTTTGGGGCTCACATTCCCTGCAGTTCTGGGCCCCAGCTTGTGTGCAAGTCTGGAGTGCACCTTTCTGTGGAGCAAGCCTGCAGCCCCTACCAGGTTCCCAATACTGCTCAAAGGGACCCTAACGGCCAAGCACTGGTGTGTGGAGGGCTGGTCCCCAAACTGCACAGCCTGGCCCACGGGAACCTTCCCAAGGTCCCCGATGCCCCGTGAGCACCCAGCTCCCCCAGCCCCTGGCTTCCCCCGGCTCCCCTCTACGGATGCAGCCCCGTGCTCAGCAGGTGCTCGGTGGTCTTGAGATGAATTCCTGAGAATGGCCAGGCTCGATGCTGCACCGTCGTCGCCCTGGGGGATGGCGCGGTACAGCAGAGCCCATTTATTCTCTTCCAACCCAATAGCAAGGGTGGTGATGAATGTGGATTTCCACTCAGCCCTCATCTTACTGGGAATTCTGCTTGCTGAGGTGGTTGTTTGCGGCGGTAGAGTCAGCCGGACTCATGGCCACCCTGTGCGCAACAGAACGAGACGCTGCCTGGTCCTGCACCATCCCCGCAATCGGCTGTGGATCGGGCCGTGTGATCCACAGGGTTTTCATTGGCTGGTTTTCAGAACATCAGTGAAGGTTCTTTCTCCAAATAAGTTCACAGTTGCACCACAACCCTCTCTACGCTCCACAAGCCAGTGCGTGTTCCACACAGCACCCACTAAAAAACCCAAACCCACTGCCATTGAGTCAATTCTGACTCATAGCAACCCTATAGGACAGAGCAGATCGGCTCCATAGGGTTTCCAAGGCTGTAAATCTTTCCTAGAACTCGATCGCCGGGCTTTTCTTCCTAGTTTGGCTTCATTTAGAAGCTCCTCTGAAACCGGTTCAGCGCCCTAGCAACAGAGGAGCCTCTCCTGACAGACGGGCGGTGGCTGTGCTCGAGGTGCCTTGACTGGGAATCAAACCCAGGTCCTACCGCTGAACCACCACTGCCTCCTGGAAACTCAGCCTGGCTCATCCCCCGATGGTGTCGGCTACTGGGACGGGGGCGCCCCTGCCTGGACGCGGGCCGGGGGAGCCAAGAACGATGGGGACCAGCGGCACCAGGGCAGAAAACCTGGCGTGCTCCGCAGAGCTTCCTCCCCAGGGTCTGATTCCCACGATTTCCGTGTTTAAGAGTTCCTTCTAGAAGTTTCCTCACAAAACAGTTGGAGTCAGACATCTCTGGTCTCCTTGAACTTGAGGTCAATGAGCCCAAATGTGTTGATGCAACATCCCTGGCGAGGCGTGGCCAAGCTCTCCGCCTCTTCTGCCTGCTGGCCTCACTCCCCTCTGGCGCTGGTGCCTGCCGTCCGTCGGTGGTGGCTGGCAGCTGGATACCAGCCCTGGAGACCCCCGGGGACCACCACCCACCATGCGTCCCCCTGACCCGCCTCCTGATGTTTGCACAGGGATGTTTTCTGCCCGGCAGCAAAGTGGTCCCCCTTAGCTCTGAATCATCATGGCCCCCAGGGTCAGTGTCTGCAAGAGCAGCTATGGACATTTATCGGGCCTCTCTGTGCTAGACCACTTACCAAAAGGTTGGCAGTTTGAACAAACCCAGCGGCACCATGGAAGGAAGACCTGGCGATCTGCTTCCGAAAAGATCACAGCCAAGAAAACCCTATGGAACAGTTCTACTCTGACACACGTGGGGTCACCATGAGTTGGAATCGACTCAACGGCGACTTTTTTTTTTTTCTTTTTTTCATACTGTGTGCCAGATTTTACTGTGTGATCTCCAGTCCTTAAACACTTTCCCCACAGGGGTGGGGGGCAGTATTATTGCCCGAAGCCACACAGCCAGTAAGTGGCAGGGTTGGGATTTGAACATAGAGTTCTCCAACTCTGTATGAGGTTCTTGCTGCTGCTGTAACAAAGTGCCACAAACTGGGTGGCTCCAAACAACAGAAATGTATTCTCTGACGGTTCTGGAGGCCAGAAGTCCAAAATCAAGGTGCTGGCAGGGTTGGTTCCTTCTGGAGGCTCTGAAGGAGGAGCTGTCCCCTGCCTTTCCCCCAGCTTCTGGTGGCTGCCAGCAGCCCCAGGTGCTCCTTGGCTCATAGATAACAGCACTCCGAGCTCTGCCATTGTCCCCACACGGCCGCCTTCCGTCTGTGTGTGTCCTGTCCCTTGTTCTTCTCTAATAAGGGCACTTATCATTGGAGTTTTGAGCCCATCTTAACCCAAGATGATGAAACCCTAACCGTAATCACATGTACGAAGGTTCTTTCTCCAAATAAATTCACAGCGAGAGGTTCCGGGCGGACACAACCCACTACACACTCGACAAGCCAATGCTTGTTCCATATAAAAGTGCCCCCAAAACACCCCAAACCAATTGCTATCAAGTCAATTCTGACTCATAGCCATCCTATAGGACAGAGTAGAACTGTCCCATAGGGTCTCCAAGGCCGTAATCTTTACAGAAGCAGACTACCACATCTTTCTCCCGTGGACTGGCTGCTGAGTTCAAACCTCTGATTTTTTGGTTAGCAGCTGAGTGCTTAATCACTGCATTACCAGGGCTCCTCCAAACAGCACACTGACCCTCAAAATAAGGTAATTCCCTCTTTGCCCAAGAGAGGGATAATGGGCAGGCTGGCCCCGGAACATCTTAAAGCAAAGACTGAGGGGACAGGGGTCCTCATGGCAGCGGCAGCCTGTAGGTGGCTGGACACACAAGGGTACAAAGCGGTTGCCCAGCAGAGAGCCCAAGGTGCTTTCTGGAGTGGTTTATTGAGATGCTACTGTCCAGGCACCCCTGGGGCCTGAGGGGATTTGTCAGCCTGGTCCCCACCAGCTGAGCAGGCTTACAAAGCTGCCTCCAGCCCCCTCCACCCCAAGGCCCCAACACACCACTGTCACCTGCCCATAAGGGGAAACTACCCATGTTTGGAACTTGACTTCCCTATGGCAGGTGCGGCCTGGGGAGGGAAGGTTGTGCTTGTTTATTCTGTGTGTCTCCTCCCTCCTCCCGTGAAATCAGAGAAGGTGCGTCTGTGTGAAAACCAGGAATCCCCACAGTGTTTCTTCAACAGGACAGACAGCCAGGAACCAGGCTGAGGGGCCTCTGACTTCCTTTCTGCAGCCCCCAATTTGCACAAACTTTCCTCCTTCCCCAGTTCACCTGGAAAGTCGGAGGAGACTTTGGCAGGAGCAGAAACACAAATGGCCAATAAGCATCAGAATGTTTGAGCACAGAGGTAACCAAAGACATGCAGATCAAGGGGAGGGGCTTTCCTTTTCAACTCTCAAATCAACAAAGGCTGAGAGAAGTCCTGCCAGGTAGAGGTACCCAGGTGTGGGAGCGCCCTCCCCGAGGGAGGGCCGCTGGGGGTGCATCAGGAACAAATGCCTCTGGGCAGGGTTTGGTGAGAGCAACAGCTCAGAAATGCCAACCGGCCAGCCCAGCCCCCTGCCCCCACCCCACCCCCCCACGGCTCCTCCGATATTCATGCTGGTCCCAATTTCCTGGGAAGCTGCAGTCTCCTTAAGACGAGTCCAGAGTTCTTGGCAGGGCCCAGGAAGCCCTGCTTGATGCCCGTGAACCTCGCCAACCTGTGCCTGCCTGCTTTCTCGGGACGAGGAGAGCAGGGCCCAGCCTCGGGGGCTCCTGGCTGCATCCCAGCCTCTGGCACAGGACCTGGGCTAGTCTGCTCATGGTAAGATCCAACAAATAAATGGACCTCACACTGTTCACCGTGGTAAATCTCCTTCTGAGAGCGTAACATCGAGAAATTCCTTAGGGAAATGTGCAAAGACATTCAGTGGAGTTTAGAGTAGAGGTTGGCAAACTTTTTCTGCAAAAGGTAAAAAAAAAAAACAATTGCAGCCAAGTTGACGCCGACTCTTGGCCACCCCAGGTGTGTCAGAGTAAAACTGTGCTCTATAGGATTTTCAGTGGCTAGTTTTTTTGAAGCACATTGCCCGGGCTTTCTTCTGAGGCACCTCTAGGCCGACTTGAACCTCCAGTCCTTTGGTTAGCAGTTCAGCACTTAACCATTGGCATCACTTAGGGATGTCCAGATAGCAAATAGCTTCAGCTTCATGGGCCTACTGTCCCTGTCACACTACTCGACTTTGCAGTGGAAGCATGAAAACGGTCATAGGCAACATGGGAACAAGTGGCCAAGGCTGTGTGCCAATAAACCTTTATTCATAAACACTGAAAGTGCATTTCATATAATTTTCATGTGCCGCAAAATATTATTCTTTTGATTTTTTTCCCCAACCATTAAAAAAATGTAAGAAACACTCCCACATGAATTGAAAAACATACCGTGCTCATGGATAGGTAGACTCAACATTGTGAAAATGACAATTCTGCCCAAAGCAATCTACAAATACAATGCAATCCTGATCCAAATACCAAAAAAAAAAAAAAAAAAATCCAAATACTGAAAGCATTCTTTAAAGAGATGGAAAAACTTATCATTAAGTTTATATGGAAAGGGAAGAAGCCCCAGATAAATAAAGCGCTACTGAAGTAGAAGAATAAAGTAGGAGGACTCGCACCACCTGGCCTCAGAACCTACTGTAGAGCTACGGTAGTCAAAACAGCCTGGTACTGGTACAACAACAGGTACATTGACCAAGGGAACAGAATTTGTGAACCCAGATGTAAATCTATCCACCTACAGTCACCTGATCTTCGACAAAGACCCAAAGTCCATCAAACGGGGAAAAGACAGTCTTTTTAACAAATGGTACCGCAAAAACTGGATTTTCATCTGCAAAAAAATGAAACAGGACCCATACCTCTCACCATATACAAAATCTAATTCAAAATGGATCAGAGACATACATATTAAGCCAAAAACTATGAAGTTTGTAGAAGAAAAAATACGATCAACGCTAGAGGCCCTAATACATGGCATTAACAGGAGACAAACCACAACCAAAAAATGCAACCTCCAGAAGATAAGCTAGATAACTGGGATCTTCTAAAAATTAAGCACTTGTGCTCATCAAAAGACTTCACCAAAAGAGTAAAAAGAGAACCTACAGACACTGGGGAAAAAAAAATTTGGCTATGACAAATCTGACGAAGGTCTAATCTCCACAATCTGCAGGAAAATCTAACACCTCTACAACAAAAAGACAAAGAATTCAATTACAAAATGTGCAAAGGAAATGAACAGACACTTCAGCAAAGAAGACATTCGAGCGGCCAGCAGACACGAGGAAGTGCTCACAATCGCTAGCCATCGGAGAAATGCAAATCAAAATCAATGAGATACCATCTCACGTCACACCGGCGTTACTGGCACGAATCAATAAAACAGGAAATAACAAATGTTGGAGAGGCTGAGGGGAGATCCCAACTCTTATGCACTGCTGGTAGGAATTCAAAATGGTACAACCATTTTGAAAAACGATATGGCACTTCCTCAAAAAGCTAGAAATAGGAATACTACATGATCCAGCAATCCCACTCCTAGGAACATATCCTAGGGAAATAAGAGTCGTCACAAAAATAGACATAACCACACCCATGTTCACTGCAGCATTTTTCACAACAGCAAAAAGATGGAAACAACCTAGATGCCCATCAACAGTTGAATGGATAAACAAGCTATGGTTCACACACAATGGAATATTACTCAACAGTAAAGAACAATGATGTATCTGTGAAGCACCTCATAACATGGATGAAGCTGGAAGGCATTATGCTGAGTGAGATAAGTCAATCATAAAAGGACAAATATTGTATAAGACCACTCATAAAACTCATGAAAAGGTTTACATATGAAAAGAAACAATCTTTGATGGTTATGAGGGAAGTGAGGGGCAGGGATGGAAAAACACTTAATAGACAATAGATAAGTGGAAACTTTGATGAAGGATAAGACAGTACATGATACTGGGGAAGCCAGCACAACTTGTCCAAGGGAAGGTCATGGAAGCTCCTTAGACACACCCAAACTCCCTGAGGGACCTTATTGCTGGGCTGAGGGCTGTGGGGACCATGGTCTTGGGGAACATCTAGCTCAATTGGCATAACACAGTTTATAAAGAAAATGTTCTACATTCTGCTTTGCTGAGCAGCATCTGGGACCATCTAAGATACTCCACTGGTCTCACCTGGTCTAGAGCAAGGGAGAATGAAAAATACCAGAGACACAAGGGAAAGATTAGTCCAAAGGACTAGTGGGCTATATCTACCACAGCCTCCACCAGACTGAGTCCAGCACAACTACATGGTGCCCAGGTATCACCACCCACTGCTCTGACAAGGACCACAATAGAGGGTCCCGGACAGAGCTGGAGAAAAATGTAGAACAAAATTCTAAGTCACACACACACAAAAAAAGACCAGACTTACTGTCTGACAGAGACTGGAGAAATCCTGAGATATGGCCCCCGCACACCCTTACAGCTCAGTAATGAAGTCACTCCTGAGACTCACTCTTCAGCCAAAGATTAGACAGGCCCATAAAACAAAACGAGACTAAAGGGGCGCAACAGCCCAGGGCTGAGGATGAAAAGGCAGGAGGGGGACCTGAAAGCTGGTTATAGGGAACCCAAGGTTGAGAATGGAGAGTGTTGACACGTCGTGGGGTTGGCAACCAATGTCACAAAACAATACGTGGACTAATTGTTTAACGAGAAATTTGTTTGCTCTATAAACCTTCATCTAAAGTACAATAAAAAAAAGAAATAAAACCAAAACTGTGCAAACTGAGGCAGAGAAAAAAATGTAAGACATATTCATAGCTTGTGGACTGTGCAAAAACAGGCAGTGGGCTGGATTTGGCCCCTGGGCTGAAGTCCAAGACCCCTGGTTTGGAGTAGCAAACAGATTGGAAAAAGCTAAAATGTTCAACAGTAGGGAGCTGGTTAAATAAGTAGGAGTGCACCCAACCCACCACACCCTCGACTAAAACTGTCACAATGTAAGGCTAAACGGAAAAAGCAGGAGGCACAATTAAATGTACTGTACAATTCTGATTTTATAAAGGCAGAAATAGAACCAAACCTGTGTAGAAATACATCTGGAAAAAACCACTAACAGAATTTGTCCCTTTCGTTTCCTATTTTCACAAGCCTCTGCCCTTTCCTCCTTGCGTGCTGTTGTGCTGCTGGAACCCACGCGACCAGAATTTTCAGTACCAGCAGGGTCACCCACGGTGGACGGGTTTCAGCAGAACTTCTGGACTAAGACAGGCTAGGAGAAAAGGTCTGGCGATCGACTTCTGAAAATCAGCCAATGAAAACCCTACAGATGACAACGGGACACTGTCCAGTACAGTACTGGAAGATGAGCCCCCAGGTCGGAAGGCACTCAGAGTACACGGTGGCTGCAACAAGGACTCGAGCGCGCCAGCGATTGTGAAGACGGTGCGGGACCGGGCAGCGTTTTGTTCTGTTGTGCATGGGTTGCCAGGAGCCAGAGCCGACTCGACAGCAGCTAACAACGACAACAACAAAAGCTTTTCCCTGCATTTTCTGTGCTGGAAATGGGTCACTTCTCTAATCACAACACAAAAGCTATTAGCTCAGTGAACGATATTTTTGAAAAGGTAACTTGGAGCCAACAGACAAAGGTGTCCAGTGGGCTGGTTGAACGGCTCCAGTCAGTGACTGAAACACCACGTCAACATCGAGTGGCCACTTGGGGGATGTCGGTGCAGCTTCAGTGTTCAAAGGTGTGCAGACAAGGACATCTTATACACGTCCCTAAATGTCACCTTCCTCCCAAACAAATCCCCTGGGGCTCCCGGGCAATGGCCTCTATTCAGGCTCCGCCAGCCAGAACCTTCCCAGTGTTTTCCTTCGAGGGTCAGCGAAGATGCCCTCTTGCGATGGAATCTGCCACCCTCTCGGGCACCCAAGGGCGGTGACCTCACCGCACTGCCCGCTCACCCACTGCCGCTCTGTGCTTGCAAAGGAGGCTTTCAACTTTTTCAAATGCTTTCACAGCTCCTGGTGGTGCCTTCTCCAAAGGGCTCCGTGAAATTCTCGGAGGCCTGTCAAACCCCGCCAGCCCGCAAGCACTTTGATTTACAGGACAGCTGTTTGCCAGCTGACACTTGGAGGGCCCCGGGGAGGTGGGGCGGAATTAAATAAGAATAGGGGTGACAGCTCCCAAAAGGTGGCATATCTCTGCTCTAATTCCTTGACGCTCAATATGGTTCAGAGGTCCTGGCTGTTAATGGGGAGGGAACAAATTGGGGGCTGCCACCTGTGGTTCAGACAAGTGGGGGAGGGAGGGGACCCCCTTCTACAGTTCAGGAGCTGGCCTACTCAGTGGCCGACAGAACTGGGCGTGCTCCTGGGTCTGCTACTTACCTGCTCTGTGTTGCCATGGGGCCACTCTGAACTTCAGTTTCCTCATCTACGACATGGCCGCTCTGAAGAGTTAAATGAAATGATGCAAGCAAACACCCAGCACCAAGCTTGGCACGTAGTGGTGTCACTGTTGTGATCTGCCATCAAGTCAGCCCTGAATCATGGAAACCCCATGCATGACTGAATGCACAGCTGCCCGGTCCTGCACCAGCCCCATGATCAGTTACAGATCAGGCTGTTGTGACCCACAGGGTTTCCATTTTAGGAACTAGGTTGCCAGGCTTTTCTTCCTAGTCTTTCTTAGTCTGGAAGCTCTGCTGAAGCCTATTCCGTATCGTAACAGCACGCAAGCCCCCGCTGACAGATGGGTGGTGGCTGTGTGTGAGGAGCACTGGCTGGGAATCAAACCCGGGTCTCCCACATGGAAGGCGAGCATTCTCCCACTGAGCCACCACTACCCGCTGACACAGAGTGGGAGGTACTGTGTGTCCCAACAACCCAGAGGCCACCAGAGGGTTAGAGGGTTAAGCACTGTCTTCCCTAAGGGCTTCCTTCACGGTGCAGATACCTCCGGAGGGTGGGCCCGAAGGAGACCTAGGCTCAGGAGCTTAGTTTCAGCCTCACGGTGTCTGTGAAACCTGGGGGCCAGGGCAGTTCAGGCCCCTAGTACAAGGCCACCATGCACAGTGACACAGGCTGTGCACTGCACAACTCCACAGACCCTGCAGAGATGCAGCATGGCGGCCCTGCCCAGATAACTGGGGACTCCACCAAGAGGAGACAGAGAATGACAACCCAACAGAACAGGGCTTGTTCACTTGGTGTTTATTTCCTTGTTGTGAGGCCCTCATACCTGACTGCCACCTTGCAAGGATGGGGGACCCTGTCTACCCAGATACCACTGGTGCACAGTTAAGCACTTGGCTGCTAACCGATAGGTTGGCGGTTAGAATCCACCAGCTGCTCACGGGAGAAAGATGTGACAGTCTGGTTCTGTAAAGATTACCAAAACAATAACAGCAAAAAACCCAAATCCATTGTCACCGAGTCAATTCCAACTCATAGGGACCCTATAGGACAGAGTAAAACTGCCGCATAGGGCTTCCATGGCTTAAGGAAGAGATGCAAGTCTTCACCTCTCTGACGACACCCATAAGCCTGTGCCCTCACCTAGGTGTCTCCCTCTCCCACAGGTGAGGGATCCAAGGGCAGGTAGGGAGTAAGAGCCATCTGCCACAGTTCCCCGGGACTGCTGGTCTAGCCTGGAGCTCAGCAAAGTCCCCCTTTCCCCTACTTCCTGCCCACACTACCCCACCCGGACTTCGCTCATGCCACAACTACTTACTGAGCACTTGCAATGCCTTATGGAGCCCTGGTGGCACAGTGGTTACCTGCTAACCAAAGGGCCGGCAGTTTGAATCCACCAGCCACTCCTTGGAAACCCTATGGGGCAGTTCTACCCTGTCCTATAGGGTTGCTATGAGTCGGAGTCAACTCACACAGCAATGGGTTTGATTTCTTTTCTTTTCTTTTTTTTTTGCAATGTGTGAAGGCACTGTGCTGGAGAAAACCAAAAAAAAAAAAAAAAATCCATTGCTGTTGAGTGGATTCCAACCCGTAGTGACCCTATAGGAAAGAGTAGAACTGCCCCATAGAGTTTCCAAGGCTGTCATCTTTACAGAGCCCTGGTAATGCAGCTGGCCTACCTTTAAAAAAAAATTAATTAGTTTTTACTGAAAATATGAACAACGAAACATACACCACTTCGACAATTTTAATATGCACAATTCGGTGACATTGGTTACTTTCTTCAAGTTGTGACACATTTCTCAACAACTTTCCCAAACTATTTCACCATCCTCAGCACAATCTCACAACCCTCCCCAGTTTCTCATCTATCCTTTCGAGTTGCTGCTGTCAATTTGATCACATGTAGATAATTCTTTAAAAGAGTATCACGTTCAATACAGGCATTCTTTTCTAATTAGGCTGAATATTCTTTGTTTCAAAGATGACTTAGGGGATAGTTTCGGATCAAAGTTTAAAGATTTCCTCAGGATAATCGTTTTACAGGGTCATCAGACCTCAACAGCTTCAGAAAGTCTAGATTTCAGGAGAATTTGAAATTCTGTTCCTCATTTCCCCCCCATTTGATTATGATTTCGCTGTAGAGCCCTTGACTTAAACTTTCAGTAATATTAGTGAGGCACCATCAGTTCTTGTGGTCTCATGGCAACGGAGGGAGCTGTTCATGGAGGCAATTGGACACGTATTTCTAACTGCCCTTCCTCTGGGGCTCCCAGTGAATGGAAACCAATTGTTGCACCTCTCAAGCTTTTAAGACCACTCTCAAGCTTTTAAGACCCCAGACTACCTGCTTATCTTTAATGGGGAGGAACGGAGTAAGATACTGTTGTTATGATTGTTTTCCCAGTCCATCTCTGTGCTTGGATTCTGAGCAGCCAAGGGGCCCCAGGTGGCCTTAACCAGCAGATCCTGTGTGCTGAGGAGTGTGTACAGGGTGGTGACTTGAAGTTCAGGAGGCTAGAAGTCAGAATCAGGGTGTCGGTTCTGGTCAGTAGCCCTGAGGGCTTCTTGGCATTCCTTGGTGGCTCCAAGATATATCTTCACATGACCTCTGTCTTACCTCATGTGTGTGCCACAGCGTCTCTTCTGCTCTTTGTATAAGGCATGCTCAGAAGGGATTAGGTTTAGGACCCCCCCTCCTCTGGTATGACCTCATCACCGTAACAAAGAAAGCCCTTCTTTCCAAATGGGATCATATTCACAAGTACAGGGGTTAGGACTTCAACATAATTTTTTGGGGGGGACACAATTCCACCCATAACAGGTGGCGTCCAGCCCAGCACAAAACACAGGCCCAGAGTATGGGGGGAAGGGAACTGAAAAGAAATGCCTGTGGCATCACTAGGGTTGGTGTCACCCAGTGTGGTAACTCATGGTGTCACCCCCCCCCCCGCCCGTGGACCTCCTCCCGTGCTGGACCATGCAGAATCCTTAGTGGTGATTCCTGTACTGAAAAAAAAAACCAAACCCACTGCCGTCGAGTCGAATCCGACTCATAGCGACCCTATAGAACAGAGTAGAACTGCCCCATAGAGTTTCCAAGGAGCACCTGGCGGATTCGAACTGCTGACCTCTTGGTTAGCAGCCGTAGCACTTAACCACTACAGTTACTTATAAATCGTAATGACTACCTCACTCTCAAAAAAGTTATTGCTATAGGTTCACAAATACTAATTAGCACAATATTGTCGCTAAAACACCAGAAAATGGGACAAAATTAGAGACTATATAAACACCTGCTGCAATGAAAACAACTGTGCGTGCTTGCTGCACAGGCAAACGACACCACGTGATTCCAAGTGTCACTGTAATCGGGTAATAAAGACAGCTCTGACTGGAGCGCTTTAGAAGGTTCAAAAAGTCAATTAGCATAGAGTTTCAGCCTTGTAGGTATATTGATACATGTAAGCTGGGCTTACAAAAAATGTTTTTGTTGTTATGAATAACTACAGGGATATTTCTATTAAAAAAATAATAAATTTCTGCCAAAACTCCACACAAAAATTTCATGGACAGTCATTTTGGTGTCTCCTCTCTGACAGTGTCACCTGGTTGTGTCCGCACCCCTATACTCCCTAGAGGTACCACTGGGAAATGTCCCCGACAGCAACAGCACAGGTTTGGGTGGTGGACTAGCTGTAGGCTCTGCATTTCTTCTCTTTACTTTTTTTTTAATATCCAAAATTTCTCTGAAGACCATTACTATTTTATAATGATTAAAGAAAAAAAACAAGAGCAGTTGAAAGGGGGACGGAGATCACATGAGTGTGTAAAAATGTATAAATGGGGAAATCTGTTCTACTTATGATCATAGTGAAAACTGAGACCAGCCTCAATGTCCAACCCGGGGCGACAGTTACATAGCCAAGCCATGGGAGTCCTGGCCTGTCAGTAGCAGGTGCGTTTACTGATATGGACAGAGGTCTGCAGCATTTGAGAAACCAGGCTCAGAACGTTGTTGGTTGGAAGAGCCGGTTCAGATTATAAAACAAACACTCCCATCGTAACGTGTTTAAACAATAGAGAAAGAAGAAAATGAAACCTAAAAATAGCCCCCCCCAATTCTCAGTGATCCTATTCTAACAGATTTCTTGTGTATGTGTGTCCTTTCTGGGGAGAGAGCAGGGGTTATCCAGTGGTAGAATCCTCCCCTTCCCTGGGGGAGCTGTGGGTTCGAGTCCCAGCCGACGCATCTCATGTGCAGCCACGACCCGTCTGTGAGTGGAGGCTTGAATGTTGCCAGGCTGCTGAACTGGTTTCAGCAGGGCTTCCAGACTAAGACAGACCAGGAAGAAAGGTCTGGGCGATCTACTTCTGAAAACGAGCCAATGAAAACCCTGTGGATCGCAATGGTCCAATCCGTAGCTGGTCATGAGGATGGCATAGGACTGGGCAGTGTCTTGTTTCATTGTGCATGAGGTCACCATAAGTCAGGGGCTGACTAGACGACCGCTAATGACAATAGTCCTTTCTGGAATGTTCTATCCACACACAAGCATTGATAAGGAAGCCTTTTTGTTTTACAACGTTTTGGGCTCATCCCTGCTTTGAGGGAAGACCTATACATATACAAATATAAAAAAGTCTGCATATAGGTATAGGCCTTTTTAAAGTGGAAACCCTGGTGGCATAGTGGTTAAGTGCTACAGCCGCTAACCAAAAGGTTGACGGTTCAAATCCACCAGGCTGTCCTTGGAAACTCTATGGGGCAGTTCTACTCTGTCCTACAAGGTCGCTATGAGTCGGAATCGACTTGACGGCAGTGGGTTTTGTTTTGTTTTGTTTGGTGGCACAGTGGTTAAGAGCCTGGCTGCTAACCAAAAGCTCGGCAGTGTGGACACACGAGCTGCTCCTTGGAAACCCTATGGGGCAGCTCTACCCTGTCCAATAGGGTCATTACGAGTTGGAACCTACTCAATCACCCGGGTTTGGTTTTTTTGGTATACACACATGCAGAGCAAAAAGTCTGCTTTAAAATGTTTGGCACCATTTGGTAAGGTTGGAGTTCTGTGTGCTGCTCAGCCCAGTGGCTTTCCTACCAGGTATGTGACATTCCACGCAGACACCCGTGCACCAAGAGACGAGACTGACGAGAGACAAGAACAGCCATGCTCCTGTAGCCCAAGGCAGAAACAGGCCAAAGGTCTCTCTATAGGGGAATGGACAAACAACCTGTGGTCCGTTCATACGTTCAGCAGAAAGGTTACATCAAGCACGTACACCTGCCACAGGTTAACCATCCAACAGGTGGCACTGGGCCTTGTGAACATAGACGACTATGCAGCCAACATAAAAATGGGGGTAGCATCTGACCTGCTCCAACTCCACAAGGCGGAAGGAGAATCAAGATCAACGGTCCAAGGCTGAGTCCTGTGAGGCAGAGATCAGACATGCCTCCTCTCTCCGCCATCTTTACGGATTCTGACACCAACCATCCCTCCCACGGCGCTCTCTACTTCTCTGCTGGGTTCTGTAATTTGTTGCAATGGCTGCACAGAACTCACAGACCATACTCATTGTTATGGGATGTATTAAGGAAGTAACAGGTTACAATTCAGGATACAGTGCTTCCATCAGGACAGCCTCTTCCCAGCCGTGCTCACAGGCAGGCCTCCCCCTGGCCCTGGGCCTCTGCCCTGCTCAGGCAAGTGTTACAAAGCTCTTTTAGCTCTGCCGATAAGTACCCAGGGGCACCCCGCTCCACCAGCAAGCCTTGGTCCAAAGGCACTCAGCTCTCTCACTCTGCGGGCCAGGAAGCCCACCACGCTGTCTCCTGCCCTTGTTTCTCTGCCACTGCTTCTCACCCTCTCTCTCTCTCTGTCTTCTCGGTGCAGGGATCCCAGGTCCAAGGGACACATTCTCCACTCCTGGCTGTTCTGCCTTGGTGCTGGTGGGATTCCCTCTCTGCTCTGGGACTGGCTCTGTTTTAAGCCTAGCGGGATGGCAAAACTGGCCAATATCCTTGGTGGGCCACAATGACTTTATTATCACACTCCCACCCTCTCTCCTCCCCAGACCCAACAAAAAAAACAGGAAAAGAGGGATTTATTCAGTGGAGATCCTCCCTTGTCCCCTTCATTTAAGATAAACATAATCATGAAAGCATGTAAGCCAGCTACTTCATGCCTTTATCTTCCCCCATTTTAGGGAGCCAATATTTAAATGACCGGTCCCAATCAAAACAGCACTCTGAGGAGATAAGCATGTTCCTTGGTCTTAGGGCCAGAGAGGTGTGCCTGTGAGCACAGCTGGGAAGAGGCTGTCCTGATGGAAGAGCTGTATCCTGAGCATTCCTGACCCTGAATTGTATCTGTAACTTCCCTAATAAACCCTATAATTGTGAGTCTGCTCTGTGAGTTCTGTGTGGCCATTGCAATGAGTTTTCGAACCCAGCAGAGAAGTAGAGAGTGCCGTGGGAGGGGACGGCTGGTGTCAGAGTCGGTAAAGATGGTGGAGAGAGGAGGCATGTCTGACCCCTGCCTCATAGGAATCAGCCTTGTGCTGTTGATCTTGATTCTCCTTCCCCTTGTGAACTTAGAGGAGGTCAGGCACTGCACCCACACCATTTTTACAGCTAAGAAAAGTAGATGAACTACAAGTTGACTCATCAACACAAACAAATCTCACAAATATTGCAAAGAGGGGAAAGGCAAGACACAGAGAAGACTCAAGGACACTGTAGAGTGAGGTGTGACTCAGTAGTAAAACTACGAAGAAAAGCAAGGGAAGGACCATCGATTATGGACTATCACCAAAGTCAGGACGCTGGTTTCCTCAGGTTAAGAGGATGGCTGAGTAGGGAGGGGGTGAGAGAGCTTCTGGGTGGGACCAGGTCCGTCTCTGGCCTGGCTCTGGGCTCTGTGGGTGTTTGCTTTAAAATATTTGTGAAACTGGACTATGTCTCGTATGCACTTTTTCAGAATGTTGTTGTTTTCCACGGTCAAGGAAGGAAACCATCTGCCAGGAGAGACCCCCAGGTCGTAGCGGTGCTTGCTTCTGGAAGGAAAGGACCGGTGCTGTCCAGGTGACTCCGACCCCTGGCGACCCCACGAGGACCGGTGCTGTCCAGGTGACTCCGACCCCTGGCGACCCCACGAGGACCGGTGCTGTCCAGGTGACTCCGACTCCTGGCGACCCCACGCGTGTCAGAGCAGAACCGCGCTCCACAGGGTTTTCAGTGGCTGATTTTCTGGAAGTAGATTACCAGGCCTTTCTTCTGAGGTGCCTCTGGGTGAACTTGAACCTCCAACCTTTCGCTTAGCAGCCGAGCATGTTGACCAACTGCACCACCTAGAGACCCCTATCTCTGGAAGGTAGAACTCAGTAATGTCCACTTTCATGTTAATAAAATCTTAACTTTTTTTGAGTATTTGTTACGTGCCAGGCGCTGAACACCTGTCACCTAATCAAATCCTCACAACGATTTTGAAAAGTCACTTTTAGCGTCCCTTTTCACGTCAAAAGAGCCCAAAGCACGGGAAAATTCCTCTTGTGCAAACATGGGGTTGGCTCTCCCTGACCCCACGAGACCCCAAATGCCTGCGTCTTGGAGACTTCATTTTAGGAATGGCTGGATGTTACTTCTCTCCACCACCCTCCCCGCACCCCCCCCCCAGGAAAGGACACCACGCAGGACACAGGGTGCTGATGACCACCAAAGATGACCACTGAGGCCGGGCTGGAGGTCTCCAGGTGGCTGGATCGGCTTCCCTGCCTGCCCAGACTCTCGGTACCAAATGGTGGGACCGCCGGGATCTAGGGGCCCCCCTGGGGGCTGCTCCTTTTCTCGGCTACAAGCAGGTTGTAAAGCACTTTGGGGGCCAATTGGCACAGAGACAGGGGATTGCACTCAAGGTGGTTCGTGACCCATAAATCCCCAAGAGGTGGGAGCAGCAGCTGGGAGGCCTGGGATCCATGGGGGCCGCTCACTGGGGGCTGTTACTTTTCAGAGGTACAACATTCCACAGAGCTCTCTGAATGGATACGGCAACCTACCATTGGGAGGAACCCGGAGCAGAGGGGAGGCGACGGGACCCCCGTGGAACAGCAGGGTGGGGCGGGGCCCAGAGGCAGGCACGGGGCTCCTCGTGGTTGCAGCAAAGATTTAGATTTCAGAGCAGGAACATCAGAGAGACCACATCAAGCGCAGACACCTTCCAGGTGTGAATAAGCCAGCAGGTAGCACAGGCACCAGGCGTGGGCCTTGTGAACATTTAGATTCAGGGCTAGTCAGACAGGTATGGCTAACACCTGCCCTCTCCCCCGTTAAGTATACAGGGACACCCAGTACAGCCCCTGTTCCACAGGGAGCCACGGTCTCCAAATTTGTGCTTGTGGTGCTCCTACTACGTGCAAGGGAACCCTGGTGGCGAAATGGTTAAGCGCTGAGCTGCTAATGGAAAGGCTGGCAGTGGCTCCCAGGGAGGAAGACCTGGAGATTACAGCCTGGGAAACCTTACGGGGCAGTTCTGCTCTGTCACCTGGGGTCACTGTGGGTTGAAAATCGACTGATGGTACCTAGCAACAACATCCTGGGCAAAGTCCTGACGTCTGAGGAATGGAGAGAAGCTCCTACGCTCATCCATGCAGGGGGGCGGCCCCTCGTGCTCCTGATGGGGAAACTGAGGCCAGACAGCCAGCTCATCATCACTTGGGGTTGAGCAGGGCTGGGGCCTGGGGCCCCCTCCACCCATCCAGCCACACACAACCTGTGCAGACAGCCTCGTGGGCCTTCTCTCCACAGGGCCCACAAAACAGCCCAAGTCCTGGCTCTACCTTGTGCTTGCTGAGGCCTAGCTGTGACACGGGCACGTGGCCTGGCTCATAGGATTGCTCTGAGGGTAGGAAGAGCCACGTATCGGGTGCTCAGCCCGTGCCAGGTCAGGAGGCCCAACAGTCTCCCTCCAGGGGGAAATAATTCAGCCAGAGCTAGGATGGGACCCTGGGCCGTCTTCCAGACAAGCCGACCCAACGCAGAAGAACACATCGGCCTTCCTGCTCTGTGGGGGCACTGACCCAGGCTGTGCGGGCCCGGCCCGGCCTGGGGAAGGGCAGACTGGCTGTGCGCCCCGATCTTCCACCCACTGCACTGCACCCGGGTGCTGATCAGCCTGCTGCCCTCTGGGAGGCCCCCAATCCAGTACCAAGTGGTCAGAGCGAGGGTGGATGGGGTGAGCTCTAGGGCTGCAGGAGCCAGGAAAGGCCCCAACCTACCACCCAGATGATGACAGTGAGGGGTCAGGAAATTTGAGGAGTCCCCTATGGCTGGAGCACCTGGTGTGAAGAGTCGGACGAGGCGCCCATGATGAGCCTTTGAGAGAGAGGGGAGACCAGGGAGGACTCAGACCTGACCAATGTCTGTGGCTAGCCCATGTGACGTCTTTGTGTCACTGAGAAGGGACCCCAGGGGGCAGTGAGAAGTCTGGACTTCAGCCAGGTGGGGCACTTGTGCAGGGCACAACCTGCACAACTGTACAAGGCAGTCCTGCCTGAACTTGTGTGCAAGGCTGTGTGTTCACAGGTGTACGTGTGTGTACGCACAAGATTGTACGAATGCGCTTGCACGAGATTGTGTGTGTGCAGGTGTGCTTGTGCCTGGGTGTGTGTACACATGGGTGTGTTTCTTTGGGTGGCAGATTCTCAAAGGGCCCTGTGGCCTCCAAAGAGGAGCTACAGGGCCCAGTCAGTGGAGGCCCTGGAAGCTCTGCGAGCCTGTTCAGCTCGACAGAGCTCTCTGAGTGCTCTGGTGTGTCTGCTGATTGGGGCCTGGAGAGGCACTGTGGCCCTGGGCCCCTGGGAACTGGGGTTCCCTCCTCCCCACCTATAGGATGAACAGCATCACCCACCCTATCCTTCTTGGGCCCCCACACTGCCACACCCATGGTGTCATTCAGTCCTTGGAACCACACGTTATAGGTACTAGGCTTACCCCCATTTTGCAGATGAGGAGACTAAGGCCTGGAAAGTTTCGCAGACTGGCCCAGGCCCAAGCAGCAGGCAAGAGGTAGAACCAACCCCTGGAAGCCCAACTTGTCCCTGTGGCAGGTGGAGCTGGGACAGAGTGTGTACCGGGTTTCTGGGCCCTGGGAACTGACATTTGCAGATTCGAAGGGAAATGGTGCCCAGCAGAACAGTGCTGCAGCTGGGAGCAACTAGGGAGCAACTCTAGGGACGCGAGGGCTGTCTCCCCGCTGCACCCCCGTGTATTTCTTGACTGGCCGCTGCATCTAGCCCCTCAGCTCTGGCCGCCAAGGTCAGGTTTAAGAGCTGAAGGGCAGAGGTTACCCAGGCACCCATGCCAGGCCAGAGGATTGGCCTTTACTTGGCCAACGTGAAGGACCCCAGGACCCTGACAAGGGACTTCAGACCCCTGGCCGCCGTCTGAAATGCTTTTGGGGATTGATCCTAATTGCCCCTAATTTAGGGGCCGAAAAGCCAATTAGGGGCCATTGAGAGTCAGAGGAGCAGAAGATGAGCTGAGGAGACAACTGGTGGCTGGCCATCGGGGCTGGTCACCGGCTTGACCACCCGGCCCAGGAGGAAGCCTGGGGCCTGTGCATCCTGCCAGGGTGCGAGGCAGGCTGGGGCCCCGGGGCCACTCAGGGTCCCGCAGGCAGCGTTCCCTGAGGCTCGCTAGGAGCCAAGCTCCGTGTGTGTCCCACTACCCCTCATTTGATACAGCATCTGGGTATTTTCCAAGTGCCCTCAGCGAGTGTTGCTGCCCAGCGATGTCACTGTCAGTGGGAGCAGGAAGAGAGCAGCTGGAGAAGAGAGGGCCAAGGAGGGTGTATGCTTGTGCTTCCCAGGCTGCTGGAGCAGGTCTGCACCAGGGACCAGCCCAGCGGGGGAGACGAAATGGATGGTGCAGGAGAGGAGGCAGGGTGGGGAGTGTCCTTGAGCTGGCGAGATGGGGGACATGGCAGGCGAGGGAAGGGGCTGGCCCCAGAGAGGAGCCTGGGTGGCAGCAGGCTGGGAGGCCAAGCATCTAGGCCCAGGGGCAGGAGGTGGCTGTGGCAGTGGGGGAGGTCGCTTCTGAGACAGCAAGCATGGTTATCACCAGGTGAGACTGAGAAGGGAAGAAGGTGTGGAGATTCGAGAAGAAGGTGGGAAATAGTCTTTTAGAAGATTCTACAGACCAGGACACTGTGACTCGGAGAGGTTAGGTCACTTGCTGAATGTCGCAAAGTGGAAAAGGGGTAGCATGTGGATTGGCCCTCGATCCCTGAGGCAGGGGAATGTCCCTGGAGCACCTGGGCTCCCAGCTCTGAAGGCTGCAGAGTAAGGCGGTGTGGGGGAGATGGCACTACATGGATGCTTGCCTCCACCTTACTGTACCCTCCCCCAGAGGCCCTGGCCCCTACAGCCCTCAGCCAGGCTCACAGGCCCCTTGTGGATCCGCCCGGGCTCTGTGCCTTTGTGTTCACTGTTCCCTCTATGTGGAACGCCTTTGAATTGTGGTGTTGGCGAAAAATAAAAGAATGCTCGAACCTGTCTTGGAAGAAGTACAGCCAGAATGCTCCTTAGAAGCAAGGATGGCGAGATTGTGTCTTACATACTTTGGACAAGTTATCAGAAGGGATCAGTCCCTGGAGAAGGACATTATGCATGGCAAAGTACAGGGTCAGTGGAAAAGAGGAAGACCCTCAATGAGATGGACTGACACAGTGGCTGCAACAATGGGCTCAAGCATAGCAACGATTGTGAGGATGGCGCGGGACCTGGCAGCATTTTATTCTGTTGTACATGGGGTTGCTAAGAATCAGAAGTGACTTGACTGCACCTAACAACAGGGTCACCTGGCCCTGCTGCAGGTTCTATCAGGAACCCCTGAGCAGAGAGTCACCTCTGCCGTGGCCAGGGTGGTTCCTGGTTGCCCACCTGCCTCCCCCTGAGACTGCCAGCAGCTGGAAGGCAAGGCAGCCTTTGTCCTACAGATGTGGGCTGCGCCGGCCCCTCCTTCACGTGCCAGGGGCTCCTGGGGGCAGAAGGCACATGGTATCTCCATCCCCCCCATTCAGTGGGTGAATGAATGAGAACAAATTAGAGTTAGGGTTAGGGCGAGAGGGGAGAGGAGGGGCTGGTGGAGAGACTGGAGCAGATGGTCCAGCTGGTCTGCTTTGCAGCCACGAGGACTTTGTCCAGGGTGATCACTGCCTGCTCCATCCAGGGCTGAGGGGCTTTCCAGGCTGCCGGGACTTACAGTGATCACAAGGGGACGACCCCGGGCAAACCCGGAGAAGCTGGTCACCCCACTTGTGACTTAACCTCAGGAACGCTCAGTGTCCTCCTGCGCGAAACAGGAACCCAAGCACCTGCCTCGGGCTGCGCATACGGATCTCCTGGGAGGTGTCTCTGTCTACGTAGAAAGAGTTGTTGAGTCAGAATCGACTCGACGGCAATGGGTACTTAGAAAGAGAAGGGCAGAGGTGGGTCTGTGGTGGAGCTCTCGCCTTCCATGCAGGAGACCCGGGTTCGATTCCCCGCCAGTGTGCCTCATGCACAGTCACCACCCGTCAGTCAGTGGAGGCTGGTGTGCTGCTAGGATGCTGAACAGGTTTCAGTGGAGCTTCCAGACTAAGATGGACGAGGAAGAAAGGCCTGGTGACCAAGTTCTGAAAATAAGCCAGTGAAAACCCTGTGGATTGCAGTGGTCAGATCTGCAAGGGATCATGGAGACGGTCAGGACCAGGCAGCTTGTCGTTCTATGGGGTCGTGGTGAGCTGGGGCCGACTCCATGGCAGAGAACGACAAACCCAGAAAGAGACCCCTCAGTGCACCCACATGCACATAGAAAGGATGCTTACATTAATGCTTAAAAGGGCAGCGTGGCCAAGAAACGCCTCGCGCCCCAAATGCCCACAGCTTTAGCCACACCGTGGCCCCAGATAGGGGCTTTATTCCTCTCTTCCTGAGTATGACCCCTCCTTTGCTTACGGTGATCTCAAGGTAAACGCAGCCCAGGAGGGGCCATGGGCCCCACGCCCATTCCTGCTCACCATCCCAAGGACCTGGGGACCCTCCTGGCCCCAGGCCCACAATGTTCCTGGAGCTGCCAGCGGGCTTGCAGCTCCAGGCTCTTAGCTGCTGCCCCAGGATTGAAAGTGACTTGTTTTGGCTGAAAGTAATTTGTCTTCCAGAGTGATTTGATTATCTCCTGGGGTGGCTTCCTACCCGGGACCCAGGTTCCTTAAGCCTCTCGCCATTACCATCAATTACCATAAAGACTGTCTTCAAAGGGCAGGCTCCAAGGTTGGCCCATTAGGGCAGGGCTGGGCCCCCTCAGGCCTCAATAAACTTTCTGATGTTAACTGAAGGCCCAAGTGTCAGACACTTGTGATGGGAGCTCCTGAACAGAGCTGAGATGCCTGCTAATTGGGAGCCCCAGGTCTCTGCAGGCTTCCTGCAGCTCTGCCCAGCCCCCCCAGCCAGCCCCAGGGGCCTACGAACACCAAACACTGGACACCGATCACTGTACCCCCATAAAAAAATGGAGGCCCCTAAATAGGCAGATCCTTCCAGACAGACTCCTTAATCTTCTCAACCACCCATGAGGCAGGCTAATAGGTGCCCACTTTACAGATAAGGAAACTGAGGCTCAGGGTGGCGAGGGGACCTGCCAGGTCACCCAGAGAAGAAGCAGGAGACAACAGAGTCAAGAGTATGGCCCAAAGAGGTCCCACGCCATCCCGAGACCCCGACATCATGACCATCACCAGCGTGTGCCCGGTGACATCAGCACGGAGTTGTTCTGAGGTGTGTTGGGGGGCGTTGACCCAGGGGAATCGGGCCCTGTGAGGCACTGGCCGGGTCTGACAGAGCTTCCTGTACCAGCATCTCGGCTGTGAGACAGGAATTGGGGAGCAAGGCTGAGGAGGGGCTCTGAAAAAAAAAAGCAAAACAGTTGGTACGGAGTTGAACCTGATTCGTGGCGACCCCACGTGTGTCTGAGTAGAGCTGCGCTTCACAGGGCTTTCAGCGGCCGGTTTTTTAAAAAGCTGATCGCCAGGCCTTTCTTTTGAGCAGTCCCTGGGTAGACTTGCACCTCCAACCTTTCGGTTAGCAGCTATGTGAGTTAACCGTTTGCTCCACCCAGAGGCGCCTCTGAAGCAGCTGGGCCTCTGTTAGCCAGAACTTTCTGGAGCCCCAGGGCCACCAGGCGGGGTGGCTGGGTGTTGTTTTGGGAGAGTGGGCCCATCATGGCAGCCACCTGAGTGCAGGGAGGAGCCACGACTTTACTGGCAAACGGTGTGTATCCAGGTCCCGCCAGCCCAGCACCCACCCCTCCGTGGGCAGGGAGGACGCGGCGGTGACTCCCCATATGCCTTCTCCCGGCTCCTCCAGAGTGAGCCCGGGGATCTTTCCAGACGGCCTCCGGAAGTCTGGCCCTGGATGCTGGTTTACTTTGTGTCGTTGCCGTTGAGTCGATCCTGACTCGTAGTGGCCCCATGTGACCCAGCAGCTGCTCTGTGGGAGAAAGACGTGGCAGTCTGCTTCTGTAAGGATACAGTCTTGGAAACCCAGTGGGGCACCTCTGCTCTGCCCCATAGGGTCACTATGAGTTGGAATTGACTCCACACCAAGGGGTAATCTTTAGGGGAGCAGACCTCCAGGTCTTTCTCCCAACAAGCCGCTGGGTGAGTTTGAACCAACAACCTTTCAGTTAGCAACCGAGAGCCTAATCATTGCGCCACCAGGGCTCCTTGTTTACTCCTTAAAGACATCAAAAATCCAACAAGGACAGAAAGAAGGGAAAGCGGGGCTCCTTCTCCCCCGCTGCCGCGGAGCCTGCCTTCCGCCCCAGCAGCGATTGTTTGGGCTGAGCCGAGAGGAGAAGAATGGGGACCTTTCATAGATCCAGTGGCAGGCTGGAAACAGGGCGAGGAATGCAGGAGACGGCTGACCTTTCTGCAGGAGAAACTCCCCCTCTCCGCCTGCCCAGGGCTTGGCTGGCTCTTCCGGCGGCTTCTCCAAAGGTTTCCTGTGAATCTCTTCCTTCTCTCAAGTTGTCTGAGAAGGAAAGGCTGTCTGGGGACCCTTGGCTGGGGCTCGTGCAGGGGACCCTCTCAGCTCTCTTTCCTTGAAGATGAGGTGGGCCAGCGTCAGCTCGTGTCTCCAGATCAAGACCTGGCTCTGCTGCTCCCCCCACCCAAAGGGGAGCTCTTTGGGGGTGACCAAGTTGGTGGTGAGTTGGGGAGGGGCCTGACACTGCTTAGCGGTGTCAGGGGCAGGAGGGGTTATTTTGATTTCATGACCAAATTTTTTTAGGGTGTTTATGGGATGGCTGATGCTTCGGGGATCTATTGCTATATAACAAACCACCCCAAAACTAAGTGGCGTAAAACATCCACTACTTAGTTTGGTGGCCCTAAAAAAGTTAAACATAGAACTACCATATGAGCCAGTAATTCCATTCTTAGATATCTACCCAAAAGAATTGAAAGCAGGTATACAAATACACTTGTACACCGATGTTCATCATAGCGCTATTTACAACAGCCAGTAGGTGGAAACGACCCAAGCATCCCTCAGCTGATGAATGGGTGAACAGAATGTGGTCTACCCACAATGGAATATTTGTTCTTGTTAGGTGCCCTCGAGTCAGCTCTGACTCACAGTGACCTCGTGTACAGCACACGGAAGCGTTGCCCGCTCCTGCGCCATCCCCACAGCAGGAGGTATGTTTGAGCCCATTGTTGCAGCCATTGAATCAACCCATCTCGTTGAGGGTCTTTCCTCTTTTTCGCTGACCCTCTACTTTACCAAGCATAATGTCCTTCTCCGGGCACTGGTTCCTCCTGATAGTGTATCCAAGACGAATATTACTCAGCCAGAAAGAGAAACAAAGCTCTGGTACACGCCACCACATGGATGAGCCTTGAAAGCATTATGCTGAGTGAAATATACCCCAGACACAAAGGACAAATACTGACTGATCTCACTTATAAGAAATTTCTGGAATAGGCAAACCCATTGAGACAAAAGAAGACTGGTGATTATGAGGGAGTGGGGAAGAGGGAAATGGAGAATTAATATGTATACGTATTTGTAAACAAAAATTAAAATTATTTTCTAATACTGATAATAATAACAATCCACCATGTATATTCTGTCTTCTGGGCAGGGCTCAGCAAGGATGGCTCATCTCTGCTCCACCTGGTGGCTGCGTGCATTCAGCTGGGAACTCAGCAGCTGGAACATCCGAGAAGGCTCCGCCCGCGTGCCTGCTGTCTCAGCGGGGATGCCTGCAACGGCCAGGCCAGCTGGGCTTTTCTCTGGCTGCACAGTCTGCTCCCAGGGTAGCTGGGCCCCTTTACACAGTGACTCAGGGCTCTAAGGGAGGGAACGTGGAAGGTGCCAGGCCCCTTATGTCTCAGGCCTGGAACTGGCACAGTGTGACTCCCACCCCAACCTATTGGTCCAAGTCAGTCCCAGGCCAGCCCAGGCTTAAGGGAGGGAACTAGATTCCATCTCACGCCAGGAGCGTGGTGATTAGCCTGTGGCCTTCCTCAGTCTACCACAGTGGGCTGTGGATTTATTTCTGAGAAGGCCATTTTCACAGCTGATGTCTTGTAGTAGTGGCAGGTCTATCACATTTCTGATAGCCACGACCCCCTGCTGCCTCCCACTGTTGGATGCTGGGCGGACATGTTGGGGAGACCCAGAAGGCATAACAAACCAGTTGCCTTTGGGACAACTCTGACACATGACAATTCCGGGTGTGTCAGAGTAGAACTGTGTTCCGTAGGGTTTTCAATGGAAGTAGATTCCCAGGGCGTTCTTCCCAGGTGCTTCTGGGTGGAGGAGCCCTAGTGGCACAGTTGGTTAAGCGTTCAGGTACTAACCAAAAGGTAGATGATTTGAACCCATCAGCCACTCTGCGGGAGAAAGATGTGGCAGCCTGCTTCTGTAAAGATTTACAGCCTTGAAAACCCTGTGGGGCAGCTCTACCCTGTCATGTTTGTTGTTGTTGTTAGGTGCCGTTGAGTCAGTTCTGGCGCATAGCAACCCTATGTGCTACAGAACGTAACACTGCCCAGTCCTTAGCCATCCTCACAATCGTTGTTGTGCTTGAGCCCATGGGTGCAGCTACTGTGTCAATCTATCTCCTTGAGGATCCTCCTCTTTTTTGCTGACCCTCTATTTTACCAAGCATGATGTCCTTCTCCAGGGACTAGTCTCTCCTGATAACATGTCCAAAGTATGTGAGACGTAGTCTCACCATCCTTGCTTCTAAGCAGCATTCTGGCTATAGGGTTGCTATATATATGGTTGCTATGAGTCAGAATCGACTCTGACATCAATGGGTTGGTTGGTCTCTGGGTGGACTCGAACCACCAACCTTTTGGTTAGCAGCCGAGCACATTCATATTTGTACTGCCCAGGGACACCCTTTCGTGCTTTATTATCTACGGTTCTATAATGGTGGCAAGTGTGTTTGTCTGTGAGCCAGACAGAAATGGGTCCAGAGAGGGAGAGACCCCATGCTCCCTCGGGCCAGCCCTCCACGTTGCTGTTCCCTTGGCTTAGAAGACTCTCCCTCAGCACCTGCATGTCCCTGCTCAGATGCCACCTTCTCAATGGGGCCTCCTCTGACCCCATATTTAAAATCACATCTTCACTCATCTAACGTACACACTCTCCTGACCCCTTTCTTGGATTGGTTTTCTCTCCGGCATCACGTGATATACTATACTTCTTATTTTTGTCCTTGTTTATTACTTGTCTTCCCCGACTAGGGTGTGGGCCCCAGGGGCACAGTGATTGCTGCCTGCCTTCTCTACTTCTGTGTCCCCACACAGTAGAGGCAGAGACCAGCCCCCAATTCCTGGTGCGGAGCTAGTGTGTGAGACAATAAATGCTCATGCCAGCTGGCACAAATGGTTCGGTGCTCAACTACCGGCTGAAAGGTTGGTGGTTCAAATCCACCCAGGGGAGCCTCGAACGAAAGCCCCGGTGATCTGCTTCTGAAGGCACACAGCCTTGAAAACTCTAGGGAGCAGTTCTGCTCCGCGCACGTGGGGCCGCCGTGAGCCCAAATCTGCTCAACGGCAACGAGCAACAACACGGTAGTTCTAAGCCTCTAGCTTTTGGGGCAATTTGTTACGTAAAACAGGTAACTAATTACCGGCGCCCTTTCCGTTGCCTGAACACTTACTGCAAACTGAATGCTTTACGTCTCGACCTGGTTTAATCATCACAGTGATCCAGAGGGAGGATAGAATAGTCCACACTTCCTAGACGAGGAGTCTGAGGTTCAGAGTGGAGCAGTGACTTGAAGCCACACAGCCAGGCAGGGGCACAGAGCCACACTTCAAGCCCAGGTCTGTCAACTCCAAAACCTCTTTGCCTTATGCTCAGTGCCCTCTTTCTCCACTGGCTAAGGTCACCTCTACAGAGGTCACTGCAGATTTCAGGCCTGATTTCTGTTGCAAAGTGAAATCTTTAGAGCAACAAAAATTGCAAGAATGGCAACTGGCATTGTTGAGTAGGGTCTTAGTCACCTAGTGCTGCTATAACAGAAATACCACAGTGGATGGTGTCTTAGTCACCTAGTGCTGCTGTAACAGAAATACCACAGTGGATGGTGTCTCAGTCACCTAGTGCTGCTATAACAGAAATACCACAGTGGATGGTGTCTCAGTCACCTAGTGCTGCTATAACAGAAATACCACAGTGGATGGTGTCTCAGTCACCTAGTGCTGCTGTAACAGAAATACCATAGTGGATGGTGTCTCAGTCACCTAGTGCTGCTGTAACACAAATACCACAGTGGATGGTGTCTCACTCACCTAGTGCTGCTATAACAGAAATACCACAGTGGATGGTGTCTCAGTCACCTAGTGCTGCTGTAACAGAAGTACCACAGTGAATGGTGTCTCAGTCACCTAGTGCTGCTGTAACAGAAATACCACAGTGGACGGTGTCTCAGTCACCTAGTGCTCCTATAACAGAAATACCACAGTGGATGGTGTCTTAGTCAACTAGTGCTGCTCTAACAGAACTACCACAGTGGATGGTGTCTCAGTCACCTAGTGCTGCTGTAACAGAAGTACCACAGTGAATGGTGTCTTAGTCACCTAGTGCTGCTGTAACAGAAATACCACAGTGGATGGTGTCTCAGTCACCTAGTGCTGCTGTAACAGAAATACCACAGTGGATGGTGTCTTAGTCACCTAGTGCTGCTGTAACAGAAGTACCACAGTGAATGGTGTCTTAGTCACCTAGTGCTGCTGTAACAGAAATACCACAGTGGATGGTGTCTTAGTCACCTAGTGCTGCTATAACAGAAATACCACAGTGGATGGTGTCTCAGTCACCTAGTGCTGCTGTAACACAAATACCACAGTGGATGGTGTCTCAGTCACCTAGTGCTGCTGTAACAGAAATACCACAGTGGATGGTGTCTCACTCACCTAGTGCTGCTATAACAGAAATACCACAGTGGATGGTGTCTCAGTCACCTAGTGCTGCTATAACAGAAATACCACAGTGGATGGTGTCTCAGTCACCTAGTGCTGCTATAACAGAAATACCACAGTGGATGGTGTCTCACTCACCTAGTGCTGCTATAACAGAAATACCACAGTGGATGGTTTCTCAGTCACCTAGTGCTGCTGTAACAGAAGTACCACAGTGAATGGTGTCTCAGTCACCTAGTGCTGCTGTAACAGAAATACCACAGTGGACGGTGTCTCAGTCACCTAGTGCTCCTATAACAGAAATACCACAGTGGATGGTGTCTTAGTCAACTAGTGCTGCTCTAACAGAACTACCACAGTGGATGGTGTCTCAGTCACCTAGTGCTGCTGTAACAGAAGTACCACAGTGAATGGTGTCTTAGTCACCTAGTGCTGCTGTAACAGAAATACCACAGTGGACGGTGTCTCAGTCACCTAGTGCTGCTGAAACAGAAATACCACAGTGGATGGTGTCTCAGTCACCTAGTGCTGCTGTAACAGAAGTACCACAGTGAATTGTGTCTTAGTCACCTAGTGCTGCTGTAACAGAAATACCACAGTGGATGGTGTCTTAGTCACCTAGTGCTGCTGTAACAGAAATACCACAGTGGATGGTGTCTTAGTCACCTAGTGCTGCTGTAACACAAATACCACAGTGGATGGTGTCTCAGTCACCTAGTGCTGCTGTAACAGAAGTACCACAGTGAATGGTGTCTTAGTCACCTAGTGCTGCTATAATGGAAGTACCACAAGTGGATGGTGTCTTAGTCACCTACTGATGCTGTAACAGAAATACCACAAGTTGTTGTTGTTGTTAGGTGCTGTCGAGTCAGTTCCGACTCATAGCCACCCTATGCACAACAGAACGAAACACTGCCCGGTCCTGCACCATCCTTACAATCATTGTTAGGCTTGAGCTCATTGTTGCAGCCACTGTGTCAATACGTCTCATTAAGGGTCTTCCTCTTTTCCGCTGACCCTGTACTCTGCCAAGCATGATGTCCTTTTCCAGGGACTCATCCCTCCTGACAACATGTCCAAAGTATGAAAGACACAGTCTCTCCACCCTTGCCTCTAAGGAACATTCTGGTCACACTTTTTCCAAGACAGATTTGTTTGTTCTTTTGGCAGTCCATGGTATATTCAATATTCTTCGCCAACACCACAATTCAAAGACGTCAACTCTTCTTCAGTCTTCCTTACTCATTGTCCAGCTTTCACATGCATATGATGTGATTGAAAATACCATGGCTTGGGTCAGGCGCACCTTAGTCTTCAGGGTGACATCTTTGCTCTTCAACACTTCGAAGAGGTCCTTTGCAGCAGATTTACCCAATGCAATATGTCTTGATTTCTTGACTGCTGCTTCCATGGCTGTTGATTGTGGATTCAAGTAAAACGAAATCCTTGACAACTTCAATTTTTTCTCCGTTTATCATGATGTTGCTCATTGGTCCAGTTGTGAGGATTTTTGTTTTCTTTATGTTGAGGTGTAATCCATACTGAAGGCTGTGGTCTTTGATCTTCATCAGTAAGTGCTCCAAGTCCTCTTCACTTTCAGGAAGCAAGGTTGTGTCATCTGCATAACACAGGTTGTTAATGAGTCTTCCTCCAATCCTGATGCCCCCTTCTTCTTCATATAGTCCAGCTTCTCGGATTATTTGTTCAGCATACAGATTAAATAGGTATGGTGAAAGAATACAACCCTGATGCACACCTTTACTGAGTTTAAACCAATCAGTATCCCCTTGTTCTGTCCAAATAATTGCCTCTTGATCTAGGTAAGTGTTCCTCATGAGCACAATTAAGTGTTCTGGAATTCCCATTCTTCGCAGTGTTATCCATAGTTTGTTACGACCCACACAGTCATGCCTTTGCCTAGTCAATAAAACACAGGTAAACATCCTTCTGGTATTCTCTGCTTTCAGCCAGGATCCATCTGACATCAGCGATGAAATCCCTGGTTCCACGTCCTCTTCTGAAACCGGCCTGAATTTCTGGCTGTTTCCTGTCAATACACTGCTGCAGCCGTTTTTGAATGATCTTGAGCAAAATTTTGCTTGCATGTGATATTAATGATATTGTTCTATAACTCCCACATTCAGTTGGATCACCTTTCTTGGGAATGGGCATAAATATGGATCTCTTCCAGTCAGTTGCCCAGGAAGCTGTCTTCCATATTTCTTGGCATAGACGAGTGAGCACCTCCAGCGCTGCATCTGTTTGTTGAAACATCTCAATTGATATTCCATCAATTCCTGGAGCCTTGTTTTTCGCCAGTGCCTTCAGAGCAGCTTGGACTTCTTCCTTCAGTACCATCGGTTCCTGATCGTATGCCACCTCTTGAAATGGTTGAATATCGACTAATTCTTTTTGGTATAATGACTCTGTGTATTCCTTCCATCTTCTTTTGATGATTCCTGCGTCGTTTAATATTTTCTCCATAGAGTCCTTCGCGATTGTAACTCGAGGCTTGAATTTTTTCTTCGGTTCTTTCAGCTTGAGAAACCCTGAGTGTTTTCTTCCCTTTTGGTTTTCCATCTCCAGCTCTTTGCACATGTCATTATAATACTTTACTTTGTCTTCTCAAGACACCCTTTTTGAAATCTTCTGTTCAGTTCTTTTACTTCATCAGTTCTTCCTTTTCCTTTAGCTGCTCAGCGTTCGTGAGCAAGTTTCAGAGTCTCCTGTGGCGTCCACCTTGGTCTTTTCTTTCTTTCCTCTCTTTTCAATGACCTCTTGCTTTCTTCATGGATGATGTCCTTGATGTCATTCCACAGCTCGTCAGGTCTTCCGTCATTAGTGTTCAACGTGTCAAATCTATTCTTGAGATGGTTTCTAACTTCAGGTGGGATATACTCAAGATCATATTTTGGCTCTCGTGGACTTGCTCTGATTTTCTTCAGTTTCAGCTTGAACTTGCATATGAGCAAATGATGGTCTGTTCCACGGTCGGCCCCCAGCCTTGTTCTGACTGATGATATTGAGCTTTTCCATCATCTCTTTCCACAGATGTAGTCAATTTGATTTCTGTGTCTTCCATCTGGCGAGGTCCATGTGTATAGTCGCCGTTTATGTTGGTGAAAGAAGGTATTTGCAATGAAGAAGTCACTGGTCTTGCAAAATTCTATCGTTTGATCTCCGGCATTGTTTCTATCACCAAGGCCATATTTTTCAACTACTGATCCTTCTTCTTTGTTTCCAGCTGTCGCATTCCAATTGCCAGTAATTATCAATGCATCTTGATTGCATGTTCAATCAATTTCAGACTGCAGCAGCTGAGAAAAATCTTCTATTTTTTCATCTTTGGGCTTAATGTTTGGTGCGTAAATTTGAATAATAGTCATATTAACTGGTCTTCTTTGTAGGTGTATGGATATTATCCTATCACTGACAGCGTTGTACTTCAGGATAGATCTTGAAATGTTCTTTTTGACGGTGAATGCAACACCATTCCTCTTCAAGCTGTCATTCCCAGCATAGTAGAGTATATGATTGTCCGATTCAAAACGGCCAACACCAGTCCATTTCAGCTCACCAATACCTAAAATATCGATGTTTATGAGTTCCATTTCATTTTTGACGATTTCTCATTTTCCTAGATTCATGCTTCCTACATTCCAGGTTCTGATTATTAAGGGATGTTTGTAGCTATTTCTTCTCATTTTGAGTCGTGCCACATCAGCAAATGAAGGTCCCGAAAGCTTTGCTCCATCCACGTCATTAAGATTGAATCTACTTTGAGGAGACAGCTCTTCCCCAGTTGTCTTCTGAGTGCCTTCCAACCTGAGGGGCTCATCTTCCAGCACTATGTCAGACAATGTTCCGCTGCTGTTCATAAGGTTTTCACTGGCTAATGCTTTTCAGAAGTAGACTGCCGGGTCTTTCTTCCTAGTCTGTCTTAGTCTGGAAGCTCAGCTGAAACCTGTCCTCCATGGGTGACTATGCTGGTATCTGAATACCGGTGGCATAGCTTCCAGCATCACAGCAACACGCAAGCCTCCACAGTACGACAAACTGACAGACATGTGGGGGACCACAAGTAGATGGCTCTAACAAAGAGAAATTTATTCTCACACAATCTAGGGGGCTAGAAGTCCAAATTCAGGGCACCAGCTCCAGGGGAAGGCTTTCTCTCTGTGTCAGCACTGGGGGAAGGTGCTTGTCATCAATCTTACCTTAGTCTAGGAGCTTATTGGTGCGGGGACCCCAGGTCCACAGGACACAGTATGCTCCTAGCTCTTCTTTCTTAGTGATAGGAAGTCCACCTGTCTCTCTGTTCCCTTCTTTCTTTTACATCTCAACAGAGATTGATTTAAGATACAGCTTAATCTTGTAGATTGAATCCTGCCTCATTACCATAACTGCCTCTAATCCTGACTCATTAACATCATAAAGGCAGGATTTACAACACATAAGAAAATCACATCAGATGACAAAATGATGGACAATCACACAGTACTGGGAAACGTGGCCTAGCCAAGTTGACGCATATTTTGGGGGGACACAGTTCAATCCAGAACAAGTAGTTTCCTGCTTATACAATGCCTGTGAGGTGTTGCTGGGCATTGTCAAGTCAATTCAAACTCCTAGCAACCCCCATGTGACAGAGTAGAACTGCCCCATTGGGCTTTCTGGGCTGGAATCTACAAGATTTTGCGGAGCCCTGGCAGTGTAGTGGCTAAGAGCTTGGCTGCTAACCAAAAAGGGCAGGAGTTTGAATCCACCAGCTGCTCCTCGGAAACCCTATGGGGCAGTTCTAGCCTGTCCTATAGAGTTGCTATGAGTTGGAATTGACTTGACAGCAATGGATTTGGTTTGGTTTTTGGTTTTAATCTTTATGGGAGCAGATTGCCAGGTCTTTTCTTCCATGAAACCAACCACCGGGTGGGTTCAAATTGCCAACGTTTTGGTTAGCAGCCCAGTGCCTAACCGCTGTGCCACCAGGGCTCCTTCCTACAAAGTCGGTTCTCTTAACACTGCCTACAGATAATTACAAAATGGAGGCTCAGCCAGGGAAAGGGACTTGGCCAAGGTCTTCCAATAAACAGACGATGGAGTCGGGATCTGCAAGCAAGATTGCTGGTAGCCACCAGGAGCTGGGGGAGGCTGGGAAGTATTGTCCCCTAGAGTCCAGGCAGTCTACGGACTCCAAGCCACCGCTTCTGACCCCGGTACAGCACTGTGGCTGGCCAAGGTCCTGGCCTTCCCTGGGGAGTGGGTGCTGCCAAGCTGACTCTGCAGGTGGCTCCCTCCAGGTGGGCGCCCCTGCCATCAGAAGCTGGTAATGATCTAGGGGGCTCTCCTTGCTGAGTCCCTAATGGTCCATTAAAGACAAGTTGAGAGCTAATGATTATAGGGAAAGTTCAACGGGCTTCTCTTTGAAATTCACAAAGGCTGCTCAGGTAATGGGTGTGAGTGTGAGCGTTTGAAGTGGCAGTTTTCTGGGGAACATCTGGCAGGCTGCGCCGCCCACACTACAAACACGCCGGGCACAGCTGGCCCTCAAAGGCTGTGCGGGGCCAAATATCGGGGCCGGGCTCCACTCTTTGCTTTGGTTTCGACTCACCCCAAACTCTGAGATGCTTAACTTGCACCTTTCTTTGGTGAGTGGGTGAGGGGGGGGTCTTTCTTTTAATTTTTCCTCCAGAGCCGAACTTCAGAGAATATAAACACCAAAGAGTCAGTGTTGCCTCGTTAATTCAGGATTACTGCAGAGACAAGTGATTACCGAGGATCCTTACAAGAGTTCAGATAAAATACGCACAGGCAGGACCAGGCAGCCGCCCCAGTTGGCACCCTGTTGAGGGGTCCGGGCAGTATTTTGGGGATCAGCCGTGCCCCTATTTTTCTAATCACCCATGCATTCAGAAATACTTATCAGGTACCTGCTGTGTACCAGGCAAGCAGCTCTTGTTGTGCAAGAGTTAAACACTTGGCTGCTAACTGAAAGGCTGGTGGTTCGAACCTACCCGGCAGCTTCAAGGGAGAAAGACGGGGTGACCTGCTCCCTATGAGACAGCTCTGCTCTGTCACATGGAGTTGCTATGAGTCACAGTCAACTCAATGGCACCCAACAACAACAATGTGCCAGGCACAGCACCCGGTAATGGGACACAGACGCCGCAAAAGAGACTTGGTTCCTGCTCCCAGGGGCTCAGCGTCCAGGAGATAAATCAATAGTCAACCAAGGGACAGACACACGGCATAACTTTGGGTAGGAATCAATGCTGCAAAGGAAACCAAACCGAGAACGACTGTGGTAGTGTTGGAGGGCGTCGCTTCAGCTGTGCAGGTCTGGGAAACAACACCTGAGCTGAGAGCTTGATGAGGAGGGCAGCCAGCCCTGCAGAGTCTGGGAGGGGTGTCTGGCGGAGGGGACAGCAAGTACAAAGGCCCTGGGGTAGAAAGAGCTTGGAGCACTGGAGAAAGAGCCTGGAAGGGCAATGTGGCCGGAGAGCAGCCAGCAAAGGGAAGTGGCGAGACTGGGGGTTGGGGGCCTTGCCAGGGCCTGTCCTGCAGGCACGTGGATTTTATCCTGTGGGACAGGTGGCCACTGGAGGTTTCCGACAGGAGGATGATTTAGATTTAAGTGTTTTACCTGTGAGCAACTAGTTTCCCAGGTGGCTGCTCCAGAAAGCACCATCAGTTCGAGACCTCTGAGCAGAGCCCAAGTCTGACTCTTGTCAGAAGCCCAGCCCCCAGCCCAGGGCTGAGCACAGAGTAGGGCCCCCACAAATGTCAGTTTACCAGATGGGAATCAAGCCGGCTGCAGGGGAAAGGTGCCAGCAAGGTATTTCTCCAAGCAGTTTGGGGGAAAGGAGGAGGCTGGTTTGGAGAAGACCCAACCCCTCCCTGGAGGAAGCCCCAGCTCCCCTGGCTGGTGATGCAGCCAGCATCCCCTCTGGACTTGGCAGGAAGAGATAGGCTGGACAGCTTGGGGCTGTGGGGAGGGTTGGTACAAAGGGCTGATGCTGCTCCCAGGGCTTTCCCTTCCCTTTCTGCACCTTCCTGCCTCAGCCACTCTCCTGGAATTCCCAGACTTCACTTGGGGCCTGAGCAGGCACTCAGCAGGGTCAGGACCCACAGAAGCATGAATGAAGGAATGAACAAACCAATGAATGAATGAATCAGTCAATCAACAAATTGCAGGTCTTCCCTGAGTCTGGAATACCTGCCCACTCCCGTCTCAGCTTCAGGGTCCCCTTTCTCAGGGAGAGTCGGTAGCTGGGTAATGGGCAGGCCCTGGGGCCTTCTGACCACCCGGTCCTCTCACGCTGCCAGTGCCAGACCCTGGAGAGAAGCTGGCAGGTGGTGACCCTCACCCTACACCTCCGTGTCCCAGGATGGAATGGAAGGACTTTTAGAAAAGTCTTGAGACTTCTCACTTCTTTTTCCTGCTAAGAAACTTTTTCTAGTTACAAAAGTTTGCTGTGGAAAATTTAGAAATAACTGAGAAGAGATGTATGGACGCTCACAGAATCTCTACAACCCCATCCCCAGGGGGTCATCAATGTGAGCGTAGGGCTGGCTGCTCTTCTAGCACCTTCTCTATTCACACCTACATATATTGATATTTTCCAAATATCAACCTATTAAAACTGATGCTAACCGGGTTTTTTTTTTCCACTTATCTTGAGAACATCTTTCTGTATCAATGAATAACTTTCTTCATCATTTTTAATGTTAGAGTGTAAATTCTAGTCAAGGATTTCATTTTACTTAGATCCACAATCAATGCTCATGAAAGCGGCAGTCAAGAAGTCAAATAACATATTGCATTGGGAAAATCTGCTGCAAGAGACCTCTTTAAAATGTTGAAAAGCAAAGATGTCTGTCATATTGAGGGCTAAAGGGTACCTGACACAAGCCATGGTGTTTTCAATCAGCTCATTTGCATGTGAAAGCGGAACAGTGAATAAGGAAGACTGAAGAAGAATTGGTGCCTTTGAATTACGGTGTTGGCAAAGAATATTGAAGATATCTTGGACTGCCAGAAGAAAGCACAAATCTGTCTTGGAAGAAGTACAGCCAGAATGCTCCTTAGAAGCAAGGATGGTGAGACTTCATCTCAAGTACTTTGGACATGGTATCAGGAGGGAACAGTCCCTGGAGAAGGACATCATGCTTGATAAGGTAGAGGGTAGTGGAAAAGAGGAAGACCGTCAACAAGACGGACTGACACAGTGGCTGCAACGATGAGCTCAAGCATAGCAATGATTATGAGAATGGCGGGGGACCAGGCAGTGTTTCATTCTGTTGTACATGGGGTCTCTATGACTCAATGGCACCTAACGACAATATACATGGGGTCACTATGAGTTGGAGATGACTCGGCGGCACCTAATAACAACATAAACTCTAGTACTATTTGACCAGTCCCCTTTAGATGGGGCTGTTTCCTTTTTGGGGTGTAACAATCTGTTTTATTGTGGTGAAATACGCATAACATAGAATTTACCATTCGACCATTATAAAGTGTACAGCTCCGTGGCATTTACTACAGTCATGATGCTGTACGACCATCACCATTACCTAGCTCTACAGCACTTCCATTGCCCCAAAGAGAAACCCGCGCTCATTGCAGCCTCTCCTTTTTGCCCCCCCCCGCCCCCGCCGCTCCTGGTGACCGCTAATAAACCTATGTCTCTATACTTCTGCCGATTCTGTTGTTGTAAGCTGTCAGTGACAGGATAATATCCACGCCCCTACAAGGAAAACCAGTTAACATGACTATTATTCAAATTTACGCACCAACCACTAAGGCCAAAGATGAAGAAACTGAAGGTTTTTATCAGCTTCTGCAGTCTGAAATTGATGAAACATGCAACCAGGATGCATTGATAATTAGTGGTGATTGGAATGCAAAAGTTGGAAACAAAGAAGAGTTAGTAGTCGGAAGTATGGCCTTGATGATAGAAACAATGCCGGAGATCGAATGATAGAATTTTGCAAGAACAGCGACTTCTTCATTGCAAATACCTTCTTTCACCAACATAAACGGCGACTATACACTTTTTTTTTTTTTTTATACACATGGACCTCGCCAGATGGAAGACACAGAAATCAAATTGACTACATCTGTGGAAAGAGATGATGGAAAGCTCAATATCATCAGTCAGAACAAGGCCAGGGGCACACTGTGGAAGAGACCATCAATTGCTCATATGCAAGTTCAAGCTGAAACTGAAGAAAATCAGAGCAAGTCCACGAGAGCCAAAATATGACCTTGAGTATATCCCACCTGAATTTAGAGACCATCTCAAGAACAGATTTGACATGTTGAATGCTAATGACGGAAGACCTGATGAGTTGTGGAATGACATCAAGGACATCATCCGTGAAGAAAGCAAGAGGTCATTGAAAAGAGAGGAAAGAAAGAAAAGACCAAGATGGATGTCAGAGGAGACTCTGAAACTTGCTCACGAACGCTGAGCAGCTAAAGGAAAAGGAAGAACTGATGACGTAAAAGAACTGAACAGAAGATTTCAAAAAGGGTGTCTTGAGAAGACAAAGTAAAGTATTATAATGACATGTGCAAAGAGCTGGAGATGGAAAACCAAAAGGGAAGAAAACACTCGGGGTTTCTCAAGCTGAAAGAACTGAAGAAAAAATTCAAGCCTCGTGTTGCAACAGCGAAGGATTTTATGGGGAAAATATTAAACGATGCAGGAATCATCGAAAGAAGATGGAAGGAATACACAGAGTCATTATACCAAAAAGAATTAGTCGATGTTCCACCATTTCAAGAGGTAGCATACAATCGGGAACCGATGGTACTGAAGGAAGAGGTCCAAGCTGCACTAACTCTATGTTTAACTTTTTGAGGACCTGCCATGCTGTTTTCCACAGTGACTGGGCCATTTTAGGGTCCCACCGGCAGGAGTGTAACCGTTCTGTGCATGTCTGTGCTAATCTCCTAGGCTCCGTGGCTGGGGCTGAGCTGTTGGGTCAGGGGACGAGCTTTTCTTGTTTTGTGCACACTGCTGAGTCACTATCCAGGAAGACCCTTCTCATTTACACCTGGTGGGGGTTCTGCCGTCTCGCTGGGCCCTCTTGGGGAGACAGGTGCCTTGAGGTGACAATCTGTCTGCCACTCCCCAGGGGACCGTGGGCCTTTGGTTCCCACTCTGGGGTTAGGCTTTCGGAGTTGCTGGGGGGAGAACATAACTGGTCAGGACTCCGGCCAGCGGCACAGGCCCCAGGACTGGATGAGGAAGGTGAGGTGGACCTTGTCAGGCCCCAGCCGGGGGACCAGGTTGTCGGAGGGACCCTAGGTAGCAAAGACCCTCCCGGGCAAGCTCTGGCCAGACCCAGAGCTGCTGCCTTTTGCAGATTGCTGACGTGGAGGTCAGGGAAGGGCTTGGGGCCATGGGGAAGCAAAGGAAGGAAGGGTCCCGGACCTCCAGGTGTGGTTAACGGGGGTCAGAGCTGACTGCCGCTGGGAGGCACCATGTGTCATCTCATCCCGGGCTTCCTGTGGAGAGCCTGGGTGGGGAGCTGGTGCACAGAGATGATGAAGAGGAGTTTGGAATATTCCAGCCGGTGGAAATGGAGTTGTTCATGGGTAAAAAGATGCTTCCAGAAGATCAGGGTCTCAGCCCTGGAAGGGTGCGGGCAAGCCAGGAGTTGGGGGTCTACCTGGATACGGCTTCTGAGGACACCAGGGCTGAGGAATGCCAGCTTTCACATGCCCAGGCAGGGGGCCTGTGCACCCAAGAACCATGACCACAGAGGCTGGAGATAACCATGACCACAGAGGCTGGAGATCACCATGAGTGCAGTAGGCAGGGAGGCACCAGGGGAGGGCCTTGAAGGACGAGCAGGACAAGGCAAAGGGGGGAAAGGGGCACTGGACAGGGAAAGGGCAGACAGGGGCACAGAGGTGGCCAGAAGTGAGGACGGCGAGGGCCAGGTGGGCTGGCTTGGTCCAGCCATGTGATGGAGCCCCGAACATCTCTCTAAGGTAGGCTCTGCCCATATGGCTGCAGAAAAAGATGCTAAAATGCTGTGTCTCCGCGCAGAACCACCCGTCGGGGTGTCACCTAGGTCAACACGGGGACACTGAGGGACAATGAGGGGACCCTGCCCCCGCCTGGCCCTGTTGGCTACCGGGGCCCAGCCTCAAACAGGACCAGCAGCACTGGGGGCCCAGAGACCTTGACCTCCCCTTCCTCTTCTTTCATGGTTTCCGACTCCTGCTTGGGACGAGCGAGGGACTGGGAGACAGCACTTTGTACTTCAATCGGTGCTTTCATCTGCAGCCCTGGGAGGACTTGGCAAGCACGGCTTAATTAAGGACCCCAGCACCCCGAGCCTCCTAAGTACTGTTTTGCAGCTGGACGGCGGTCAGAAGAGAGGAAAAGTGTTTTGTCCGAGAGTGCGCAATGCAGGGGAGCGGGGCCAACCCACCTGGGGAGGGGCGCCGGCTTCTGCAAGCTGCTTCCTCGCTCTTCTTGTTGGGCCTCATCCCTCTGCGGCCTCCGGAAGGGCACATGAGTGAACAACCCAGCTCTGATGTTCACTGCCCCTTCCCGAGCCAAGGATGGGTCCCGGAGCCTGTGACCTGCTTCCTGTAATCTGCTCCCACGGAGCAGTGGGGCCAGGCAGGGGTGAAGGGGCCAGCAGAGATGCCTAGGGTGGGGAGAGGGTGAGGTTGGCCTAGGTCCTGCTGGGAAATTCCTGGCGCTCTTTCTTTAGGGTCTGTGAGCTCATGAGCAAGGGTGGTGGGTGCATTTGATAAACCAGGAAATAAATCATTCATTGAGAAATAGGAAAACAAATGCGACTCAGAGCTGACGGTCAGTGGTCATGGAAGTCAAGGATGGGGAGGCAGCCCAGCTGGCTGCTGAGCTGGTCAGCGCCGTGATGCTTGCAAAGAGCTGCCCCCCCAAGCCACTGTCTGCAGCCTCCCAGCTCGGCCCTTTTCCCAGACCCAGGCCTGAAAGCCTGGGCTGGCCTCTGCTTCTTCTCCCATGGCCTGGTCTCAGCCCACAAGCACAGTGGCCCTCTTACCATGTGAATCACACCAAGCCCCTGCTCTGCTCAAAACTGTCCAAAGCCTCAGGCTGCAGCCCAAGTACAAGCCCAAGTCGGCCGTGGCTCCCAAGGCCCCCCACCCTCCCCTTGGCCCCCTGGCCCACCCTCATCCCCTCCTTTCCTCTGTCCCCTCCTCCAGCCACTCTGACCTCCTCATTCTTCCATTCCTGCCCCTGGGCTTTTGCACCTGCTCTGACGACACCTAGCTCACCATGAATGCACCTGCTGGCTCCCCCCAGCCCACAGGTAATGCTCACAGGCTGCCTTCTTTCTCAGCAAGGCTCTCGAATTAAAACTGGGGCCCTCCTCCCCCAGCCTTCCCAGGACCCTTCCCGGCTTGCCCCCTTCTGAGGGCCTGGGTCAGCGTCTCATGGGTTTTGACCAGGCCTGCCTCCCCCAGCCAGAGCGTAAGCTCTGCAGGGCAGCACTGTTGTTCTCTTCACAAGGGCAGGGCCCGGCCCGCAGCAGGCAGCAAGGAGGGGTGGCTCCATCCTGACGCCCCATGGGAGGGACCCTCGGTGCCAAGAGCTGAGAGATTGCCTTGAGGACTTGTTGTGTGCCATCGAGTCGATTCCAACTCATGGCAGCCCTATAGGACAGAGTAGAACCGTCCCATAGGGTTTCTCACTCAGGCTGCTAACCAAAAAGTCGGCCGTTCAACTCCACGAGCCGCTCCTTGGAAACACCATGGGGCAGCTCTCCTCTGTCTTACAGCGTCACTGTGAGTTGGAGTCAAGTCGACGGCAACAGGTTTAGTTTTTTGTGTTTTTTAAAATCTTTATGGAAGCAGGCTGCCACATCTTTCTCCTGCAGAGCAGCTGGTAGGTTCAAACTGCTGACCTTCTGGTTAGCAGCCGAGTGCTTAACAACTGTGCCACCAGGGCTCCTTTGCCTTGAGGGCTGGAGGTTCTTAATGGGTTAAATGTCCAGGCTTGACTTAGGGGCAGTTTGCTGGGAACCCTAAACCTGAGGGTCCCAGGGATAAAGGAGGGTTCGGGGGTAGAGTTGGGTCCCCAAAACCCCAGGGCAGGCTGACCTCACAGGGCAAAGGTGGGGGAATGGTTGGCCAGAGAGAAGGAGACTCCAGCTGACCAGAGGGCAGAGGAGCAAGAGTTAGCAGAGGTTGGGAGCGAGGGTCTCCTGAAACTGGGCAGTGGGGGGCCAGGAAGACACCAACCCTAGGCGCTGCCCTGCCCACCCCCCGCCAGCTGTGTCCACAGCCCCCAGGGCACTGACAATCTCATGATACGGTCCCACAACCCCCTGGGGAACGTATACTTCCCCCATGGGACCGTGAGAAGGATGGGGCTGTGCACAGCCCCACAGTCAGGCCCACGCAGAAGTAGGACCTCCTTGCCCTGGTCTTCAGGGTCACAGGCCCTTCACGAGGTCTGCCTTGGGGGACGGGGTGTGGAGCCGTCCCTGAGGCTTGGGAAAATACAGCAGGGAATTAGGGTTTCCAGATGTTATGGACTGAGTTGTATGTTGAAAAAGAAACATGCTGGAATCCTAACCCTACACCTGTGGATAGAATTTCATTGGGGCTCAGAGTTTTCTCTGCTAAGTTAATGAGATCATATCAGTGCAGGGTAGGCCCTCAGCCGAATCACTTCTGAGTTATAAAAACAGCAGATTAGAAACAGCCTTCAGTATGGATGACACCTCAACATGAAGGAAACAAAAGTCCTCACGACTAGACAAGAAGACATGATAGACAGAGAAAAGACTGAAGTGGTCAAGGGTTTCATTTTACTTGGATCCACACTCAATGCCCATGCAAGCAGCAGTCAAGGAATCAAACGATGCATTACACTGGGCAAATCTGCTGTAAAACGTCTCTGAAAAGTGTTGAAAAGCAAAGATGTCACTTTAAGGACAAAGGTGCGTCTGACTCAAGCCATGATGTCTTCAATCGCCTCATATGCACGCGAGAGCTGGACAACGAATGAGGAAGACCGAAGAAGAATTGATGCCTTTGAGTTGTGGTGTTGGCGAAGAATGTTGAATATACCACGGACTGCCAGGAGAACGAACACATCTGCCTTGGAAGAAGCACAGCCAGAACGCTCCTTAGAAGGGAGGGTGGTGAGACTTCGTCTCACATACTTTGGACATGTTATCAGGAGGGATCAGTCCCTGGAGAAGGACATCACGCTTGGTAAAGTAGAGGGCCAGCGAAAAAGAGGAAGACTGATGGATCGACACGGTGGCTGCAATAATGGGCTCAAGCATAACAACGACTGTAAGGATGGCGCAGGACCAGACAGTGTTTCGTTCCGTTGTACGTAGGGTCACAGGAGTTGGGACCAACTGGATGGCACCTAACAACAACAACAACAGACACACGAACAAGCACAAACAGGGGGAAAGATAGAGGCCACGTGAATATCGCCAAGGAACCAAGCAATGTGGGGGCTGCAGAAGGTGAAAAGGACAATGATCCCACCCCCCCCAGCCAGCAGAGAGAACCTTCCCCTAGAGCTGCTCCCCTGGAGTGAACTTCCAGCCTCCCAAGCTGTGAGAACATAACTTCCTGTTCTTAAAGCCACCCACCTGCGGCGTTTCTGTTACAGCAGCACTAGGTGACTCAGACACCAGACTTAGCAGGTAAAAACGGGGTGCCCGGTGAAATTTGATATGTCAAATAAACAAGGAATGCTTTTTTTTAGCTTAAGTATGTCCCTTGCGGAAACCCTGGTGACGTAGTGGTTAAGTGCTACGGCTGCTAACCAAAGGGTTGGCAGTTCGAATCCACCAGGTGCTCTGTGGAAACTCTGTGGGGCAGTTCTACCCTGTCCTATAGGGTTGCTATGAGTCGGAATCGACTCGATGGCCCTGGGTTTGGTTTTTTTGGTTTATGTCCCTTGCAATCTTTGGAGTATACTTACACTAAAAAACAATTAGTTGTTTATCTGACATTCAAATATCTCCTGGCATCCTGGGTTTTCTCTGGCTGCCCTAGCTGGGAAGAGCCTTCCAGGGGCCCCAAGGTGGGTTCTGCCACACGAATCCCCCCACTTGGTGTCCAGTGTGAGCACCCCATCACTGAGAGTGTTCAAGGGGTCAGGGCAAGGACCTGTGCTGCATCAGAGGTCCAGTCCTGGCATCCTAAGCTTTTCAGCACCAGAAACGGATCACAGAAGTGACCGAGACTCATTTTACAGATGGGGAAAATGAGGCCCGCAGAGGTGGGCTGACTTGCTCCATGTCCCACAGGACATCAGCAGCTGAGGGAGAGCTGAAACCCAGGGTCTTGACTCCTGCTGTCTTTAGACAAACCCGTGGCTTTCCAAGCTGGACCCTGGAGACTGAGGCCCAGTGTGGCCGAGAGAGCCGCCGGCGGGGAGGAAGGGGACCCAGCAGCCTCACCCTGCACCCAGCTGGGTGAAACTTCCACCGGTGAGGGTCTTGCCCAGGTCCCCCAGCCCACCTCACACCTTCTCAGCCCTGTGTCTTCCTGGCCGTGGCGTTTGGCCCCTGAGCTGGCCCGCCCTCGGGCCCTCTGTGCCTCCTTCTGATCCAGTTTGCCCAGCCTGGCCACTGGGGAGCCGTTGTTTGCACATGAATAGGTTGAGACTTCCTGAGGCCATCTTGCCCATCAAAATGCACATTTCTCGCCAAAAGGCCCTGAGTGGGCCACCACAGACCCGGGCCAACAGCCAGGCTGCCCCCGCAGGAGGTGTGAAGGCGGGTGGGCCCTCCGAGGGGGTCTGCCCAGCTCCAGCCCAGCTAGAATGAGCCAACTAGGGTTTGGAGGCCTGGGCAGGGCTGGGTCCCAGGCCCCCTGGGGGGAGCCAGCAGCGATCCCTCCGCCCTAGGTCCTGAAGCCTGCCCGGAACCGGAACCTTCACGTCCACAGGAGGGAACGCAGAGTTTGGAGCCACCTCCCAGATTAGGGCCACTGGGAGAAGATCTTCAGGGTTCTGGGTGAACCGCAGACTTGGAACTGTGCCTCTCTGTGCTCATGCATTCACTCAGCAAACAGTTATCCAGTGCCTGCTGGCTTGCGCCGTTCTAGCTGCCAGGGTGGAAAAGACAAAGGAGGCTGGCGTGGCCCTGTGCTTGCGGGGCTCAGAGCCCGAACACGATGGTCCAGTGACCCGTAGGGGCAGGGGAAGCCCTGCTAGAGCCTGGGGTCAGGGAGAGTGGCTTTTGGAGGTGGAGGGGCCTGCCTGTGAGGTCTGGGGCAGCAAGAGCCTTTCTCAGGATTGCATCTTTGCTTAATCGCACATACTGTCCACACCTGGCCTTGCCCCTCTGTCTGCCTGGGGCCTCTCATTGGAGAGGGGTCAACCAGGCCAGCCTCTGCCTCTTCCACCCACAGGCCAGCCATCCACCCCTCAATGCCTCCAGGGCTTGGTGAGTGGGGAGAAGGTCCAAACACCTCTGAACTTCCACATCTTCCCAGCCCGGACAATCTCCTGAGCCTCTTGTTGGAAAGAAGAGGTTATGGAAAGCTTAGGGTTAAAGAGATTTGGGGATCAAGTGTGGGCTCCCTACTTGCAGGATAAATTTGAGCAAGTGGCGAGGTAAGGGCTTAAGCCTTTAGCCTCACTTTATTCATCTGTGAAATGGGAAGACCACAGGGCCCACTACACGAGGTCTCTAGGGCCTCTCCCAAAGATCAGCTAGAGCCCCAGACCTGTCCATGTTTGGCCCGAGCCCACCAGGGCCCAGCCAGACCCTGGGGACAGTGGCCCCAGCCCCCCAGGAAGGTAACCGGGGGCTGTTTGAGTTCATTAACATATTCTGTCGACAAACGTTGCTAATCCCATCAGCTCTGAAGTACAAATCAGGCCCGGCCCAGAGCTGGTTTCAAAGGGTGAGGGGCCTGGCAGGTTCTGGGGTTTCTGCAGCACTGTTTGCCCCTCATTCCAAGTCCACAACTTTCCAGGCTGGTGACACGGAGCTGGGAAGAGCAGGGGCTCAAGTCCAGTGTGTTTGAGGGGCAAGCCCCAGCAAAGAGAGAGACCGGCCACGCAGCCCGGGGACAGTTGGCGCCCCAGGCCAGACCCCGGAGCCTGCACAGGTGCCTGGGCAGTCCCTGTGTCCTGACCTGGGGGTCCTGGCTTCAGTGTAGTAGTGTACATGGTGTGTACACGGCGTTTCTCACCCTGGGACCTCCAGGTGTGTTCGCAGTGGGTCAAAGACTGTCCAGGTTGAAAACCAGCTTAGTGGTTGTCTTAGTTATCTAGTGCTGCTATAACAGAAATACCACAAGTGGATGGCTTTAATAAACAAGTTTATTTTCTCACGGGTTAGGAGGCCAGAAATCCAAAATCAGAGCACTAATTCTAGGGGAAGGCTCTCTATCTCTCTCTCCCTGCTGGCTCTGGGGAAGGTCCTAGTCTCTCCAGCTTCTGTTCCTGGTTCCTTCGTGTGCTTCACGCTGTGTGGCGTCTATTTTCCCCAACCTCTGCCTGTTTAATCTGCTGCTTTTATATCTCAAAAGAGATTGACTCCACACACCCAACCTGAATACTGTACATTAACATAACAAAGAAAGCCCATTCCCAAGTGGGATTAAAAACAAATCTGTTGCCATCCAGTCAATTCCCACTCTAGTGGATTCCAACTCACAGCGACCCTACAGAACAGAGTAGAACTGCCCCATAGGGTTTCCAAGGAGCGCCTGGTGGATTCAAACTGCCGACCTTTTGGTTAGCAGCTGAGCTCTTAACCACGGTGCCACCAAGCTCCCAAATGGGGTTATAACAGCAGTATACCCATATCGCCCTCTGCCAGCATGTCGATTCTGACTCCTAGCGACCCTAGAGGACAGAGTAGAACTGCCCCAAGGGGTTTCCAAGGCTGTCGCCTATATGGAAGTCGGCTGCCACATCTTTGTCCTGAGGAGCTGCTGGTGAGTTTTAACCGCTAAACGTTTGATTCGTAGCCGAGTGCTTTATTCACTGTGCCACCAGGGCTCCTTCCCCACAGGCATAAAAACCAAACCCGCTGCCGTGGAGCTGATTCCAACTCATAGACACCCCATAGGGTTTCTAAGAATATAAATCTCTATGGATGCAAACTGCCACATCTTTCTCCCATAGAGCAGCTAGTGGGTTCGAACTGGCAACCTTTCAGTTAGCAACTGAGTGCTTTAGCCACTGCACCACAGGGCTCCTTTACCACAGATAGAGGTGAGGATTTACAACACCATATTTTGGGGGACACAATCCAGTATGTAACTGCGGTGACAGCCAAGAGCTTTAGAACCATCAAGATCTGGGTTCCAACCCTGCTCTGCCAGGTACGTGACGTGTGATCTTGTCAGGTGGCTTCCCCTCATCTGCGGGGTGGAGATGATGGTGGTCTGAGGGGCACAGGGAAAGGGCTGGGTCAGTAACTCCCAGGATAGCTGTTTCCCTCACCTCTCGAACACAGAGGTGTTTCCACTGAGCACAGAAAGGAAGCTTCTCTAAACTTCCTTCTTTATCTGGGGCTACTCCCTCTTTCTCATTCCTAGACAGGTGATTTTTGTTCTCTTGCTCATTTTATCTTAATTGGGATTGCCAGGAGTTGTTTTACCCATTTTATTGGTCGTTTCAATAAACCAACTTCTAATTTTTTCATGCTTTCTGTTATTTTTTATTTTCCAGTTAAGTCATGTCAGATTTCAAAGCTATTAAACCCCTCTCCCACTTTGTTTTAGTTTATTTTCTTTTTCTTTCTCTACTTACTTGATTGAATATTGAATTGGTTTTATTTTCAGTACGTTATAACAAGAAAAACATCTAAGGCCATACAATTTTCTCTAAGTATGGCTTTTGCTATATGCATAAGTTTTATTGTGAGATATTCTCTCTCTAGCTTTCTGGATAATCTAGAATATTAGTTTTTATTTCCTCTTTGGTTTAGGAGTTACTAAAGATATTGGAGTCCCTGGGTGATGCAAATGGTTAACACAGTTGGTTTGCTTACTGAAAGGTTGGGAGCTTTGAGTCCACCCAGAGGTGCCTCGGAAGAAAGGCCTGGTGATCTGCTTCTGAGAAACCAGCCATTGAAAACCCTCCAGAGCACAGTTCTACTCTGACACATACAGGCCCCCACGAGTCCGGGTCGACTCAACAGCAACCAGTTTTGTAACTGGAGGAATTAAAAAAATCATGACCTTATCATTGTTGTTTATGTATTGCCTCCTTATATTGTAATTTTCTTGCAGTGACTTAACAAGCTTTCCCTGTGGTCCGATACCTGACTCATATGAGACTGTTCCCTGTTTCGCAGAAGTGAGGAACATAGGTATAACCTCTTTCTTTAGGGCACAGGGGTCTCTCTTATTGATGCATTGTTGCTAGGTGCCCATGAATTGGTCCCACCTCGTAGAGACCCCAGGCACGACAGAACAAAACGCTGCCCAGTCCTGCACCATTGTCACAATCGTTGTTACGTCTGAGCCCACTGTTGCAGCCACTGTGTCAGTCCATCTCGTTGAGGGTCTTCCTCTTTCTCGCTGACCCTCTGCTTGACCAAGCATGGTGTCCTTCTCCAGGGACTGGTCCTTCCTGATAACATGTCCAAAGGATGTGAGACCAAGTGGTTGACGTATTATACTCGAGTTCGTGTCCCTTATGTCTGCTGATTCCTTGGTTCTACTTCAGTCTTTCCCAAAGAGTGGGCCATATACTTTGGGACACGGCTGCGGGTGACTCCAGGGAGAAGTTCTGTTAGCTCTTGGCCCCAGGTGCAAGTGGCAGCCCTCCGCAGCTCTTGGGACCTGGGACAATTTATCTTGCCGTTCAGTCCTCTCAGGAGCCAGACGGGACTTTTAGGACACCTGGGGACACCCTTTGAGGGTTTGCACTGGCCTTTGATAGTGCAGCCTCCTCAGAGGCTGGGGAAATCCTGGACTCTACTTAAAGCCCCCCACCCTTCTCTGTCAGTTTTTCCTTCTGCAGTGGCTTGTGTGTCGCCGTGGCGCTGGAAGCTCTGCCACTGGTATTTCAAATACCAGCAGGGTCACTCGTGGTGGACAGGTTTCAGTGGAGCTTCCAGACTAAGACAGACTAGGAAGAAAGGCCTGGAGATCTACTTCTGAAAAGTAACCAATAAAAACCTTACGGATCACAGCAGAATATTGTCTGACTCCAAATACTATATGACACCGCTACTATAAAAATTCATGAAAAGGTTTACACATGAAAAGAAACAATCTCTGAAGGTTACGAGGAAGGGGAAGGGTAGAGATGGAAAACACTAAATAGACAATAGATAAGTGGAAACTCTGGTGAAGGGTAAGACAGTGCACAATACTGGGGAAGCCAGCACAACTTGTACAAGGCAAGGCCATGGAAGCTCCATAGACACATCCAAACTCCCAGAGGGACTGAGGGCTGTGGGGACCATGGTCTCAGGGACCATCTAGCTCAATTGGCATAATATTGTTTATAAAGAAAAGGTTCTACATTGTACTTTGGTGAGTAGCTTCTGGGGTCTTAAAAGCCTGTAGCTGGCCATCTAGGATACTCCACTGGTCTTGCCCCTTTGGGGACAAGGAATAATGAAGAAAACTGAAGATACAAGGGAAAGATTAGTCAAAAGGACTAATGGACCACATCTACCAGAGTCTTCACCAGACTGAGTCCAGTACAAGTAGATGGTGCCCGGCTACCACCACTGACAGCTCTGACAGGGATCACAAATAGAGGGTCCTGGACAGAGATTAGAGAAAAAGGTAGAACAAAATTCTAACTCAAAAAGAAAGACCAGACTTGCTGGCCTGACAGCGACCGGACAAACCCTGAGAATATGGCCCCCAGACACCCTTTTAGCTCAGTAATGAAGTCACTCCTTAGGTTCACCCTTCAGCCAAAGATTAGACAGGCCCATAAAACAAAACAAGACTAAAGGGGTGCACCAGCCCTGGGGCAAGGACTAGAAGGCAGAAGGTGACAGGAAAGTTGGTAATAGGTAACCCAAGGTTGAGAAGGGAGAGTCTTGACATGTCGTGGGGTTGTTAACCAATGTCATAAAACAGTATGTGTACCACCTGTTTAATGAGAAACTAGTTTGTTCTGTAAACCTTCACCTAAAGTTCAATAAAAGAAAAAAAGACTCATTTGCTTTGGACACATCATCAAGAGGGATCAGTCGCTGAAGGAGGACATCATGTGCGGTGAAGCAGGAGGCCAAGGAGGGCGAGGGAGACTCTTGGTGAGCTGGATTGCCGCGAGAGCCACGACTGTGGACTCAAACACGCCAGCAATGATGCAGGACCAGGCAACGTTTCATTCTGTTGTACATAGGGTCGCCAAAAGTCGGCTGACTTGATGGCAGCTATCTACGCGCCTATATATCTACCTACCTACCTATGTACCTACCTATTTATCTTCTTACCTATTATCTGCCTGTCTATCTATCTACGTACCTACCTGCCTGGATGCCTGTCTTCCTATCTATCTATCTATCTATCTATCTATCTATCTATCTATCTATCTATCTATCTATCTATCTATCTATCTATCTATCTATCTATCTATCATCTATCTACCTATCTATCTACCTACCTACCTACCGACCGACCAACTGACCGACCGACCTACCTACCTACCTACCTATCTACTTGAAGACTTCAAAAGAAGCCAGTCCTGCTCTCCATTGCTGGTCCCTGCACCCCTCCCACCAACAAGGAATCAAAATGCCCAGCTGGCCTGCCTACCCTGGCTGTCCTGTGCTCCCAGGAGGGAGTGGGCTGCAAAGAGAGTTGGGTATATGCTTAGCCGCCATCTTCCCTGCCTCTCTGTCAAATCCTGCTCCCGTTATCTATTGCTGCATACCAAACCATCCCCAAACGTAGTGGCATGCAACAATGGCCATTTTATTAGGCTAACTGATTCTGTTGTAGGGAACCTAGAAGAGCCACAACAGGATGGTTTGTCTCTGTTCCATGGTATCTGGAGCCTCAATTTGGAAGGTTCAAATGGCCGGGACTGGAACCATCTGGAAGCTTCTTTACATGTCTCTGCCTGGGCTGGGGTAACTCCAAAAAACAGACTCATGGGCTATTCTCTTAGCGCTCAAGGTTGCTGACCTACTTCTCCTCCTCTAACCAAGAGCTACCCCCTTCCTTCCAGTGCCTGGAGCTGCCAGCATGAAGGGATCCCAATCATACTAGGCGGGGCACCATGGCTACTCTGGATGATAAATTGCTGGGAAGGAAGCTGCAGTACCGCTACAGCAGCAGTGAGGATGTGGACAGTGACCACGAGGACAAGGACAGAGGCAGGAGTGCCCTGGTCGGCAGTTCAATGCCTGCAGAGGCTGAGCAGACAGGTGAAGGCATCTCAGTTAATACAGGTTGAAAAGATGTGATCAATGCCTGGTGCTGTTTCAAGCAATTGGAGACAGAGCAAAAGGAAGAGCAGAACCCGGAGAAGGAAAGGCTGATCAAGAAGCTATCAATGACCTATAGGTCCCATCTGGATGAAGAGGAGGAGCAACAGAAACAGAAGGACCTCCAGGAGAAGATCAGTGAAGGAGATGGCCATGATGAACGAGGACCAAGATGGTGAAGAGTTTCTGTAGCTGTACTGGAAACAGAGAATAGAAGCCATGTGGCAGCAGCTTCACCAGGGGCCCCAATTCAAGCAGGTTTTTGAGATCCCCAGTGGAGAAGGGTTTTTAGACATGGCTGATAAAGGACAAGCACCCTCATCGTGATCTATATATATGAGAACAGCATTCCAGGGAGAGAAGCCATGGATCGGTGTGTGATCTGCCTTGCTGAGGAGTACCCAGTTGTCAAATTCTGCCTAGTCAAGAGCTCAGTTATGGGGCCAGCAGTGGGTTTACCAGGAAGGCTGTCACTTCCTGCCCTGCTGATCTACAAGGGGGTGAATGGATCGGCAATTTTGTTCGTGTCACTGACCAGCTGGGGGAAGATTTCTTTCCTGTAGACCTTGAAGCTTTTCTACAGGAATCTGGATTACTCCCAGAAAAGGGAGTCTTGGTTCTGACGTCTGTGCGCAGCTCTGCCACTTGTCACAGTCAGGATAGTGATCTGGAAATAGATTGAACTGAGAGCCTAGCTGCATACAGCTCTCATTGTTTGGGCTGCAAGATATACGTCTCTGGGTTATTTTCATTCCTTCCTGCGTCTTCTAGCTTTCCAGCTGTTCTTTGTAGTCCCTTTTATTATGCGTAAAGTCAAGAAATTCTTAGAGTATATCAGATTGCTGAAAAACCCGTGGTTAGCAATGAAGTGACTTCAAATTGTGTACACAGGAGAAGAAAAAAAAAAAACAGACTCAGCCAGGACTGTCACTGGAGCAGCTGCACGGAGCCTTTTCAGGTGGCTTGGGCTTCCTCACAATATGGCCACCTCGGGCAGTTGGATTTCTTCAATGGTGGTCCAGGGCTCCAAGCATGAGTGGTCCAGTGAACAAGACAGAGGCTCCACCACATTTTATGACCCAACCTCAGAAGTCAGAGTGTCACTTCTGCCTTGTTATTGGTCAAAGCAATTAGAAGTCCATTCAGACTAAAGGGGAGGGGACATAGGTCCCTACTTCTCAATAGGAGGAGAGTCAGAGAAGTCACAGCCATTTTTAAAATCTCCACAGAGTCTTTTCTATCACTTTTTCTAAGCATCTGGAATCTCTTGTTGTTAGGTGCTGTCGAGTCAGTTCTGAGTCATAGTGACCCCATATACAATGGAATGAAACACAGCCCAGTCCTGCGCCATCCTCACAATCATTGCTATGATTGAGCTCATTGTTGCAGCCACTGTGTCAATCCATCTCGTCAAGGGTCTTCCTTTTTTCCACTGACCCTCTACTTTAACCAAGCATGATGTCCTTCTCCAGGGACTGATCCCTCCTGATAACAGAATTCCCTGGGTGATACAAGCTGTCAGTGCACTCACCTACTAACCAAAAGGTTGGAGGTTTGAGTCCACCCAGAGGCACTTCGGAAGAAAGATCTAGCAATCTACTTCAGAAAAATCAGCCATTGAAAACCTTATGGAGCCCAGTTCTACTCTGACACACATGGGAGCGCCAGGAGACAGAGTTCATGAACTGGTTATCCAAGAGTCTAGGTGTTATGGATTAAATAGTATCCTCCTAAAAATAGGGGTTTAATTCTCACCCCCTGTTCCTGTGAAGGAGCCCTGGAGGCACAGTGGTTAGGAGCTTGGCTGCTAACCAAAAGGTTGGCAGTTCAAATCCACCAGCCAATCCTTGGAAACCATGTGGGGCAGTTCTACTCTGTCCTATTGGGTCACTATGAGTTGGAATCGACTTGATGGTAGTGGGTTTGTGTTTCAGTACCTGTGGTTGTGATCCTGTTCAGAAATAGGTTTCTTCACTTATGATGTTAATGAGGTCATACCAGAGTAGTTGTTGCTGTTAGGTACCGTTGAGTCGGTTCCAACTCGTAGCAACCCTATGCACAACAGAATGAAACACTGCCCAGTCCTGCGCCATCTACCAGAGAAGGGTGGGTCCTAAATCTCATCTCTTCTAGTTGTAAAAAAGAGCAAATTAGACACAGAGATACGAACAGGGGAGAGAAAAGCCATGTGAAGACAGTCTACAAGCAAAGGAACCAATGGAATACGTGGGGCACTTGATCAGGAAGGAATCCACATGGCTGAGGCCCTGATTTGGACTTGTAGCCTCCAGAACTGTGAGAAAATAAATGCCTGTTCTTTAAAACCCTCTACCTGTAGTGTTTCTGTTACGACAGCACTAGGAGTCTAAGACACCGGGCATTTGCAGAGAGGCACATACAAACAGATCATTCTTGAGAGGCTGTTCTGAGGGTTCACACCTGTCTGACAGGGTCTGGGGCTGTTTTAGGAGCTGTGAGTGGCCCTGGTAGGAGGAAGCCCGTTGTCATTATGAGGTCTGCCTGGTAGATAAGGAGCTCTAGCCCGCCCTTGGTAACACTTGCGAGCACGGGGAGGGTGCTGCGCCCCTTCTGTGTATAGCAGGTGTCACCCAGGTGCAGAGGATCACACTCACTCACAGCAGGGGGTGATTTTAGGTGGGATGAGGGCAGCACCACACCAATTGCAACTCACAATGAGAAGGAGTTTCCCTTTCAGCCCTTCTCGTGATAAAGAGAAAGTCTCGGTTTGGTGATAGACAGTTCTTAACGCCTCCTTAGCACTTGTGAACCTCCATCTTCACAGAAGGAGGGCCAGCCCCGAGCTCAGAGCTTCGGGCAGGCAACTGCACCCCGCACGACATTCTGAGCGTCAGTACTCTTCTACTGCATTTATTTTCTTGTGTTACCTTCTGTCGTTGGCAAGTGTCTTCGTTCTCCAGTACTGCTATAAAGAGAAATCCCACAAGTGGGTGGCTTTAACAAATTCAAATTTATTCTCTCACAGTTCAGGGTCCTAGAAGTTCGAATTCAGGGAGCCAGCCATAGGGGAAGGTTTTCCCTCTCTGTTGGCTCTGGGGAAATGTCCTTGGCTCCCTTCAACCTCTGTGTGCCCAGTATTCCTTGGGGATCTCCTTGTGTCTTGGTGTCAACCTTTCCCTGGGTCTAGGAGGTTCTCAGTGCAGGGCCCCCAGGTCCAAAGGATGCACTCTGGTCCCAGCTCTTCTTTCTTGGTGGTATTCAGGTCCCTCTCCTCTCTTCTTGCTCCTCTTCCCTTTTATCTCTTATAAGATAAAAGGTGTGACTCAAGCAAGGGTGTGAGTTGAGTAACGGTGTGGCTTGAGTCACACCCTCTTGTAAGATGGTGACTCAAGGTACACCCCACACCGATCCTGCCTCGTTAACATATAGAGGTTAGGATTTCAACACCTCACAAAATGGAAGACAACTGCTCAATTCTGGGAATCATGGGAGACACTGTTCAATCCATGACAGCAGCGACAAAGAGCCCTGGTGGTAAAACTGTTAAGTGCTCAGCTACTAACCTAAAGGTTGGTGTTTTGAACTCACACAGGGGCTCTGTGGGAGAAAAGACCTCGTGACCTGCTCCTGTAAAGATTACAGCCTCGGAAACCCTATGGGGCAGTTCTACTCTGTCACACAAGGACTAACTCAATGTCACCTGACAACACTGACAACAACATGTCAGGTGAAAATGTTGTTCCTTTGAAGTCGGGTGTGTGAAGTGTTTGGACAAATTTATTCGAGTAAATAAAAGGAATTGATTAAAACAAAAATATCAGGGAAATAAAAGTACAGATGGTCAGCCATCTAAGATACTCCACTGTTCCCACCCCATCTGGAGCAAGGGATAACAAAGAAAACCAAAGATACAAGGGAAAGATGAGTCCAAAGGACTAACAGACCACAACTTCACAGCCTCCACCTGTCTGAGTCCAGTACAACTAGATGGTGCCCGCCTACCACCACTGAAGGCTCTGACAGGGATCGCAATAGAAGGTCCCGGACAGGGCTGGAGAAAAATGTAGAACACACACACACACACACACACACACACAGACCAGACTTACTGGTCTGACAGAGATTGGAAAAACCCCAAGAGTATGGCCCCTGGGCACCCTTTTAACTTAGTACTGAAGTCACTCTCGAGGTTCACCCTTCAGCCAAAGATTAGACAGGTCCTTAAAACAAAACAAGACTAAATGGGCGCACCAGCCCAGGGGCAGGGATGAGAAGGCGGAAAGGGACAGGAAAGCTGGTGCTGGGGAACCCAAGGTCAAGAGGGGGAGAGTGTTGACCAGTCGTGGAGGTGGCAACCAATGTCACAAAACGGTATGTGTATTAGTTGTTTAACGAGAAACTAATTTGCCCTGTAAACTTTCATCTAAAGTACAATTTTTTAAAAAAAGGAAGTACAATGGTATGTAACTAATAACCATAAAGTCAATACCGACTCCTAGGGACCCCATGTGTGTCAGAGGGGAACTGTGCTCCGTAGGGTGTTCTCTGGCTGACTTTTCAGATGCAGATGCCAGGCCTTTTCCGAGGCACCTCTGGGCAGACTCAAACCTTCAGTCTTTAGGTTGGCAGCCTCGTTCATTAGCTGTTTGCACCACCCGGGGACTCCACAGATGGCACGTAGACATGGCTAACATCATGAGGGTGGGGCCCAGAGCACAAGGTGAAACAGCACCCCCTGGAGTTGTGAGGTGTCAGCCCAGTGGCTCCTGAATGTCTGGGGTTTAGGAAGCGCCGCCTCAGCTCACTTAACCCTCCTATCAACTGCTCGAGAATTGTTGTTATTTTCGTCTTGCCGTTGAAGGAACAGGACTCAGTACAGTTGGTCCCAGTGCTCAAGGCTCCCACCAAGCAGGGGACAGATCTAGGAGTGCTGCTTGCCCAGTTCCCAGACCTGGAGCACCCAAGTGGTGGCACTGGACAGGGACAATCTCGATCTCATTCAGGAAGCAGCAGGTTAGGGAAGACTGGGCACAGGCCGAACATCTAGGCAAGGAAGTTATAAGGTCGGGCTCAGGGGCACCAGTGAACGATGCATGGAGGAAGTGAGCCATGGAATGCAGTCTCAGTTCCTGGAGCTATAGCCCAGTCCAGCCTGCACACCTGGTCTCAGGTCAGCGTGCAGCCCTCACCCCATCATTGGCCGCGCTGGTGCACAGGAGCTCCCTGTGGGCACAGGGCGCTCTCCTCATCTCTGTGTCCCCAGGCCCCCTATAACGGATTGAATTCTATCCTCCAAAATACGCGCTGTAAATCCTAACCTTTACGTCTGTAGTCAGATCTACTCTGTCCTATAGGGTCGCTATGAGTCGTGATCGACTCTACGGCAACAGGTTTGGGTTCTTGTTTTTATGCTTTGGTCATAACCCCATTTGTGAATGGGTTGTCTTTGTTATGTCAATGAGGCAGGATTAGTGTAGGGTATATCATGAGTAGGTCTCTTTTGAAATATAAAAAGAGATTAAACAAGAGAGCAGAGAAAGAGATGGGGTAAGATAGATACCAAGACACATGGAGATCTCCTAGAAACCAGGAAGCAGAAGCTGAAGAGACAAGGACCTTCCCCAAAGTCCACAGAGAGAGAAAGCCTTCCCCTAGAGCCAGCGCTCTGAATTCGGACTTCTAGCCTGCTAAACTGTGAGAAAATAAATTTCTCTTTGTTAAAGCCACCCACTTGTGGTATTTCTGTTACAGCAGCACTAGGTGACTAAGACACCCCTACGTGGCTTGCTCCCAGTTGGTGCTCTTATGAATTGCATCAGTTCCAGCTCATTGGCAGTAATAACGACAGCTACTGCCTACAGGAGGCAGTGGTGGTCGAGTGGTAGGACCCTTACCTTCCATGTGGGAGATCCAGATTCGATTCCTGACCGATACACCTCATGTGCAGCCACCCCCCATCTGTTGGTGGAGGCTCGCGTGTTGCTAAGGGGCTGAACAGGTTTCAACTGAGCTTCCAGACTAAGATGGACTAGGAAGAAAGGCCTATTGGTCTACCTCGGAAAATCAGCAAATGAAAGCCCTGTGGATCACAGCAGTGAGATCCTCAGTGGGCTGTGGGTATGGTGCAGGTCCGGCAGCGTTTCGTTTCATTGTGCACGGGATCACCATGAGTCAGGGCATTAGTCACACCAACAACAGCGATTACCTACAGAGCACCAGGCCCCAAGCTGGCTCAGCTCATTCAGTGTGTCGTTCACTGGCTTCTGCCACCTCCCCAGGAGAGAGGCACCAGAGTCCCACGAGTGACAGTGAGTATGTCCTTGTTGTAAAAGTCAGACTGATGTAGTTTCAAAATTTTATTTTAAGAACGAACAAATCTGTCTTGGAACAAGTATAGCCAGAGTGCTCCTTAGAAGCAAGGATGGTTAGACTTCATCTCACATACTTTGGACATGTTATCAGGAGGGACCAGTCCCTGGAGAGGACATCATGCTTGGTAGAGGATCAGTGAAAAAGAGGAAGACCCTCGACTAGATGGATTGACGCAGTGGCTACAACAATGGGCTCAAACATAACAACGGCTGTGAGGATGGCGCAGGACAGGGGAGTGTTTCGCTGGGTTGGACATAGGGTCGCTGTGGGTCAGAACTGACTCAGCGGCACCTAACAACAACAACGATTTCTAAATATTAAATATTTGTGGCATTTCAATTTTTAAATGATCTTTATTTGGCATTTGTTTGGTGTTAAGGTTCCCTCCTTTGAATGTTTCTTTTAGCAAATGTCTATCATGTTAATTTCTTGATTTTATACATGGTTTTTAGTTGTCTAAGGCGTTATTGCTAGAGGAAGCCCGATGTACAGAAATTCACTGTGCTATTTGTGAAACCTTTCTGTAAATCGGAAATTATTTTAAAATAAAAAGTTTAAAAATGTAAAAAAAAAAAAAATCAGGCTGGCAGAGATGAAATCGAATTCCCTGCTAACCACGGGTTCCCGTTTGAGGGCGCTCAGAGGTGGGCCACGGTTAGGGGGCTGGTGCGTTTTCTTCCGGGCTGTTTTGTATGTATTAGAGACAATTATCTCAAGAATAGATGTGAAGCATTGAACACTCATGACTGAAGACCAGACAGGTTGTGGAATGACATCAAGGACATTGTACATGAGGTAAGCAAAAAGTCGTTAAAAAGACAGGAAAGAAAGAAAAGACCAAAATGGATGTCAGAAGAGACTCTGAAACTTGCTCTTGAAGGTCAGACATTTAAAGCAAGAGGAAGAAAGGATGAAGTAAAAGAGCTTAACAGAAAAATTCAAAGGGCTGCTCAAGAAGACAAAGTAAGGTATTATAACGACATGGGCAAAGGCCTGGAGATAGAAAAACAAAAGGGAAGAACATGTTCAGCATTTCTCAAGCTGAAAGAACTGAAGAAAAAATTCAAGCTTCGAGTTGCAATACTGAAGGATTCTAGGGGGGAAAATATTGAATGTCCCAGGAAGCATCAAAAGAAGAAGGAAGGCATACGCAGAGCCATTGTGCCAAAAAGAACTGTCAATGTTCAACCATTTCAGGAGGTAGCATATGAGCAAGAATGGATGGTACTGAAGGAAGAAGTCCAAGCTGCACTGACGGCATTGGAGAAAGGAAAGGCTCCAGGAATTGATGGAATATCAATTGAGATGTTTAAACAAACGGACTCAGTGTTGGAGGTGTCAAGAAATCAGGAAGGTGGCTTCCTGGTCAGCTGACTGGAAGAGATCCATATTTGTGCACATTCCAAATAAATGTGATCCAACAGAATGCAGAAATTATCCAACAATATCATTAATATCACACACAAGTAAAACTTTGCTGAAGATCATTTAAAAGCAGTTTCAGCAGTACATCGACAGGGAACTGCCAGAAACTCAAGCTGGATTCAGAAGAGGACGTAGAATGAGGGATATCATTGCTGATATCAGATGGATCTTGGCTGAAAGCAGAGAATAACAAGGCTGATGTTTACCCGTGTTTTGTTGACTATCCAAAGACATTCGACTATGTGGATCATAACAAATTATGGATAACATTACAAAGAATGGGACTTCCAGAACAACCTTAATTGTGCTTGTGGGGAATCTGTACACAGAACAAGAAGCAGTCTTTCCAAAAGAGCAAAGGGATAATCCATGGTTTAAAGTCAGGAAAAGTGTGTCAGGGTTGTATCCTTTCACCATGCTAATTCAATCTGTATGCTGAGCAAATAATCCAAGAAGCTGTACTATGTGAAGAACGGGGCATCAGGATTTGAGGAAGACTCATTAACAACCTCCAATATGCAGATGACACAATTTTGCTAGCAGAAAGTGAAGAGGCCTTGAAGCACTTACTGATGAAGATCAAAGACCACAGCCTTCAATATGGATTACACCTCAACGTAAAGAAAACAAAAATCCTCACAACTGGACCAATGAGCAATATCATGATAAATGGAGAAAAGATTGAAGTTGTCAAGGGTTTCATTTTACTTGGATCCACAATCAACAGCCATGGAAGCAGCAGTCAAGAAATCAAAAGGTGCATTGCATTGGGCAAATCTGCTGCAAAGGACCTCTTTAAAGTGTTGAAAAGCAAAGATGTCACTTTGAGGACTAAGGTGCGCCTGAACGAAGCCATGATACTTTCAGTCGCTTCATATGCATCCAAGAGCTGGACAATGAATCAGGAAGACCAAAGAAGAATTGATGCCTTTGAATTGTGGTGTTGGCAAAGACTGTTGAATATCCCATGGACTGCCAAAAGAAGGAACAAATCTGTCTTGGAAGAAGTACGGCCAGAATGTTCCTTAGAAGCAAGGATGTTGGAAACTTCGTCTCATGTACTTTGGACATGTTATCAGGTGAGATCAGTCCCGGAGAAGGACATCATGCTTGGTAAAGTACAGGGTCAGAGAAAAAGAGGAAGACCCTTTATAAGATGGATTGACACAGTGGCTGCAACAATGGGCTTAAGCATAACAAAGATTGTGAGGATGGTACAGGACGGGGCAGGGTTTCATTCTATTGTGCAGAGGGTTACTAAGAGTTGGAAGAGACTTCATGGCATCTAACAACAACGGTGTAATCTTTAAACCTTTAACAACTAGAAATATCCTCTGAAGTTTTCTTTAAACCAATTGTTCAGCATAATTAGTAAAGAATGTCTGCCTTAAGCTTTGTGCTTTTTTAAGAACTATCTGTACGGGATCAAACTGACAACAGCAACTCGAAAGATTAGATAGGAGCTTTAGGGGTCAGTGGGTTTATTTTAAAGGAGGAGAAACAATTTGGAAAAGGAGGGTGAAAACAGCCTGAATTGTTCATTTAGAAACTGTTGGTGTGCTTTCCTGTGCATATTTTCAACAACAACAAAATTTTTTTGCCAGTTTAACCATTTTTCCGTGTACGATTCAGTGGCATCAGTTACACGGCAATGTTGTACAACCGTCACCAACGTCTATTTCCCAAATTTTTCATAATTCTTTTTTTGTTGTGGCTTAAGTGAAATTTTATGATTCAACTCAGTTTCTCATACAAAAACTTATGCACACATTGTTATGTGACCCTAGTTGCTCTCCCTGTAATGAGACAGCACTCTCCTCCTCTCCACCCTTTATCCCCCGTGTCTATTCAACCAGCTCCTGTCCCCTCCGCCTTCTTGTTTTGCCTCCAGACAGGAGCTGCCCACATAGTCTCGTGTGTCTACTCGAGGTAAGAAGCACAGTCCTCAGCAGGTTCATTTTATACCTTACAGTCCAGTCTAATCTTTGTCTGAAAAGTTGGCTTTGGGAATGGTTTTAGTTTTAGGCTAAGAAAGTCTGGGGGCCACGTCCTCTGGCGTCCCCCCAGTCTCAGTCAGACCACTAAGTCTGGTCTTTTTACAAGAATTTGAGTTCTATATCCCACTTTTCTCCTGCTCCATCAGGGACTCTCTGTTGTGTTCCCTGTCAGGGCAGTCGCTGGTGGTAGCCAGACACCATCTAGTTCTTCCGGTCTCAGGCTGTTGGAGTCTCTGGTTTTTTCTGGCCCTTTCTGTCTCTTGGGCTCATATTTTCCTTGTGTCTTTAGTGTTCTTCATTCTCCTTTGCTCCCGGTGGGTTGGGACCAATTGAAGCATCTTAGATGGCCACTTGCTAGCTTTTAAGACCCCAGATGCCACTCACCAAAGTGGGAAGCAGAATGTTTTCTTAATACTTTGTTATGTCAGTTGACCTAGATGTCCCCAGAAACCATGGTTCCCAGACCCCTGCCCCTGCTACTCTGTCCCTCAAAGTGTTTGGTTGTACTCAGGAAACTTCACTTAGCTTTCGGTTTAGTCCAGTTGTGCTGACTTCCCCTGTATTGTGTGTTGTCCTTCCCTTCACCTAAAATAATTCTTGTTTACTATCTAGTTAGTGAATACCCCTCTTCCTCCCTCCCCACCCTGGTAACCATCAAAGAATGTTTTCTTCTATGTTTAAACCTTTTCTTGAGTTCTTATAACAGTGGTCTTACACAATATTTGTCCTTTTATGACTGATTTCACTCAGCGTAATGCCTTCCAGATTCCTCCACATTAAGAGATGTTTCTTGCATTCATCGGTACTATTTATCATTGTGTAGTATTCCATTGTGTGAATATACCATAATTTGTTTACCCATTCATCCACTGATGGGCACCTTGGTTGTTCCATCTTTTTGCTATTGTAAACAGTGCTGCAGTGAACGTGGGTGTGCACATATCTGTTTGTGTGAAGGCCCTTATTTCTCTAGGATATATTCCAAGGAGTAGGATTGCTGGATCGTATGGTAGTTCTATTTCTAGTTTTTTAAGGAAGCACCAAATCGATTTCCAAAGTGGTGGTACCATTTTACATTCCCACCAGCAGTGTATTTTTGGATTACCAGTGTGTTTTTTGGATTAATGCCAGCCTTGTTGGAGTGAGATGGAATCTCATTGAGAGTTTTGGTTTGCATTTCTCTAACAGCTAATAATCGTGAGCATTTCCTCATGTATCTGTTAGCTACCTGAATGTCTTCTTTAGTGAAGTGTCTGTTCATATCCTTTGCCCATTTTTTAATTGGGGTATTTGTCTTTTCGTTGTTGAGGTTTTGCAGTATCACGTAGATTTTAGAGATCAGACGCTGATCAGAATTGTCATAGCCGAAAAATTTTTCCCAGTCTGTAGGTTGCTTTTTTACCCTTTTGGTGAAGTCTTTGGATGAGCTTAACAACTAACACAAGCTTAAGGGGTGCAGAGTTTATGTTAAGAATTATGGGCATAAACAGAATACAAAACATTACTAGCAATGCACAAACGCCAGAAGAGAAACTAGATAACTGGGAGCTCCTAAAAATCAAACACTTATGCATGGTGCTGGGTCCCAGGATAGAATGGTGAGGCAAACTGGGCCCAGTTCAGCCTTCAGGGCATGAAGTCCGGGGGTGGGGAGGGGAGCAGTATTGATTAAGCAATTACATAATTAATTAATCAATTAACAATTTTGTAAGGGTTAGTTTGTTGTACTGGGTTGGTTTGTGTGTTGCTATGATGCTGGAAGCTATGCCACTGGTGTTTCAAAAACTAGGAGGGTCACCCGTGGTGGACAGGTTTCAACAGAGCTTCCAGAATAAGACTTCCTTGATCTACTTCCCAAAATCAGCCTGTGAAAACCCTAGGGATCACCACAGAATTTTGTCCAATACAATGCTGGAAGATGAGCCCTCCAGGTTGGAAGGTACTCAAAACACACAGTGGCTGCAACAAAGGACTCCAGCACGCCAATGGTCGTGAAGATGGCGCAGGACCGAGCAGCGTTTTGTTCTGTTGTACTTGAGGCCGCCAGGAGTCACAGCCAACTTGACAGCAACTAACAACAACAGGGTTAGGAAGAAGAACTGCCAGGCGTGGTGGATTCTGATGGTGCCCCCCAGGGCCCTTCCCCAGGATGGCGTGTGCATCTCCGGGCTGGCCTGCCTGAAAGGAGCCTCGTTCTGTCCTGGGGGCAGTTTGCAGCCAGTGACTTCAGATAATGAGGGGGTCTCAAAACCCAGCCCTCTGCTCTAGGTGGGGCAGCTTCAGGGCTCCCTGAGGGTCAGGCGGGGCCGGACTTCTGTGGCAATCGCCTCTTTGTGTGGCTCCTTTCCTGGCCCCATCCTGCTTCCCATATTTGCTGGCAGGTTTGTCCTGAGAGTTCCTCCTTAATTAACCACTTGCTCAAGGGCCCCCATCTCAATAGGCAATGCCTGGAGACCAAAGTTTCTTAGTCCTTACCAGGGATAGGAGGGAGGGGAGGGAGAAAGGTGTCACTTAAGGTAGATAATGGGTGGTATAAGAGGTTAAGAGGAAGGTTGGAGGTTCAAGGCCACCCAGAAGCGCCTCGGAAGATAGGTCTGGTGATCTACTTTTGACAAACTCGCCACTGAAAACCCTACAGAACAAGTTCTACTCTGACACGCATGGGGTCTCCAGGAGTTGGAGTCAGCTGTCAAGTAACTGTTTTGGGCTTTTTTTTTAACAACCAGAACAGCCTTTTAGGCCCTGCTGAGGGCAGTGGTCTCCGTTCCAAGAGCACTAGGCGGCTGTGCAGAGATTTTCGGCAGAGGAGGCAGGATGGAATTTCTAGGTTGAAAGCCTCCTGGAGAATTGGGGGTTGGGGACGAGGTGGCATTTGAGGCCAGTGGCGGGGGGGCCACTGCAGTCACCTAGGCCCAAGGGGAGGTGGCCTGTGCAAAGGCCCTGCTGGGCAGATGGAAAGACAAAGCCAGATTTCAGAGCCAAGGGACGAAAGCAGCCAGGCCAGGTAAGGGCAGCAGAGACAAGCAGGGGCTGCAGGGTTGCGTCTTGGGCACCTGGATGAGGGGGGAGCAGTCATACTGGGACGTGTGGAGGCTGAGGCACCTTGGCGACCTGCAATGGAGCAATGGCACAGGCCCAAGGCTCAGGAAGAGGTTGTGCTGGGGGCGAGTGGTCAGGGAAGTGACGGTATGATTGATCATCTAGTAACGGCGTCTTAGGGTTCCCTAGAGAAACGGAAGTGGTGACATGTGTTTATAACATATATCCAATATCATCTATACAGAGAAAGGGAGTCCCTGAGTGGTGCAAGCAGCTACCGTGCTTGGCTGCTGACCGAGAACTTGGAGGTTTGAGTCCACCCAGCAGCATCTCAGAAGAAAGGCCTGGTGATTTACTTCTGGAAAAATCCGTCACTGAAAACCCTCGACGGCACAGTTCTGCTCTGACACTCACGGGGCCGCCATAAGCCAGAGCTGACGCAGCAGCAAGTGTTTATGCGTATATACACGTATGTGTGTGTGTATATATGAACCATTGTTGTTGTGTGCCACTGAGCTGATTCCAACCTGTAGGGACCATATACGGCACAGTAAAACTGCCCCATAGAGTTTCAAAGCTGTAATCTTCAAGGGAGCAGATTGCCAGGTCTTTTTTCCCTCGGAGCCCCTGGGTGGATTCGAACCACCAACGTTTTGGTTAGCTGCTGAGCGCTTAACCAGTTTGCCATCAAAACTCCTGTGTGTGTGTGTGTGTGTGTGTGTGTGTGTGTGCGTGTAGGAGCCCTGGTGGCACAGTGGTTAAAGCATTCGGCTGTTAACCAGAAGGTAGGCAGTTTGAATCCACTGGTGGTTCCACGGGAGAAAGATGTGGCAGTCGGTTCCCATAAAGCTTACAGGCTGGGAAGCCCCATGGGGCAGTTCTACTCTGTCCTATGGGGTCACTGTGAGTTGGAATCGACTTGACGGCAGTGGGTTTTTTTTTGTATACGTGTGTGTGTGTACACATGACGGGGTTCTGTTCCAATGACTCTGTTGCAAGTTGGTTGACGTAAGTCAAATACCTCATTTTTTGTTTGTTTTGACTTCATTTCAAAACACAAAAGTGTTTTGAACAGTAAATCATAAAATCACACGTCTGCAAGTAAACATCTGAGAAGGGTCACATCAGCCAATCCTGCACGATAACACATATGTAGTGCATATTACTAACGATTAGATGTGAAAAAACTCACGGTCATAAGCGTGGCATAAGATGTACCAAAAAAAACTGACCTTTGTAAGTGCGGTTCTTTGTATGTTGGGGACTACCTGGAGAGAGAGAGAGAGAGGTTTATTTTAAGGAATTGGCTCATGTGATTACGGTGGGCTGGCAAGTCCAAACTCTGCGGGCCAGGCTGGGGGTCCCTACAGTCTCATGTTCCCAGATCTGTAGGTCAGGCGAAGGGAAGAATGGGGGAGATTTTAATGTACTTTTTATTTTTTATTGTACTTCAGATGAAGGTTTACAGAACCAACTAGCTTCTCATTAAATAGCACACATATTGGTTAATGACATTGGTTAACAACCCCATGACATGTCTACACTCTCCGTTCTCTACCCTGGGTCCCCTATAAGAATGGGGGTGTTTGGGCAGCAGGTCTATTAATAGTCTGGAGGCAGAACATACCCTCAGGAAAACTGTCTTCAGCCCTTCAACTGATTGGACAAGGCCCATCCACATGCTGAAGTGTGATCCGTTTTATGTGAGCCAGTAATTTAATCACACAGGACTGCTCCACCACAGAGTCTAGGCCAGTGTTTAGCCAAACATCAAACATCGGGCACCATGGCCCAGCATCAGATTAACATCACAAAAGGCTTCCTAGTTCTGGGGTACCTAAGCCTCCCTGGGTCTCCTGTGCAGGCTTGGTGTGTTACAGGCACGTGCTGGCTCTCCCAGCTTAGGCCTGGATCCCATCTCAGTCCCAGGCAGGGCGGGAGGGGGCCAGAGCGAACCCTCCTCCCCACCCACCCCCTTTCTTTAAACAAGCATATAGGATTTGAATTATAAATCAAGAACAATGATAAAACGCTAAAAGAAAAAAATCCCTTCATCGTCAACGCAATTCCAACTCATAGCGACCCTGTAGGACAGAGTAGAACTGCCCCAGGGGTTTCTAAGGGTGTAATCTTTATGGAAGCAGACTGCCACGTCTTTCTCCTGTGGAGTTACTGGTGGGTTCAAACAGCCAACATTTTGGTTAGCAGGTGAACGCTTAACCACTGCGCCACCAGGGCTCACCCGTAAGATTATAACCGAGGAAACCCTATTGGGCCTTTCTACTCTATCCTACAGGGTCGCTATGAGTCAGAATTGACTCAACAGCACAGAACATACACTAGTTATATCGAGACCCCACAATAAGTTTTCTTTTGGCAAAGCCATCCCCTGTATATAAAACCAAAACCAAACCCATTGCTGTCAAGTTGATCCCGACTCATAGGGACCCTATAGGACAGAGTAGAACTGCCCCATAGGGTTTCCAAGGCTGTAATCTTTATAGGGAGCCCTGGTGGTGCTGTGGTTAAGAGCTAGAGCTAGGGCTGTAAACCAAGATGTCGGCAGTTCAAATCCACCAGCTACTCCTTGGAAACCCTATGGGGCAGTTCTACTCTGTCCTATAAGGCTTGCTAAAATGAGTTGGAATTGGCTCAAGGGCAATGGGTTTGGTTTGGTTTTAATCTTTATGGAAGCAGACTGCCACATCTTTCTCCTGCGGAGCTGCCGGTGAGTTCAAATCACCAACCTTTCAGTTAGCAGCTGAGCACTTTAACCATGGCACCACGAGACCTTCTTGATAAAATGCTAGTGTTGAAGAAATGCCCTAAGCTCATGAGTCCTATGAGTCAGAATCGACTTGACAGCACCTAACAACAACAACATGATTCAAGTTGTCAAGGATTTCATTTTACTTGGATCCACCATCAACACCCATGGAGGCAGTAGGCAAGAAATCAAACAATGCATTGGATTGGGTAAATCTGCTGTAGAAGACCTCTTTAAAGTGTTAAAAAGCAAAGATGTCACCTTGAAGACTAAGGTGCGGCTGACTCAAGCCATGGTGTTTTCAATCGCCTCATATGCATGTGAAAGCTGGACGATGAATAAGGAAGACCGACCGACCAAGGAAGAATTGATACCTTTGATTTATGGTGTTGGCTTGCCAGAAGAACAAATCTGTCTTGAAAGAAGTACAACCAGAATGCTCCTTAGAAGCAAGGATGGTGAGACCATGTCTCATATACTTTGCATATGTTTTCAGGAGGGATCAGCTCCTGGAGAAGGATATCGTGCTTGGTAAAGTAGACGGTCAGCAAAAACAAGGAAGACTCTCAATGAAATGGATTGACACAGTGGCTGCAACAATGGGCTCAAGCATAACAACGATTGTGAAGATGGCACAGGGCCAGGCAGGGTTTCGTCCTGTTGTATGAGTCGGAACCAACCCCACGGCCCCTAACAACAACAGAGCAGTCACCTTTTAGACCCAACATGGGCCCACCAGGACTTGCCAGGTGTAACTGGAGTGGGTAATCCCAGGGTGCCTCCACGGACTCTCTTCCAAAACAAGGCAACTGCCAGGGCACTCATTCCAAGGGACCCAGACCCTCCCAGAAAGACCCGGCCACGCCCTGGGGATGGGCCTTTCTCTGCCTGTCACTGATGCCTAACACAGCAGAAAAGCCACGGTGCCTTTAGCGGGAAGATAAGAAAGGATTGGGACGTTAAGACGATAATTAAGTCTCTTAGGAGAATGACCATGATAATGGGCAAGATTTACTGTTGGCTGTGCCAAGCACTTTGCATACGTCCTGGTCACATCTTCAATCCCCCCGGCTACTGCGAACTGTGGAGACAGACGCTCATCCAAGGTCACACAGCCGGGAGTGGTGGGGCTGGCCAAAAAAACGGAACAGAGGAGCAGATTCCCTGCTTAAGTGGCCGGCTGGTTTGGAGAAACTCCAGAGAGCCCCACCTCCTCTTTGATTAACCTGACTTCTCACCAGCTCCGCCCGCCCCCTCCCAGCATCAGCTCCAGCCTGAGCCCCCGCCATCTCCTAGCAGGGCTCCTTGGCTGCCACCTTTGCTCCCCAGCCGTCTACTCTCATCCTAGCTGATCATGTCCTTTCTTGGCTCAAACCCCAGAGATTCCAAATGGTTCCATCTCACTCAGTGAAAAAGCCAAAGTTGGTGGTGTCCCAGGCCCCCCATGATCTGGCCTCTCTGACCTTACTTCCTCCCGTGGCTCCAGCTGCCCCCTGGCCTTCTGCTGCCCCTCAACAGGCTCAGCCCCATCCTGCCCAGGGCCTTTGCACGTGCTGCTCCTTTGGCCCGGAACAGCTCCCCTAGGTGCCCCCCACGGCTCCTTCGCCTGCTTCATGTCTTTGCTCAAATGTCACCTTCTCGGTGAGCCTCTCCACCTTGCTCTTGCTGGTGTTTGATGTAAGTGCTGTCACGCTTGCTGGGTAGTTTATGTTCCGTGCTTACTGTCTGACTCCAGCATTGCAAGGAGGCCTCCTCGCGGGCAGGGATCTTTGTTTCCCCACTCATGTTTGCCAGGCACACAGCAGGCCCTCAGCTAATGTCTGTCACATGAGTGAATGAATGAAGGAATGCCTCTTTGGGTCAAAAATCCTCACAGCAGGACCAATAAGCCACATCATGATAAACAGAGAAAAGATTGAAGTTGCCAAGGATTTCATTTTACTTGTATCTATAATCAACACCCATGGAAGCAGTAGTCAAGAGATCAGAAAGACTCATTGCTTTGGGTAAATCTGCTGCAAAAGACCTCTTTAAAGTGTTGAAGAGCAAAGATGTCACCTTGAAGACTAAGGTGCGCCTGACTTAAGCCAAGGTGTTTTCAATCGCCTCATATGCATGTGAAAGCTGGACAATGAATAAGGAAGGCTGAAGAAGAATTGACGCCTTTGAATTGTGGTGTTGGCGAAGAATATTGGATATACCATGGACTGCCAAAAGAACGAACAAATCTGTCTTGGAAAAAGTACAGCCAGAAGGCTCCTTAGAAACAAGAATGAGAGACTACATGTCACATACTTTGAACGTGTTATCAGGAGGGACCATGCTTGGTAGAGGGTCAGCAAAAAGAGGAGGACCCTCAAAGAGTTGGATTGACACAGTGGCTGCAACAACGAGCTCAAGCATAACAACAATTGTAAGGATGGCGCAGGACCCGCAGTGTTTCGTTCTGTTGTACACAGAGTCGCTATGAGTCGGAACTGACTCGACAGCACCTAACGACGTAGTATGTTTGTATATATGTATCAATAGTATGTATGTATTGTTGTGACAGGGTTCCCCAGGCTGTAATCTTGTCATGAGCAGAGCACCAGATCTTTTCTTCTTTGGAGCTGCTGGGTGAGTTCGAACCTCCAACCTTTCGATTAGCAGCTGAGCGCTTACCATTACACCACTAGGGTTCCTTGTATGTATCTATACCGTAATTATACTATCATAATTACGGCCACATTTTCACAGGACATTAGGCACCACTACTAGGATTGATACCAACCAACCAGCTGCCATCACATTGTCAACCCCGACTCATGGTGACCCCTCGCATGTCAGAGTACAGTAAAAGTCAGTGGCTGAGTCTTTAGAACTAGATCTGCAGACCTTTCTTCTGTGGCACGTCTGGGTGGACTTAAACGTCCAGCCTTCTGGTCAGCACCCTAGAGTGTAACCGAAGGCGTTACCCAGCCACACCCCTATGACTGACACACCTTGGTATTCTCTTCCTATATTTTATTATTCCATTTCCTGCTTAGAAAAGGCTAGTTGGGGCCCATTATGTTGATTTCCAGAGCCACTGGTGGTCTCTGCTGAGTGTGGAAAATACCAAGATCGTCTTCTGAGGACTAGCCCCTCAGCGTGGGCTCCACCACCCACCCCCATGAAAGTACCAATTGCCTTGCAGACCAGCAGGCAAAGTGAAGGGCAGAGCTTGGCCAGTGACAGTGTGGGGAGGGCGCGAATCAGCCCCATGGGGGAATGAGAATAAGCCATTAGATTCAGAGTCACGGCAAAACTTCGTGACAGTGGCACCCCCCCCCCCTCCGCCCAGGCTCCTGTTTTCAAGGCTGCATTTGTGTGGACACAGCTGGCTAGAATCCATCTTCCCTGCCCGCACCCCACCCCCAGCAATGCCAGGTTCAAGGCCTCAAATAGAAAGGCCCCTGGAAGACGGGGGGTCGAGGGTGTTGGAATTGTATTTGGGCATTTCAAGACATGTTTTGATATTCTTTAATACCTTTCCCAGTTATTTATCTCATTTACATCAAGTCCAGTTTTTTTAATACATAGTTGCTCACCACTTATTCTGCATTTAAATGTGCACAGCACATACAACCCAGTATCCATCGGCACCTGTATAAAACTACAGATTCTGAAAACGGCTGTAAATACAGAAGCCTCAACCCCCATCAGAGCAATATAAAAACTTTACAGTATCGCAAAGGCACAAGTGTGTCCCCAACGCATCACTCGTGACACTCGGAAGAAATATATACACACACACACATATATATATTTACATATGATCGAGGACGCCAGGACTCTGTACTTAAGACATCTTAATTCCTGACGATTGGATTGGGCTCTGAGACAAGACATAATAATTTAATGTGTTTAACACGATCAAGGTTACAGGGTGAACACATTAAATACAGAAGGTCCATGAATTCCTCCCCAAACAGCGCGGAGCTGTTCAAGCATCCCTTTTCTTCCACCCACCTGGAGTTTAGGGTGTGGCGTAAAATTAAAACAAAAGACAAGCATTGCTCTTATGGCAGGACTAGCCATTTTAAGAAGCAGGGTCTTGCCTCAGTGGGTTTGCAAGTGGCTCCCTTCTCCCAGGCCTGGGTTAAGAATAGTATTTTAAGAAGACGATCTGCATTCAAACAAAGAGTTTTAAAAAGGAATGTGAAAGACAAAAACTCCAATCAGATTTCCCAGCCGTCTGTAGACCCCCATAAAGTTAATTTGGGAAGACGGCTCAGAAACATCCTATGAGCGCGAGCCTTGGGGGAAGCATTCGGAGCATTCCTGGTAGCAAGCGAAGATCGTTGTGTATAAACTCTAAAAAGTCATTCATTAAAATTAAACGTTTGCCATCACCTCGGAACCTTTTTTTAAACATTACCGACCCCGCCTCTTCCATCTTTGCTTCAACGACAGGAGGGTTACGTTTGTAAAATATAGAAAGAAAAATATAAGGTTACTTGGTGACCATATAGTGCACTCTAACAGCTGTCTGCAAATATTTTCACCATGATTATCCTTACTAAAAGTAAATCACGGGGTAAAGATAGCTCAAACGTGACAAGGTTCAAATGGGACGCACCGAAGCTATCCGCAACCCTTTTTGGCTGCATATGGAAAAAAAAAAAAAAGCTACTTGGGATGGCAAACCCTAGACCCGGTCTGAACTCTCTGTGGCCTTTGTCAGATGACTGGTTGAAGGGCTTGTGAGGTAGATGTTAAATCCACTTAAGCAGGGAATGCCCAGAGAAGCAGCAGCGTCCTTCGTGCAAACATTGCCCCGGAGTGTTTTGTACAATGACGGGGACACTGACAGAGACATTTCATTTACAATGAATAGCTCAGTCTAGTCTGACGTGCCCTTAGCACCGGGGAGCCTGTGGGGTTTTCAACAGGTGCTATTGCATTATCAGAGCCCTGGTGGCTCAGTGGTTAAGAGTTTGGCTGCTGACCAAAAGGTCGTCAGTTCGAAACCAGCAGGCGCTCCTTGGAAACCCTATGGGGCAGCCCTACTCTGTCCTATAGGACCGCTATGAGTCAGAATGGACTCAGCGGCACCAGGTTTGGTCTGGTTACGTTTTCAGAAGAATCTGCTATCACAAATGAGGTTTCATCCCTGGGGTGGTGGCTGTGGCTGCGGCTGCAAACAGCCCCACGTGGCCCCCATTTTGTCCCTCTCCAGCCTTCCGGTGGGATGATCTCAATTCCTTTCAGCGGCATTGAGAATTGTGTTTGCCTCCCCCCACCCGCCTCCCCCGTGGCTGTGGTTGATCCCAAAAAAGGAAAACAAGACTTTCTGCAGTTCTGGAAGCGGCTCTCCCGCCTGGTGGACGGCGGAAGATTGACTACAGGAGAGTTTAAAGGTCAGCCTTGGCAGGTCTAAAAACGGAGTGACAGGAGGACTTTGTGCACTCTCTGTCCCTGAAGTAAACCGATACGCCCCAATTAATAGCAACAGGGCGCAGGGAGTGGGACGCTGGAAGATGCTAGAAGAGGGAGATGAGACTGGGAGCTTCCTTAGCGGGTTTCCCAAGCCTCAGCAAGGCCTTTCCATACACAGGCAAGCTCACCTCCACGCTCAAGGGGCCGGCAGGTGCAAGCAGGGCTGACCACAGGATCCAAGTTCATTGCTTTTAAGAACACAGAATAGCAGCACGTTTGTGATGACCGTTTGACGAGTTCAATAAATCCAACGGTAAGGTTCTCCACGGTTGCACCAGATTAAGGAGATGTCTTTTCTCCTCCTTTTTTTTTTTCCCAGAGAAAATATGAAACCCACCCACAGAACCATAAATAATTTGGTGGCAATATATACACATTTAAATAATTAAATAAGTCCCAGCTACTCTTGCATCAAACTGTCCATCCAAAGAAAGTGCACCAAGGTTGTCCTCCGCACCTCCCCCTTGGGGGCTCCGGGGGGTCACAGCCGGGGGAGGAAGTGGGTGACCTTCATGGTGGGTGACACCCGGTTCCCCTTCTTGGTCTTCCCGTTCTTACTCAGGGCGATGAACATGCCGGGGGACTTGTAGGACTCGTAGGCGTTGTAGTTATTGGGGAGCAGGGTTTCTTTGAACATGCATTCCTCGGTGAAGAAAGGCTGAAGGAAAGGGGAAGAGCAGGAGGGTTGACCCTGGGGGCCGGTGGCCAGGGGCTCCTTTCTATCTGGGCTGAGAGGGACCCTGGGGAGCTCGGCTGTCAAGGCCCCCACAGAGTGAGAAGGGGAGGCATGGCCAGGCCAGCCCACAGCAGCTGGTGCTTCTGCCACCTGCCCAGCACCTGGTGGCCAGAGAATTTCAGCTGGTCTCCGTGCATCCTAAAGACTTCAGCCCTGTTTGCTAGGAACCCTCTGGCCTACAGAGAAGGGCTCCCAATGGAGTTTGCTGGGACAGGAGACCGCCACCCATGGATGCCAGGAACCTCCGCGTTCCTGCATCCAAGCGGTCCCTCTTGATCTGGGCTGCCCCGCTCCCCACGGTGACTACCCAACCAAGTCTCCGAGCAGTTTGGGGGTGGAGGTGGGGCACTGCCAACCCAAGCATCCTGCGATGCAGCCTCTGGTCCACCATCCAGGCTCAGGTCGGTCACGGGGGTTCCGGATCCTGTCCAGGCTACACGCTGCCCCACCCGAGTGTCGGCCGGCCCCTGGGGTACTCACCGACCCATAGAGCTTGCCCTTGCTGTTCATGGCCACAAAGAACCGGCTGGAGACGCCAAAGATGCTCACGACGCCCCGCTCCACCGGCGAGAGTTCCAGCAGACCTGGGGGGCGCGCGGGTCATTCCGGGAGACTCAGGGGGCCACTGGGCAGCACCGCCCCTCCCGGGCTCCCCTAGGCCTGCGCACCACTGCGCATCTGGGATAGGTGTGGGTGTAAAGGGCCCCCGACCCAGGCCGACCCCAGTGGCCCCCGGAGCCTAGCATGTGGGCATGCGGCAGCCGCGTCCCGCCCCAGCGGCCCCAGAGCTCGGCCCCGGCCTGGGCGCGCGTCCCGGGCCCCCGCGGGCGCCGGTGCCCACGGGCGAGGCCGCTGGAATTTGGCTCCAGAGGACCCGGCTTCCGAAGGCGGGAAGGCGGGGCTCCGCCGGCTGGGAAGTAAGCCGGTGCCTGAGGCGGCTCCCGGAGCCAAGCGGGTTTGCGTCCCCGCATCCTGGCGCCGGTGCCCAGGCCCACGAGCGGGTGCCCGGTCCAGCTGGAAGGGAGAGCCCGGCCCGGCCCGCCCCACCCCCGCCGGCCCACTCACTGTCGCCCGTGTCGGCGTGCACGCCGCCGATGCGGCCGTCGGGCAGCACCTGGAGGTGGAAGCCGATGCCCACGTTGCAGTAGAGTCGCCTCAGCCGCTTGATACCCAGCAGGTAGTCGCCGGCGCCACTCTGCACGGTCGCTTCCTTGGGCCGCGCGGCCGCGGGCAGCCGCGCAAGCGAGCGCGCCACCCAGCTGTCCCAGCGGAGCTCCAGCTCGGCCTCCAGCGTGCCGTTGGGCGCGATGGGCGCGGCGCCCCCGCGGCCCGCCCGGGATGTCAGCAGGGCCATCAGGAGCGCCAGCAGCAGCGCCATGCCGGCCCGCGGGCCGTGCGTCCTCAGCGTCTGTGCGCCCGGGGCCGGGCTGAGTGCGCCTGGGCGGTCCGAGAGCGCACGGCCAGGCCGGGCAGGAGCGCGCGGAGGAGCGCGGCGAGCGTTGGCGTCCGGGCTCTATCCCGGCTGCATGCGCTGCGGGCGGCGGCCGGAGGGACGCGGCCGGGCGGGACCTGCGGGCGGTGCGCGCCTCCTGCGCGTTAGCCCGGCCCGCCGGGCCCCTATATATGGCCGGCGCCCCCTCCCACCCGCCCGCGCCTTCGGGGGGCCGGGTGCGCTTGCTGGGCGCCCGGGGCGCTGTGGCGCTCGCCGCTGGTCGCAAGCCGCCTGCCAATCAGGGCTGGGGGAGGGGAGGCGGACAGGGACGAGTGCCGCGAATGCCACCTGGAGGGACCGTGGCCCCCACCCTGACTCGCCCGGGCCCCGGACCTGCTTGTCCCGCCCCGCGCGTCTGCTCGGCTCCTGCCTTCCAGCCGAGGTTCTGCCTCTTTCACTTTGTCTCTGCCTCTACCCGTCTCTGTCCCTGCTCCGGCCGCCTGTCTGTCTCCTCCCGCCGGGGCACCGCTCTCACCCGGCACCCTTGGAGGGAGCGAGAAGGAGCCGGCGGCCGCCCCCTGCGCTTCGCCTTCAGGGACCCCGGGAGCTGGCTGTTCCGCTGGCTCCGTTAAGAGCGGCCAGGATTGAAGGGTGGGGAAGGGCACCAGCAACTCGAGGACCTGGCGAGCGGCAGGAACCCCGGGTCCGGGCTACAAGGAGGTGAGGCCCGGGCTTGGCTCCGCGCTGGGCGCCTTTCGGAATCAAGTCGCGTGTACCCGGTGCAGGCACCGCCAGAGCACCGGGCGCCTCTGAGGAAGCGAGGGGGCCAGGCGGAGAAGGTGTACCCTTCACAGGGGAGGCCACACCCTGCGCCCACTGCCCGTGTGACAGGGCGCTGGGACACGGGGACCTTCACATCCATCTTTGATTGGATTCCTTAGCAGAGACATTTATTGTCATAGAGTCCCCAAGCTAGTGAGGACCCAGGCCAGCCCTCTGAAAGGCTCCCCTCCCCCACCTGCTGTTCCCCTCCCCCACTATGCCCTTTAGGGCCTGATGGGGGCAGGGCTACCCAGCGAGATGGCCCTCACCTAGGTGTGAAAATCCCTGTCCTTTGTGGCACCTGAGGAGCTGGCCCACCACCTCCTGGCAGGCCCCACCCAGCTACAGCTGCAGGGGGCTGGAGCCCACCCCCACCGTCTGCTGTTACCAGCACCTGTAACCAGAGAGGGCCAAAGCCCACGTCCCCTCCCCCAGCAGCCACCCTTCCCTGCCGACAGCCTTTGGGTCCTCCTGGGGCTGAGTCACACCACTGGAGGGGGAAGGGCTGGGAGGTTTGAGGTCTCTGCCCTGAAGGTGGGGGGCGCTCAGGGGTCAGTGGCCTTGGCAGGACCAGAACCCCGTCTCTGGACCCCTTGGTGGGCCTCTTTGCTCCCCTCCGTGGGCAACTGCTGGGGGTTTGGCCCTCCCCAGTGAGCTTGGAGGGGGGTGAGGGCCAAGAAGACAGTTCTGGTGGGGGGAGGGGCAGGAGACCTAGGGTCAAGCTTGAGCTGTGTGGCCTTGGGCAAGTCTCTTTCCATCTCTGGGCCCCCTGCTCTCCATCACTCAGTCCAGCCCCAGGTGGGCACCTCCTCTGGCCTGGAGCCTCCCTCGGGTGTCATCTCCAGCTCCTCCTTCCTAGGACCCCACGGGTGCTTGTCTGGGGGCTTCCTGCGACCCCCTCCTGTCCTGGCTGCTGAGAAGGACCTCATTGGTGACTGTCCTTTGAAGGACTGTCAACAGGGGGTTGGGAGCCAGAGATTTGGAATTGTCTTGACTCAAGGTCTTTGCCAGGACTCACCGTGGGTCCCTGAGTCTGTCTTTAACTTCCTTGGTTTCAACTCCTCATCTGCCCAGCGGGACAACAGCACAAAACCAAAAAACACCAAATCTGTTGCCACTGAATCAATTCCGACTCATAGTGACCCTAGAGGACAGAGCCAGCAGCCGTCGCTCTTAACCACTGTGCCACCAAGGCCCCTCAACGGCACAGTGGAGGCTCAAAGGCAGGATTGCAGGTAAAGGGCTGGACTCCACCTGTCCCGTACAAAGCACTCACTGTTTTTATCTTTGTCTGAGCCCCTGTGTGCGGCCACCTCCCACGTCATGTTCTGCCCCATCCATGCCGGCACTGGGCTCTGGCCACACCGCACCTCCCGCAGCTCTCCCTTCCCCTGGAAGGCTCCCCAGTCTTTGAGTGGATGACTTGTCTCCCTGGGACTGTCTCCGCTCAGACACCAGTCACTCCGGGAGACCCTTGGTAGCCCCCTAAGGTGGCTTCTCCACCAGCTGTAGGCTCTATGCAGCCCTTTGAGAACCTTCTTTACCTACCTGCTGGCCTCTGGTGGGGTTCCTTCACCCCATTAGGCTGTCACTTCGTGGGACGTGCACTGGTCTGTCTTGTTCCTGTTGTGTCTCCAGTGCCTTCAACAGGGCCCGGCACCCAGTAGGTGCTCAGTAAGTGTTTGCAGAGCAAACGGCTGACTGGCTGCTCAGAGCTGGCCCTCCTCTGTCTGCAGGCCCACCCCCCTTTTGCCTGGAACAGCAAAGGGAACCTGTAAGGCCCTCAGGACCCAGCTCCCAGCTCCACTGTGGGAACCCCTAAACTGTATATATATATATATATATATATATATATATATATATATATATATATATATATTTTAAACTGTATTTGAAAGGAATAGTTGGGTCAAGATGACCAATTTTCCTAATTCTGCTTCCTTTGAGGACTGCTCAGGTCGTCAGTAGGGGGTCAGGTGAGCTAGAAACAGGAGCCTCATTAGCTCAGGTCCTCAGCCCTTCTTCCGGCACTGCCCTGGGGAGCCCAGGTACCCAGAGCCTGGGGGGGCGCAGGGAAGCCTTTTGAGGTTCTGGCTTCTGCCATTATCTGCCTTGGGCTCCACATCCTTGTTCGTTGCATAACCTAAGGCCCTTTCACTTCTGATCATCCTCAGCTTCTCCGTCTGTAAAATGGACGTAAGAGTAACTACCTTCAAGGGTGCTGTCAGCCTGAATGAGACAGTGCCGGCCTGTAGGACGTGGCTGAGCAAAGCTAGCTCGCTCTTCAGACAGCAAGCTCCTTGAGGGGTGGTGCGGACAGAGTGTTTGTGAAAGAAACCAGCCATGTTCTCATCCCGGGAGGCAGCTGCACCGTACACCATCAGCTGGTGAGCAGAAGGGTAGATGAAGTGAACGGAGGCCTGTGAGGTCTCGGAAATGAAGGCTGCCGCTCCCCCATCTGGAAACCCTTCCAATATTGACCCTTTTTAACTTACAGAAAAGAATCACAATATCATATCTTTACCAAATGTTCTCTTCCATGAAGGAGTAATGGGGTTTGTCAGCCCAACCAGCTCAGCCTTAAAGAACTTACTTTGCTAAATAGTAACAATAATAAATAATAGCATTATTAATAAAAATTGCTGCATAAAAATCCAAGCCCAAGTCCTCAGGCTGAAAGTCAGGTGCTCAACCTAGGGCAAGGTACCTGGGCAGTGTGAACAGCTGTGCTGTTTTTTCAGTTCGGCTTCCTCTTCTTAGCCTCAGATAGCAGCAAGAACACCCTCATCACAGCGGCTTCCACAAAAGTCCAGGAGAAGAGCAAAGCCGCTGGTAGAAAGATGTGTCTGCGCCGCTCGAAAACTCCCAGAAGCCGTGATCCAGTTTTCTTCAGGACCCGCCAAGAAAGAGGGCATTTCAGCCAACTTGTTTTATTTTTTAAACCATTTTATTGAGATATAATTCACATACCATACAAATTCACCCGTTTGAAGTTTGCAGTTCAGTAATTTTCTGCGTATTCACAGATGTGTACAACCATCACCAAAGTCAATTTTACAACAAAAAGAAACCCTAGGCCCTTCGCTCTCTCCCCTCGCCCAGCCCAGCCAGTAACGAGTCAGGCTGACCCTGACTCACGGCAGCCCCACGTACGTCAGCGTAGAACTGGGCCTTGTAGGGTTTTTGATGCCTGATTTTAGGGAAGTAGATTGCCAGACCTTTCTTTTGAGGCATCTCTGGGTGGAGTCAAACTTCCAGCCTTTCGGTTAGCAGCCGAGCGCTTCACCATTTGCGCTACCCAGGGACTCCCTGCCCAGCCCTAAGCCAAGAAGCGACTGGCTGTCCCACCTCCTTGATGCCTTTAAGAATATCCTTGTTGTTGTTGTTAGTCCATCGAGTTGATTCCAACTCATGGCAACTCCGTGTATGCGGAGTAGGACTGTCCCATAGGGTTTTCAAGCCTGGGACCTTTCAGAAGCAGGCTGCCAGGCCTGTCTTCCTGGGCACCTCTGGGTGAGTTCCAACCGCCAACCTTTAGGCTAGTAACTGTTTACGCCACCCAGGGATGCCCTGTTCAGCACAAAGCAACCAGTGATCTACTTTCTGTCTCTATAGATTTCCCTGTTCTGGACATTTCCTAGAGCCCTGGTGCACAGTGGTTAAACCGTTCGGCTGCTAACCAAAACGATCAGCGGTTTGAACCCGCCAGCCGTTCCGTGAGAAAAAGATGAGGCAGTCTGCTTCCGTAAGGATTTACAGCCTTGGAAGCCCTATGGGGCAGTTCTACTCTGTCCTCAGGGTCACTAGGAGTTGGAATCGACTTCTCGGCAGTGGCTTCAGTTTTGGACGTTCCATGTGAGTGGAATCATACGGTATGTGGTCTTCTGTCAGGCTTCTTTCATTCAGCATAATATTTTCAAGATTCATCCAAGTTGTAGCAGGTATTCCGACCTCAGTCTTTTTTTAAGGCTGAATAATACGCCTCTGTATGTCTATTCCACATTTTGTTATCCATTCATCTGCCGATGGACACTGGCTGTCTCCACCTTTTGGCTATTGTGAATGGTGCTGCAGTGAACATTTGTGTCCTGGTACTTGTTTGAGTCCCTGGTTTCAAGGCTTTTGAGTCCATACCTAGAAGTGGAATTGCTGGGTCACATGGTAGTTCTGGAGCCCTGGTGGCAAAGTGGCTAAAAGCTCAGCTGCTAATCAAAAGGTTGGCAGTTTGAATCCACCAGCTGCCCTTTGGAAACCCTATGGGGCAATTCTATTCTGTCCTATAGGGTTGCTATGAGTCAGAATCGATTCCACGGCAACAGGTTTGGTTTGGTTTTTTTATGAGTCAGAATCGACTCGACGGCAACGGGTTTGTGTTTTTGGTTTATGGTAGTTCTATGTTCAATCATTTGAGGAACTGCCGGGCTGCTTTCTACTTTGGTGGCACCATCTTACATTCCCACCAACAACGTACAAGGGATGCTATTTCCCTCTGTCCTTGCCGACACTTGTTACTCCTTGACTTTTTGATTCTACCCCTGTGAACGAATGTGAAGTGCGTATACAGATACATATTTTTTAAGAATTTATTCTTAAAGACAGAAGTTCCTGGGTGGTACAAACGGTTAAACGCTTGACTACTAGCCTAAAGGTTGGCAATTTGAACTCACTCAGAGGCACCTCAGAAGATTGCCAGTGTCTGGCAATCTGCTTCCGAATGGTCACAGCCCTAAAAACCCTGTCAAGCAGCTCTCCTCTGCAGACATGAGTCGGAATCGGCTCGACGGCAACAACAGCAGTGTTCTCAAAGGCGTCCAGGAGACTGGAGAGCCAGTCACTTCTTGGCTCACGGAGGCATGTTGGGTAGACAAGAGCTTGCCCAGAGGCGGTGGTCCCCAGTGGAGCCATCTCCCCTTCTCTGCTTATACAGTGGTCATCTGGCTTGTTTCTCCTGTATCCTGAAGCTGACCCAGCCAGGTCTGTATGACCTGGGGCAGGGACAGTTTTAATAAGCTGCAATAAATAAGGAGCCTTGGTGGCGCAGTGGTTAAGAGCTGTGGCCAGCTACTGCTGCTAACCAAAAGGTCGGCAGTTCAAATCTACCAAACGCTCCTTGAAAACCCTATGGGGCAGTTCCATTGTGTCCTATAGGGTCACTATGAGTCGAAATCGATTTGACAGCAATGGGTTTGAATCAATGGAGTGGTCCTCCATCCAGGTGCACACCTCTGCACATATGAGACGCTCAACCCTGGGAGAGCTGTAGAGAAACGTGCCCTCACCTCAGAGGCTGGCTTAGCAATACGAGCCCAGCCACGCGGTCTTAGCAATGTGAGTGTGTGGCCAAGGCGGACTAGAACCCAGGGGCTGGGCATATGCTAGCCCACCTCACTGACTGCTTGGCTGTGGGCTGCTTGCTAAGCCTCTTAGCTTCTCCCTCCTTGCTGTGGTTGAGAGAATTAAAAAGAATTAGACACCTCAAGTGCAGGGCGTGCCATCCAGTGGCCGGGAATCCTCAGGGATTGATCCCAACACCTCGGACGACAAAAGCCTGTAATACCAACATGTATCACGCACTTCGGAGGACAGGCCTGGTGCTGGGTCGGCTTTGCCTGCTGGTGGTCTTTCCCTCACTGCTCCCAATGCAGGGCCGTGCTTGTTGACACCCTTTTACGGAAGAATTAACCGAAGCTCAGCCTTGAACAGCAGAACAGTAAAGGTCAAGGCCAGGACTCAAATCCCGGACACCCATGCCCACCACTTGGCTGCTCCATTCTCTGCCTTCTGCCTCAGTCTCTTCTCCTGCAACACAGAGCTCCGGATCTGGACCTTGCCTGTCTGGAGATTCCAGTCGTGCTCCAGAGTGCAGATCAACTCCACGCACTGACAGTGTGACCTCAGCATTTGGAAAATCATGAAACAGTTGAGTTTCCTTAATATTTCATATCAAAGACAGTCAGAGCCAGAAGGGATCCCGAGAGCTGAATCAGACTCTCGTTTCAGAGAGGACCCTGGGAGGCCAGAGAGGGAAAGCACTTCCCCCAAGGTTACCCCAGGGGCCCTGATCTCCTGGCCCTCTGCTTGGGAAGCCATCCACCCATTAACTGGAGGAGTGATTGTGGAGCGCCCACTGCAGCGTTCTGGGCCTCCCTGCCTGGGTCAGACCATGGCTGACCTCACAGAGCTCCTATCCTGGGGATTGGGGACCCGAAATCAGCAAAGGAGCAAGGGGCTGTGGCTGGGAGGTTGTGGGGAACACCCTAGAGGACATCCACAGGGCTCAGTGGAGAGTTCTCAGGTGGTGGCAACAGGGACACGGGAGCCAGACTACAGGAAGAGAAGGAGCCAGCCAAGGGGAGATGGTGGGGGGAGGAGGGCCCAGGCAGAGGGTACAGCAAGGGCAGAGGTCCCTGGGGAAGATAGGAAGATGCCTGGCACGTCCAGGGGAGGGCGCAGAGCAGTGGGCAGGCCTGTGGACCAAGGAAGGGTGTGCACGTCCTGGGAGGGGGGTTCCAGCCAGGCCCGCATTGGTCTTAGCACAGCTGAGGAATGGCGGAACCCCTCTGGCCCATGTCCTAGTCCAGCAGCCTCCTGCCCACCCCTGCAGAAGGCAGGGGGAACCCATGAGTCTGGTGGGCTGACCACTAGGAAGGCCATGGGTGGGGACACCACAGGTGTGATAGGGAGAGTGGCCCCTCCCTCCCTGTCTCTCCCCATTCCCTATCCCCACTCAGGGTCTCCCAGTGACACTGACATTGAGGCCAGCTCCTTTCCTGGTACCTCCCAGGGGTCTGCTCGCTGCAGTGGGCTTGGGTTTCAGCCTGTCCCCACATGAGAAGATAGGAAATAGCAGTGGGGGTTGGGAGCTAGCCCACCCCTGTCGATCCCAGCCCACCGCACCCTCAGACGAGTGGTCATGGAGTGGGGTGGGGGTGGAAGAAAAAAAAGACTGTTGCCTTGGAGTTGACTCTCATTCTACCCATGGCGACCCCATGTGTCAGGGCTTCAGGGCTATGTTGTTATTGGTACAGAGCCAGTTAGTTCACTAGTTATTGTCCAGTCAGCTCCAACACACGGTGACCCCGTGTGTGTCAGAGCAGGTCTGTGCTCCAGAGGTTCTCAATGGCTGTGGCCTTTCAACAGCAGCTGATTCAGTTTTTGGTTTCTTGCATTTCTACTCCCCCTGTATTTCCCCACCAACTGTGCCCACGATTTAATGCAACTCATCTTGGAAGTCTCTTATTTGTCACCCTGTCAGAATTCCAAGCCCTGGTGGCGAAATGGTTAAGAACTCGGCTGCTAACCAAAAGGTCAGCAGTTTGAATCCACCAGCCGCTCCTTGGAAACTCTATGGGGCGGCTCCACTCTGTCTGTCCTCTAGGAGTCAACTTGATGGCAACAAGTAAAATGGGTATTCATGTTAAACGTTCTTCTTCTGGATTACGTTATCAGTACATAACCAGTTAACCAGTTGCCAACAAGGCAACTCCAATTCATGGTGACCCTGTATGTGTCAGAGTAGAACTGGGCTCCACGGGGATTTCAATGGCTGATTTTTTGGAAGCAGATTGTCACGGTTTTCTTCCAAGGCATATCTGGGTGGACTCGAACCTCCAACCTTTCAGTTAGCAGCCGAGCACATTTACCGTTTGTACCACTCAGGGACTCCATTAGTGATACATTTGTTGTTAGGTGCCATTGAGTCAGTTCTGACTCTTAGTGACCCCCTACAACAGAAAGAAACACTGCTCAGTCCTGTGCCATCCTCACAATCATTGTTATACTTGAGCCCTTTGATGCAGCCACTGTGTCAATCCATCTCACTGAGGGTCTTCCTCTTTTCCGCTGACCGTGTACTCTGCCAAGCATGATGTCCTTCTCCAGGGACTGATCCCTCCTGACAACATGTCCAAAGCACATGAGACAAAGTCTCACCCTCCTTGCTTCTAAGGAGCATTCTGGCGTACTTCTTCTAAGACAGATTTGTTTGCTCTTCTGGCAGTCCATGGTGTATTCAGTAGTCTTCTCCAACACCATAATTCAAAGGCATCAATTCTTCTTTGATCTTCCTTATTCATTACCCGGCTTTCACATGCGTATAAGGCGATTGAAAACACCATGGCTTAAGTCAGGCTCACCTTAGTCTTCAAGGTGACTTCTTTGCTTTTCAACATTTTTAAGACATCTTTTGCAGCAGATTTGCTCAATGCAATTCATCTTTTGATTTCTTGTCTGCTGCTTCCATGGCTGTTGATTGTGGATCCAAGTAAAATGAAATCCTTGACAACTTCAATCTTTTCTCAGTTTATCATGACGTTGCTTTTTGGTCCAGTTGTCAGGATTTTTTTTTTCTGTAGAGATGTAATCCATACTGAAGGCTGTGGTCTATATTCTTCATCAGTAAGTGCTTCCAGTCCTCTTCACTTACGGCAAGCAAGGTTATGTCATCTGCATATCGCAGGTTGTGAATGAGTCTTCCTTCAATGCTCTAGCTTCTTGGACTATTTGCTCAGCATACAGATTTTACCAACTTCTGCAGTCTGAAATTGATCAAACATGCAATCAGGATGCATTGATAATGACTGGTGATTGGAATGTGAAAGCTGGAAACAAAATAGAAGGCTTGGTAGTTGGAAAATACGGCCTTGGTGGTAGAAATGAGCTGGAGATCACATGACAGAATTCTGCAAGACCAATGACTTCTTCATTGCAAATACCTTTTTTCAACAACGTAAACGGCGACTATCCACATGGTCCTCACCTGACGGAATACACAGGAATCAAACCCGCTACATCTACGGAAAGAGACGGTGGAAAAGCTCAGTATCATCAGTCATTATTGATACACAGTTGATCAAAATACCATGACTGTAATATCAAATCATTGATAAGTAAAAATTAAACACAAATAATATTCTATTTGAAATGAGACATTTGAGGATAGATAAGCTGTTTTTTATTTTTCCTAATTATTTCTCATGAACATTGCTTATGACTGCCTCACTTTGGTTCTCATTTTCCATTTCTAGTGATGTAAAGGAAGCCCTAGTGGCATAGTGGTGAAGAGCTATGACTGCGAACCAAGAGGTCAGCAGTTCGAATCTAACAGCCACTCCTTGGAAACCCTATGGGGCAGCTCTACTCTGTCCTGTAGGGTTGATGTGAGTCGGAACCGACTCAACAGCCATGAGTTAGTGATGTAACAGCTGAGAAGGCTTGCTGACATCAATAAGGGGATGAGGTGGAAGCTTTATTATGGTGGTATCGTTCAAGGAGGTGACCATCAGCCAAGTGTGTGTTCAGACCCACACAGCGGGCCTTTCTATGAAGAACTGAAATATCCATTCATTATGCCAATTACTCGTTTTCTTGGGGAAACAAAACAAAACAAAACAGATACATTGCCATCAAGTTGATTCCAACTCATAGCGACCCCACGTGACGGAGTAGAACTGCTCCGTAGGGTTTTCTTGGCTGTAATCTTTATAGAAGCAGATTGCCAGGCCTTTGTTTCATGGCACTGCTGGGTGGTTTTGAACCATCAACCTTTAGGTTTGTAGATGAGTGCAAACCATTTACACCACCCAGGGTTACAGAGGGATGAGACATGGACAAACAGATACACAAGGAGAAAGAAAGGGCAGAGCCCAGCCTTGAGGGACAGGTACATGGATACCCAGATGAGGTATCTCTCTTACCGGAGAGAGCTTTGGAAGGTCAAGGTCACTGAGCAAGAACTGCCCTGACCCGGCCCCCACCACAGTACAGCTGCCTGGAGGCACCCTTCACTCCACCCCAGGCAGGCCGAGCAGGCCAGATGACCCGTTCCGCAGGCCCCCTTCACCCACAGGGCTGCTTCCAGGCCCGGCAGAGGGACTGAGTGTCACCACCCGGCACTTCACCTTGTCCCTTTGTTGGGTGCCCCGAGGCCTTTGCCCCTGAGGACACTCCCCGGGAAGTGTGGGCAGGGCTCTGGCTCGGCCTTTCTTTTGTAAAGTGGGAGAAAAGTGGCTGTGAAACTGGAGGGAAAAGGGGCACCGCAGGCCCAGGCGTTCTCAGGTGTGTTCTCAGGTGCTTTCTCTGTTTGAGGACAGCCCGCCTCTGGCAGCGGGCAGTCTGTTCATCTTATTCCCCAGGCAAGAGGCCACGGGGGCTCTGCAGAAGTTTTGGAGAGGAGGTCCTTCCCTTCTTGCCTGTTAGCCCCGTCTCCTTCAGACCTCCGCTCCACCCTGACCTCCTGGGGAAGCCTTTCCAGACCTCCTCAGCCTCAGTCCAACGCTCCCTGACTGCAAATCTCTAGCTGTGTCTTTGGAGGGAGAAAGGAGGTGCTCTTAAGAATTAAGCCACCAGTTGTCACTGAGTCCAACGCGTGGTGACCCCACGTCTGTTAGAGTAGAACTGCGCTCCGTAGGGTTTTCAGTGGCTGACTTTATGGAGGCAGATGGCCAGGACTTTCTCTGGAGGGACCTCTGGGTGGACTCAAATCTCCAACCTTTTCAGTTATCAGCCGAGGGTGTTAACCGTTTGCACGACCCATGGGCTCCCTCTTAAGAATTACAATGGGACAAAAGGCACACGGACTTGTGGTCACCTCAGCTGATAGGGCTCTCACAAACCAAGCCCTCTGGTCAGTGTCTGGCTTGTGTGGGGAGCCAGTGCTCTGGGGAGGGCTCTGTGCGTGGCAGAGCACCGTTGGCATCACCTGGAGCCTCAGCTCACCTGGGAGCAGTGCTGCGTGCCCGGCTGAGGTTCTGCTCGCGAGCTGCAGTTGGCTCTGTGAGAGGAACCCCAGGACAGCCCCAAATCCGGGCACGATGGTGCCACGCAGGGCCTCACTGCTGCCAGGTACCCACCGACGGGAAGCCCGTGTTCTCAATCCCTCCTCGACAACCATGAGAGCTGTCGCCGCCGTTGTTGTTGTTGGGTGCCATCGAGTCAATTTCAACTCGTAGCCACCCCATATGACAGAGTAGAGCTGCCCCATAGGATATTCCAGGCTATAAATCTTTACAGGAGCAGATCACCAGTTCTTCCTCCAGCAGAGCCAATGAGTGGATTCAAGCTTCCAGCTTTTTGGTTAGCAAATGAGCGCTTAACCATTGTGCCACCAAATCAAACCCAAACTCATTGCCATTGAGTCAATTCTGACTCATAGCAATCCTATAGTACAGGGTAGAACTACCCCATAGGATTGTCAAGCAGCGGCTGGTGGATTTGAATTGCTGACCTTTTGTTTAGCAGCCGAGCTCTTAACTACTGCGCCACCAGGGCTCCATTGCACCACCAGGGCTCCTTAACCCTGAGAGACAGTGAGTATTAATCCTATTTTAGAAAGCAGGAAATCAAGGCCCTAAGGGGAGGCGACATCCCCACCATCTCAGAGCTACTGGGGTGTGTCTTGCATGTTGTTAGCGGCCTTCCAGGCGGCTCTGATTCATAACGACCCATGTACCACAGAATGAAATGTTGCGAGGTCCTGCACCACTTTGTGATTGTTGGTTTGTTTGAGTCCATTGTTGTGGCCACCGTGTCAATCCATCTCATTGAGGGTCTCCCTCATTTTCACTGACCCTCTGCTTTACCAGTCATGATGTCCTTTTCTAGCAACTGGTCTTTCCTGATGACGTGTCCAAGGTAAGCAGGTCCAAGTCTCTCCATCCTTAGTTCTAGGGAGCATTCTGGTTGTATTCCTTCTAAGACTGATTTGTTCATTCTGGCTGTCCACAGTGTACTCAATATTCTTTGCCAACACCACAGTTCAAATGCTTCAATCCTCCTGTCTTCCTTTTTCATTGTCTAGGTTTCACATGCATATGAGGCGGTTGAAAAGACCATGGCATGGGTCAGGTGCACCTTAATCATCAAAGTGCCTGTTACGGATTGAATTGTGTCCCCCAAAAATATCTGTCAAAGGGATTGGTCTGGACAACGGGTTGGAGAGTGATGCTGGTGAGGAGTGAGCTTCTTGGATCAGGTGGACACTTGAGACTATGTTTGTATCCCCTCCCTGGAGGGGAGATGAGAGGGTGGAGGGGGTTAGAAGCTGGCGAAATGGACACAAAAAGAGAGAGTGGAGGGAGGGAGCAAATGGGCTGTCTCATTAGGGGGAGAGCAATTGGGAGTATGTAGCAAGGCGTGTATAAGTTTTTGTGTGAGAAACTGACTTGATTTGTAAACTTTCACTTACAGCACAATAAAAATTAAAAAAAAAAAAATCCGTCATTTTAGCTGGGCCATGATTCCCAGTATTGTGTGTTTGTCCACCATTTTGTCATCTGATGTGATTTTCTTGTGTGTTGTAAATCCCGTCTGTATGGTGTTGATGAGGCAGGATTAGAGGCAGTTCTGTTAATGAGGCAGGACTCAGTCTACAAGGTTGGGTTGTGTCCTGAGCTGATCTCTTTTAAGATATAAAAGAGAGAAGCGAGCAAAGAAATAGGGGGACCTCATACCACCAAGAAACAAGAGCTAGGAGAATATCTCATACTTTGGACCCAGGATCCCTGTGCTGAGAATCTCCTAGTCCAGGGGAGGACTGATGACAAGGACCTTCCCCCAGAGCCAACAGAGAGAGAAAGCCTTCCCCTGGAGCTGACGACCTGAATTTGGACTTCTAGCCTCCTAGGCTGTGAGAGAATAAATTTCTCTTTATTAAAGCCACCCACTGGTAGTATTTCTACTACAGCAGCACTAGATGACTAAGACAGTGTCTTACATGAGGAGATTCTAAAACCAGTGTGGGCAAAGCAAGATCTTACTGAATCAAAAGCACCCGGGGAAAAGTCCCCCCAAAAGGCAGAATGGAGATGCCATGGCAGGCCCTCCTTCACCCAGCTCCCCAGAGGCAGTTCTGACGAAGCCCTGGGCGGCTTTTAGGGGTATCGTGGGATGAAAACTCCTCTCTGCGCTCAAACACACCAAGCTCATTCGGGGGTAGGACAGCCAAACTACGAGTTGGAATCGACTCCACAGCGATGGTTTGGTTTTTGGTTTGTTTCACTGGCAGTAATAATAACGTCAATGATGGTGGTGTTGTGGGTAGTTGCCATCAAGTTGACTTCAATTCGTGTATAACAGAACGAAAGGTTGCCCGGTCCTATGCCATCTTCATAATCTCTGAACTCCTCTCCTGCTGCCTTTGGGGCTCACTGGAACAGGAGGGGCCCCACAGTCGCTAAATGATTCTTTTTCCCTCTTACCCTCATTTCCACCCCGGTCTGTCAGTCTGTCCAGCTGTGGTGGCTTGCAGGTTGCTGTAATGCTGGACGCTATGCCACTGGTATTTTAAATGCCAGCAGGGTCACCCCATGGTGGACAGATTTCCGCAGAGCTTCCAGACTAGGAAGAAAGGTCTGGTTCTCCTTCTGCCAATCAGCCAGTGAAAACCTTATGCACCACGATAGAATATTGTCCGAGACTTCGACTTGCTTACTTTGAACATGTCATCAAGAGGGACCGATCGCTGGAGAAGGACACCATGGTTGGTAATGAGACGGATTGACACAGTGGCTGCACCGATGGACTCAAACATACCGAGGATCATGAAGTTGGGGTAGGACCAGGCAAACTTCCGTTCCGTTATACACGAATCGAAGCGGACTTGACGGCAACTAACCACAACACCGTCGTTAATGTTATTATTACCGTGAATGAAACAAACCACAAAACCAAACCCACTGCAGTGGAGACAATCCCAACTCATAGCAGCCCTATGTTCTTGTCATCGTTGTTGGGTGCCATTGAGTTGATTCTGACTTTTAGCGACCCTACAGGGCAGAGTAGAACTGCCCTATAGGGTTTCCAAGGAGCGGTTGGTAGATTCGAACTGCTGATCTTTTGTTAGCAGCCTGAGCTCTTAACCATAGTGCCACCAGGGCTGCTTGCTGCCAACAGAACAGTTAATCATGTGAGTTCAATGCATTAGGGCCTGACCCTACTTCCTGGGCTTATGCCTTAGTCTGCTCTGAGGCCCTCAGTCTTCTTACCTGTAAAATGGGGTCACAGTGGTGCATGCTTTCTGGGGGATGGCATCATGCAGCAATGCCTAAAGGATCAGGCCCTGCACTGGTGGCTGCTCCCCCAAGGTTGGTCTTGCCTCCCTGCCAGCACACAGGAGTCCTTCCTGCTGCTTTGAGCAGGGCAGGGATGCTGGTCCACCAGCAGCCAGAAGTCGTTCCTGGGCTTTGGCCTTGGGGTGGTGTCTGCATCTGCTTGCTGTCTTCCATGCGGATGGCTGCCTCTAAACCCAAGACGCAGCTCCTAAGCTGGGGCAGACCCAGCCTGCTATTCTGGGGTCTTCTTTTAACTATTTTGGCAAAGACCAAATGGCAGACTCCTCTAAAATAGACCCACCAAGCCCGGCCTTGCTCCCTGTGGGCCAGGTCACACCAGGCCCGGCCGCTCACTGCGTCGCAGGCCGGTTAAATACAGACCTGGCATCTGGACATGGACGAGGGCTCGACCGAAATACCACGGCAAACGTGACACCGAAATAAGACCAGGCCGCCCTTCGAGGTGCCTTGGGCGTCTCGGTTTCACAAATGCTTTAACTTTCTCTGTGAAATCGTGGGGGCCAGCTGCTGGGGGGGGCGGGGGGTGGCCACAAGGCCTGGTTTAATTAGAAGCAAAGACGGCTGGACCAGCAGTTTCCAGTGGGGAGAAACTCTCCTGCTGGGAACGGTTTGTGGGAAGCGCCTGTGACACTCAGGGACCCCTCGCCACAGCCCAATTCCTGAAGAATGGTGAGACCGATTTTCCCTTGATTTCCTAGATGAAAGATGTGGTCACCTAATTTTTTTTTTTTTTTTGTCCTTTAACATAGTATCCACCGTCTGTCAATGGGTCATACTGTCGTGGCTTGTGTGTGGCTCTGATGTTGGCAGCTGAGGCACTAGTATTTCAAATACCAGCAGGGTCACCCTTGGAGGACAGGTTTCAGTGGAGCTTCCAGACTAAGAGAGACTAGGAAGAAAGGCCTGGCAATCGGCTTCTGAAAATTAGCCAATGGCTCACGACAGAACATTGTCTGATATAGTGCCGGAAAATGAGCCCCCTATGTTCAAAGGCATCAGAATACACGGTGGCCTCAACAATGGACTTGAGCATATCATCATCGATCATGAAGATGGGGCCAGACCAGGGACCGTTTTGTTCTGTTGTGCATGGGGTCACCATGAGCCGACTCAGTGACAACTACCGACAACTCTTCCCTGAGTCCTTCCAAAGCATACATCGTTTTCATGGGAGCACAGTTCTCTGTCTGCATCCGTGTTCAATCTATTTTTCGTTTCCATCAGTTTACTTTATGGTCCATTTTGTTTCCTGGCGGCTTTACAAGCACTTCCGGCCCAGGCAGGCTTGGGGACACATCCAGCCACTGTTGCTGCCAGGGTGATGTGAGGGACCCCACCCCAAGCGTTCAGTGGCCGAGGGTGTCCGTTGGCATGTCTGCTGAGGACTGGCTGAAGCTGTCCTGTGAACAGTAGAGAACCCTGTCTACAGGTGAGCCATTGTTGTGATGTGTTTAGAGGCAGCCACGTGGCCTCTGGGGCGGAAAGACCCTGTGGGGCTCTGCTAACCCTTGCTGGGTGACCATAGACAAGTCACTTACCCTCTCTGAGCCTTAGGAGCTTATGGAGAAGGTTAAGGGAGAGTGTAATAAGGAAGGCGCAGAGCCCTGGGAAGGTTGGTTTCAGGTGTCCATCTCTGCCCACTTGGCAGTTGCTGGCTCTTGCTCACGGCCAGGTCCTCTCAGGGGCTTGCTCTAGACCAGGGCGAAACAGACTTCTTTGCCTTCCTCGGGCATGCCCCGAGCCTCATGTGCATACCTCTGCTTCCTAGAGCCCCCAGCCAGGCTCCTAGGCCCAGGCCATGGAGGGAGGAGCCGAGGCGGCTGTCCCATCAGGACGGATGGCCAGAGCAAGAGGATGTTTGGTTTCTCGTGAGCCATTGTGGTCCCAGGGGAGGACAGTGGGCTTGGGGGATGTGGACACGCCAGAGGCAGTGACCGTGGTACTCCCAGGGGCCAGCCTCTGTCCATCTCCATCATCCGGGCTGGAATGTGACCTCAGAAAGGCCCGAGAGATGGAGGCTCTGATAGGGCCCTGCGAAGAGGGGCTGCTTCCACCCTTGTTCCCTGCACAAAGGGCATGGGTCACAGTGAGCCAGCCTGCCACAATGCAGGAGGCAATTTGATCTCCTCACTCCTCCTTTGCCCTTCATGGCTCCCCGGTGCCACAAGGAGGTCTGCTGGCCTCAGCTGGGCCTCCAGGCTGTGTCTCTGGCCGGGTCCTACACAGCTCCCCACCCCAATGTGACAATCTGGCCACACTCACTCCCACTGGGAAGCCCACTCCCACCACTCAGTTGTCAGAGAGCTGCCCAGCCCCCAGGGTCCAGCACCGTCACCTTCATCAGCACCCTTACCCCAATGAGTAACCACTGCTGGCTCCGTGGCCCACTTCTTTCACGGTTCTCCGAGCTCATCAGTGCAGGGACCTGCCAGGCACAGCCAAGGCCTCAAGAAGGATTTATTCGCCGAATGAACAGATGAATAAATGAGTCATCACTTAGCAAATACAACCCGTTGCCGTCGAGTTGATTCCGACTCCTAGGGACCCTACGGGACAGAGTAGAACTGCCCCATAGGGTTTCCAAGGCTGAAACCTTTACGGAAGCAGATTGCCATTATCTTTCTCCCTCAGAGCAGCTGGTGGGTTTCAACTGCTAACCTTTTGGTTAGCAGCTGAGTGCTTAAGCACTGCGCCACCAAAGCTCCTTTTAACAAATACACCCTACCATTTTCCCACACAACTAGACAGTCTTTGTAAACATCATGACTTCTGTCAAGAGGATGCACGTACCATGGTTTATTGAACCACGCTGCTCCGTTTCTACTGTTAGGCGGTTTCCAAGTTCTTTTCTATTATAAACAATGCTGCAATGAACAACTTTGGGCATAATTTTTTTTTTCCTTACTGTATTTGGGACCTGATCTTCAGAAGTGGAATCCCTGGATCCAGGCTATTTTGGGCTCTAAATTCATGGTCCTTGGAAGCACCAGTTTACCTCGAAAGCATATATAAGACTGTTTGTTTCACTGCATCTTCCCCAGCAGTGAGTAAGTGGATTTTTTTTGGTTGTTGGTTTTTACTTTTGCTAGCCTTTACTAGGAAACCCTGGTGGCATAGTGGTTAAGCGCTACTGCTGCTAAGCAAAAGGTCGGCAGTTCAAATCCGCCAGGCCCTCCTTGGAAACTCTATGGGGCAGTTCTATCCTGTCCTATAGGGTCACTGTGAGTTGGAATTGACTCGATGGCAGTGGGTTTGGTTTTTTTGGGTTTGGTTTAGTCTTTACTAATTTGACAGGCAAACAATGATACTTATTTTTTACTTTTAATAAGCTTTTTATTTTAGAACAGTTTTAGAGGTACAGAAAAGCCTCAGAGGTACTACAGAGGGTCTGTCATGGATTGAATTGTGTCCCCGCAAGATGTGTGTCAACCTGGCTAGGCCATTATTCCCAGCGTTGTGTGATTGTCCACCATTTTGTCATCTGATATGATTTGCCTATGTGTTGTAAATCCTACCTCTATGATGTCAATGAGGTGGGGTTAGCAGCAGTTACATTAATGAGGCAGAACTCAATCTACCAGATTAAAAAAAAAAAAAACAGATTAGGCTGGGTCTTGAACCAATCTCCTTTGAGATGTAAAAGAGAGACATGAGCAGAGAGACCTGGGAACCTCACACCACCAAGAAACAACAGCCAGGAGAATAGCAAGTCCTTTGGACCTGGGGTCCTGGAACTGAGAAGCTCCTAGACCAACGCAAGATTGACGACAAGGACCTTCCCCCAGATCCCACAGAGGGAGAAACCTTCCCCTGGAGCAGGCACCCTGAATTCGGACTTCTGGCCTCCTAGACTGTGAGAGAATAAACTTCTCTTTGTTAAAGCCACCCACTTGTGGGATTTCTGTTACAGCAGCGCTGGGTGACTAAGACAGTTCCCATACACCCTACACCCAATTTCCTCTGTTGTTAACATCTTACATTGTAAAAAAAGCAAAACAAAACAGTTGCCGTTGAGTTGATTCAGACTCACGAAGACCCCGTGCGTGTCAGAGAACCGTGCTCCGTGGAGTTGTCAATGGCTGATCTTTCTAAAACAGATTGACAGGTCTTTCTTCTGAGGTGCCTCTGGGTAGATTCAAACAGCCAACCTTTTGGTTAGTAGTTGAGTGCTTGATCATTTGCGCTACCCAAGGAGCTATCACACATTAGTAGGGGACATATATGCGATAGTGTTGTTGTTGTCAAGTGCTGTCGAGTTGGTTCTGGCTCATAGCCACCCTGTGTACAACAGAACCTAACACCGCCTGGTCCTGCGCCATCCTCACAATTGTTTCTATGCTTGAGCCCATTGTGGCAGCCGCTGCGTCAATCCATCTCATTGAGGGTCTTCCCCTTTTTTGCTGACTCTCTACTTTACCAAGCATGATGTCCTTCTCCAGGGACTGGACCCTCCTGAGAACATGCCCAAAGTACATGAGATGGAGTCTCACCATCCTTGCTTCTAAGGAGCATTCTGGCTGTACTTCTTCCAAGGCAGATTTGTTCGTTCTTTTGGAAGTCCATGGTATATTTCCTTGTCGTTGCTGTTGGGTGCCGTCGAGTCAGTTCTGACTCATAGCGACCCCATGTGACAGAGTAGAGCTGACCCATGGTGTTTTCTAGGCTGCAATCTTTACAGGAGCAGATCGGCAGGTCTTTCTCTTGTGGAGCAGCTTGTAGGTTTGACCTGCCAACCTTTTGGTTAGCAGCTGAGCGCTTAACTGCTGTGCCACCCACCCACCTGCCGCCATCACATCGAATTCCAACTCACAGAGACCCTACAGGACAGAGTAGAACTGCCCCACAGGGCTTCCAAGACTGTAAATCTTCACGGAAGCAGACTGCCACATCTTTCTCCCGTGGAGTGGCTGGTATGTTCGAATCATCAAACTTGCAGTTAGCAGCTGAGCGTTTTAACCACTACACTACCAGGGCACCTTGTTGCTTGCCACCAGGTTTCCTTAATAATTCTTAATAATTATGTTACCATAACATTCAATATGTAGTTGCAGGACTGAAGTTATAGGGTGCGTGTTCTTGTTAGGTGCTGTCGAGTTGATTTCTACTCATATCGACCCCGTGTGACAGAGTAGAACTGCCCCGTAGGGTTTCCAAGCCTGTAATATTTATGAGGGAGCCCTGGGGGTGCAGGAGTAAGAGCTACGCTGCTAACCAAAGGTTGGCAGTTCCCATTCTTGGAAACCCTTTGGGGCAGTTCTACTCTGTCCCATAGGGCCACTATGAGTCAGAATCAACTCGACAGCAGTGGGTTTGGTTTGGTTTTGGAATCTTTATGTGAGCAGACTGCCAGGCCCTTCTTCCATGGCACTACTGGGTGGGTTTGAACTACCAACCTTTCTGTTAGCAGCCGAGCACTTTACCCATTGCACCACCAGGCCTCCATCATATTTCCTTAGCTTTCCCTTAATGTTCTTGTTCTGTCCCAGGATTCCATTCAGGACCCGCATCATATTTAGTCATCCATCTCCTCCAGTTCCTCTGGGCTCTGAGAGTTTCTCACCTTTCCTGGTTTTGATGACCTCGTCGGTTCTCATATGTAAAACCTGCGAAAGCCAGAACCTGTGTAACGTGGAAACCTGCCAGAGAAAGAAAACTCAAATCTTTTCCACGAATAGAGAGCGACAGAAAAGTGGAAAGACTGCACCCTGTCAAAGGCGGAAAACTTGCGAGACTCAGAAAACCTGTGGCTCTCACGGGTTCACGATAACAGATTTTCTCCGGTGCCTTCTGCCGCCACCAGGGCTGAGTACGTCTTCACCCGTCGTTTGCCGTGGGGCTTTTCTCCTTCGTACCCCTTCATCTCTTAGGGTCTTGATCCTCTGCTCAAAATCTCAGTGACTCTAGAGGTGGTACTATGAGCCCGCCCGTTTTATGGGAATCTGTTTTCCTTTTCGCTTGGGTCTGTGATGCTTCGAGGCACTTGTTGACGAGCTTTTGAGTAGATGAAGGCTGGAGGTGTAGGGCTGAGATTTATATTCCTCGGCTCCAGGGTTCCGGGAAGGGTCTGCCCCAAGGGATTGGACTCTGGGGGAATGTGGTGCAAGGCAGCCGCAGAAATGTCACAGGCAGCCACCCCCCCAACACCAAGGGTCTCTCTCTCCCAGGGTGGGCCAAGGGCAAGGTGTCTGACCAAGCCCAGAGGGGCCTCAGCATCTGCCCTCTGACCCACGGCCCCAGACGAGACCCCCACTACACTCAGAACAAAATATAGGGGCTGCCCTGGCTGCCTCTCCCCCCTGCCTCCTGCCCCCTGCCCATGCTAGTGGCTGCTCTCAGGGTGAGGGTAGGGGCTGTGCCCAGACCTGGCCTTGCTCTTGCTGGGTCCCCTCTTTGCCCAGTGGTCACCGGGGTGTTGGTTGGATGTCACCTGACCAGAGAGGCCTGCATGGCTAATGCCACCTGCCCCCCCAAAACCACTCTCTAGCTCACGCTGAAGTTTGCTTTCTTAAGGGTCAAGTGCTCACTATCTGAAAGCAGCCACAGTCCATCCTCATTATCCGAAGATCCATATTTTCAAATTCACCTGTTGTGTTGTTGCTAGGTGCTGTCGAGTTGGTTCCAATTCCAACAGAACAAAACACTGCCTGGTCCTGCGCCATCCTCACAATCCTTGTTATGCTTGAGCCCATTGTTGCAGCCACTGTGTCAATCCATCTCATCGAGGGTCTTCCTCTTTTTCGCTGACCCTGTACTCTGCCAAGCCTGATGTGCTCCAAGGACTGATCTGTCCTGATAACATGTCCAAATCATGCAAGACTAAATCTCGCCCTCCTTGCTTCCAAGGAGCACTCTGGCTGTACTTTTTCCAAGGCAGAATTCATCTAATCACTAAAATTTATTTGTAACCCCCAGATCAAGACTCACGGCCCTGGCTCGGGCATGCGGGGGGCGGGGGGGGGGTGGGTGCGCATGCGCAGATGGAGCCTGCGTTGCCCTCCTGGCGTGCACCTTCCCCGCTGAGGTCCGAGCAGGCTGGATGACAGGCGCGATGCCATATTCGCGGGACCCCCTCCCAGCCACCCCATCCAAAAAATATATATCACGGACGCGAATATTGAGAACCAACTGTGTTTGCTTCTCCGGCCTCCTGTGGTGCGCAGACCGCCAAGCACTGCTGTCTCCACCGGGTCGGGAGTGTGGATGGCACCGTGCCCCACCTGACCCGCCCTGGGCAGGAGGTTGGGGAGCAGACTTCTAGTGCCCAGGGCTGGGGCTGGCTGGGCAAAGTGTGTGGCTGAACCCTGTGCCAGCCCTAAGCCACGCTTGGGGTCTGCCAGCCCCCAGGCCCCACCCACTCTCCTGGGGTTGTGGTCTGAGGAAGGTGCTGGCCAGGCTGAGAGCCGTTTAAGTGGCCTAAGGTGGGGATGGCAGGGGAGGGCTCCAGCCCAAAGCCCTGCCCCTGCCAGGGAGCGGCCGCTGACGACAGTAGCTCATTGTCACGTGGAAAAGCCTCCGGTGGAGCCCTTTGGGCGCTGTGGGGGAGTGGGGGGGCAGCAGGGGCTCTGACCTCCAGCAGGTGGCCTCTGGCTGGGCTGGCAATAAATCTAACTCCATTCTTGCAGCAGGGCGTTATCGGCATGCCACGCATTCTCCTCCCGTGTCCTTGGCGTTTGAAGAAGCCGCTAGGAAAGGGAAGAAGTGGACTTGATGTCCAGGGAGGCACACGGGTGGAGGAGGGGTGTGGCCATAGAGATCCTAAGTCTTGACTGGCATATAGCTGCCAGGGGCAAAGACTACATAACCCAGCCTTCCTTGCAACTCAGTGTGGTCATGTGACTGATGTATGGCCAATGGGAGGAAAGCAACAGTGTCGGGTGTGGTTTTTGGAAGATGTCCTTTACGGGGGGTGGGGGGACGTGTGGATGTGATGACAGGAGCCAAAGTAGCCATTTTGTACCATGAGGTCAAAGCCACCTGACGAATATGGAGGAAAAAGATAGCAAGAACCTGAGCCTCTGACCATTGTGAAACCACCTTATTGCCCTGGACTGCTGACCACCAGGCCTCCTTCACATGAGAGAGATAAACTTTCTTGCTGAAAGTACATTTATCTTAAGTTTTCTGACCTTTACAGCTGAGTCAAATCCTAACTCGCAGAGGGAACATGGATATTGTGAGCCCGAGACTGTTGACTTCCAAAAGCAAGGCTTTCCCATGCACCTAAAGGTGCAGTTGCAGGTGGGGTGGGCATTGGAAGGGTCTAACCTACTGCTGATGTGGCCAGGGGTGCAGCAGACAAGCCCCTGGTGAGCTTCAGGGGGCTGTGATCCGCTACCCCCACCGCAGTCTGTCTGCCTTCAGCACAGGGCCTGAGGTGGGCCTCCAGGCAATGATGTCTTCATGTCAGTGGCAGTCCCTCCCTGGAGCCCCAAACACCTGGGTGAAGGTAGCACTTCCTTGCTCAGCTTCCCCACCTGCCCTTTCACCCATAGAGTACATGTGGGGGATAGGGGAGCTGTGTACTCCCAGGGCCATTGTGGGTCCACAGGACGGCAGGCACAGTCCCCCCACAGATCCAATCTAAGCTCATCCTTTAGCATTGGGGAATTGGGGCTTTACCTCCAGCCTGTAAAATGAGATTGTAACAGCCAGCGCTGATGGGTCCATGGGAGAATTTGGTGGGACGGTAGTGGAAAGCCCAGAACAAAGAGCTTCGTGTGCTGGCTCATTGGCGTGATTGACCCAGAGTGTGTCCCTTTATTGTAGTAGCTCCCAAAATGTAGCTGCCTCAGAGTCTCCTGGGGGGCTTGTTAAAACAGGTTGCTGGGGCCCTCCCCAGGGTTCGGACTGAGCAGGCCTGGGGTGCCCAGGAATGAGCATAGTTAACCAGCTCTCAAGGAGCCCTGGTGGCACAATGGCTAAGCGCTGGCTGCTAACCAAAAGGTCAGCAGTTGGAGCCCACCATCAGCTCCAATGGGGAAAAGATCCGGCAATCTGCTCCCATAAAGACTACAGTCTAGGAAACCCTATGGGGTAGTTCTACTCTCTCACATGGGGTCGCTAGGAGTCGGAATTAACTGAATGGCACACAACAACCAATTCCCTGGCCAGGGGACACACTTTGAGAGCCATTGGTTTAAATCAAGGAACTTGCAACAAAATGCTCAAACAAGCCTCTCCTGAAGAACACCTGGGCCCAAGACCAGCAGAACTCTGTAGCCAGGACACTGGGTTTGAATTCCAGCTCCAACCCTTGGATACTGTGTGACCCTGGGGAAGTTGCCTGCCTTCTCTGAGCCTTGGTTCCCTACCTATCAAATGAGGAGAGTTAAAACACTCAACTCAGAGAGGTGAAGGGGATCAGGCAAAGTGGCAGAGTAGGCAAGAGTCCAATAAAAGTCCCTCCTCTTTCTACTCCTCCTCCCTCTCCCCACCTCCACCACCCCCACCACCATCATCATCGTCATTGTTATGGGTTGAATTATGTCCCCCAGAATATGTGTTGAATTCCTGGCCCTTGTACTGTGGATGTGAACCTGCCTGGAAATACAGTTTCTCTTTTGTTATGTCGATGAGGTCATACCTGTGCAGAATGGGTCCTAAACTTAATCCCTTCTGAGTTCTGAAGACCAGGACAGACACAGAGACACACACACAAAGGGAAGACAGGTGCCTTGTGAGGCTGGCCTACAAGCCAAGGAGCCGAGGAGCTCCCAGGGCTACAAGAAGAAAGGAAACAACATGACCAAGAGCCTGCGTGGGGCTCCCAGCCTCCTGACCTGTGAGAAACTACATTTCTGCTCTTTAAAGCCATCCACCTGTGGTGTTTGTGTTACAGCAGCACTAGGTGACTATGATAATCCTTGTCATTTCATCATCAGCATCATCATCTTTGTCACCATCATCATTGTCATCACCATCATCCCCGTCATCATCATCATTGTCACCATCGTCATCATTGTCATCATCATCCTCATCAGCGTTGTTATCACCATCATCATCTTCGTCATCATCACTGTCATCATCACCTCCATCATCGTTATCATTGTCACCATCATCATCATCATTGGCATCATCTTGATCACCATTGCTATCATCTTCATCCTCATCCCCATCATCATTATCATCCTCATTGTCACTGTCATCACCATCATGATCATCTTTGTCATCATTCTCACCATCACCACCATTGTCACCATCATCATCATTGTTATCATCGTCACCATTGTCACCATCATCATTTGTCACCATCATCATGTTTGTCATCATCACCATTGTCCTCATCATCATTGTCATCATCATCATCATTGTCATCAGCATCACCATTGTCACCATCATCATCATTGTCACCATCATCAGCATTGTCACCATCACCATCATTGTCATCATCACCATCATTGTCATCATCGTCACCATTGTCACCATCATCATCATTGTCATCATCATCATCATTGACATCAGCATCAGCATTGTCACCATCATCATCATTGTCACCATCATCACCATTGTCACCATCACCATCATTGTCACCATCATCACCATTGTCACCATCATCATCATTGTCACCATCATCACCATTGTCACCATCACCATCATTGTCATCATCATCATCTCCATCATCATCATTGTCACCATCACCATCATTGTCACCATCATCACCATTGTCACCATCGTCACCATTGTCACCATCACCATCATTGTCATCATCATCACTATTGTCACCATCACCATCATTGTCACCATCACCATCATTGTCACCATCATCATTGTCATCATCATCATCATTGTCACCATCACCAGCATTGTCACCATCACCAGCATTGTCATCATCATCACCATTGTCACCATCACCATCATTGTCACCATCATCACCATTGTCACCATCATCACCATTGT